>NC_062537.1:9121328-9478828 GCF_022655615.1 Tachysurus fulvidraco | reverse complement strand
ATTAGGCTCAGAAGAGCTTGCCAAGGACACGAACAGCCTGCAGCTCTTCTTACTATCCCGTTCATGTGTTAGCCACCTATCGGCTTGCTTAAGAACAACAGCTCACAGCGGGCTTTCAGTCATGTTACACTGCCCATTATAGACTACAGACGCTTCAAATCTGTAGTATACACGCATAACCTTTATTTATATGCACAAACTCTTAAAAGCACACATACACTCACATTCTTTCACTTTCCAAATGACTAAAATGTTGCAGCGTATCTGATCATCTAAAACCTCTCCATGTCCTCCACTAAAGCCATACTAAAATCCCAAAAGAGTCCTGGGTTTCACTAGCACACTCATAAACGCCTATGATTGCAGACTCCATCAAGAGCCACTGAAGCATTTTTTTTAGAACACGCTCACCAGTTTGTTCTCATTTACATCTATGCTATTTAAGTAATTGAGCATGACAAGCCCTTCATCAGAAAAACTGCTCAGTGTAGAATCTGTGTGGCAGGCCGTGTTGCAAGAAAACTTTAAAATGTCTCTGATTTGAACAGAAGGATGGTAGCCATATTGTAATTTGTGTCCTAGGATCAGTTCCCACTTTTTAGAGTTGAGCAGGTTGGGCAGAAGATCACATGGTGTCACCCATCCAAGAATTTCTGTCAGACTGGGAAAAGTGGCCGTAAAACCATGTGGCGACTTTGTTCTTTTTCTCTTTGTTCTTTTTGATAAAGAGCTGAATAAAAATATGACCAAGCACACAGGGATAACGGGACAAAAAATGAAATCACAAGTGCTTCATGGTCTCTTGGTGGATTCAAATGAAACTTTGTGTGAATATTAACAATAATAAAGGTGAACAGATGATAAACTTATCATTCAACTGTACAGTTTCTACACACATGGGTTATTCTGATGATGAAAAAAATGGTTGAGGTTAACGCCAGTGTGATTTCTCTAAACCTGGGTGTTCACTCTCAGCTCTGGGGAGAAGATTGACATGCTTATGGACATAAGAAGACTGTTGCTAGGCACAAAGCATTAACTATCTTATGCAGGGCTCTCAAGTTTTGAAGACAGGCAAGCGTGACATCTCCACCCCCCCCCCCACCCCCCACCCCCAAAAAAAAAGTATTCGTTTCATTTCCATTTATTAATGTGTGTGTGTCTGTGTGTCTGTGTGTTTGCGTGTGTGTGTGTGTGTGTGTGTGTGTGTGTGTGTGTGTGTGTGTGTGTGTGTGTGTGTGTGTGTGTGTGTGTGTGTGTGTGTGTGTGTGTGTGTGTGTGTGTGTGAGAGAGAGAGAGAGAGAGAGAGAGAGAGAGAGAGAGAGAGAGAGAGAGAGAGAGAGAGATTATGACTGGTGTTGTTTATTGTAAGTGTTTGTTGCCTTTTTGGACTCCTTTATCATTTGTAATGTTGCTCCCATTTAAAACAGTTTGGCTCAAGCGCAGACATTTTTTGGGTTATGATTGAGGACAATGTCCCGTCCAGAGACAAGCTGTTTCATGTTGAGGTTTTGTTCAAACCGACCATCGAAAATACCCTCTCTAATGAATGTTTTTTTTTTTTGTTTCATTTGTTTTTGCGTTAAATCTTACCCAGATAGTGCTATTTTCTGACTGGCTATTGTGTAGCCTCTTTTTTTGATTGGCTGATAAGTGTCAGGCTCGACTAAGAACTCCAGGGGAGACTCTGCTTGATTCCTGCCCGGTTCCATAGAGACAGATACATTTTGGGCACTGCAGCATATTAAATATATGATAAATAGTCAAAAAGTTTTCATCTCATGTGTTTGTAAGTCGATATCAACTAATATTGCACTGTACCTATTCTATTAGATGAAAGGGATGCTTTCTGAGTCTTCCCATAAAAATGAGGTAATGACTAAAATGTTGCAGCGTATCTGATAATCTAAAACCTCTCCATGTCCTCCACTAAAGCCATACTAAAATCCCAAAAGAGTCCTGGGTTTCACTAATAGGGTATTAGCACATCACCATTTTACTGTATATCCCTGCCTCTCACTTTTTTAAATTATATCTTCTCAGTGACAAATCTATTTTGCATTACCAGTCATAACGTCTAGCTTCGCTAGTTTAGCTTAACCACAAAGACAAACTGCAGAAAAGTATTTAATATAATTTTTTGTCTAATTTGATGACACAAATTTTTAGTTGCAATAGAATAGGGCTTCATACTCGGGTTAAAAAGCTCATATTCCATTATATTCCTGTCTCTTCTGCTCTATGTGCTGTATGAATGTATGTGTCAATCTGTGTTTAGTGCTCAACATGTCTTCAGGTCAAAATCTCTTCTGTCTGTTTCTCTAGTGTGTGTTTATAATGTTTGAAATATTTCTAATGTGGCAGGCCATAAGGTAAAGTGAGGGTTTAATAAAAACAGCTGTTTTGAATTTGGATTTCGGCTGCAGCTCGACGTGTCACTGCATCTGTGTCTCTGTATATGTGCATGCTGGTGGAGTCAGATCCCTGTGTGAATTTGGCTCCTTTGCTGCCAACGGTTCTTGATGGACGAATTCCAGGTCACGAAGCCCACACAGCCATTTCTCTACCACACAGACCACCCTTCATTTCTGCACCAGTAGCATACTTCTCAAGTATCAGTTTTAAGCAAGACTGGCAGACTCACACTTTTGCTATTAACCAAGCCTACATCCACACCCACGCTTCTACCAGCTATGACTTAGGCAAACCCATTGTTTTGCCCAATGAGCAGAAATGAAATCCAGCAGCCACCAACAGAGTGGAAAATTTCACTAGTGCCAAAGTAATGTGTGGCAGGCAAGTTAGATCAAATCACCAGAAAATGAACGAAGCAGCCTAGAACTGGTTATACGTTGTGGTAAATGTCAGTTAAACACAATATAAGCCAATTGTGGTGCTCACCTAGAGCCATTCACCTGACCCACTCTTCCTCCTCCTCCTGTGGTTCCTGCTCCTCCTCCATTGCTGCATTCCATCTTGATGGTGACACGACCAGACGGAGGGGTGAGCCAGTCCTGCTGCGTGGCTCGTGGACTCAGCTTACTCTGGCCATACTCACTCACTGCTGATGCTGTCATGTCTGGCTTGGCCTGCTGGGCCACGCTGTAGACACACTCAAACAGAGATTGGTCCTCACTCACCACGGACAGCGCCTCCTACAGACAAAAGAAGGATAGATATATATAGTATATATAAAAGAGGTAGTTTGCAAACAATCCAGAGTTGGGTAGTCACAAACCATACTTAAGAAGAAGTGGGTTAAGTATTCTTAGTAACGCAATTATCCCAGTAACCGGTTGAATCTCATCTAGTATCAAGTTCTTAGTAGAACAAACTCAAATGAGCTCTAACCTTATAGAAAAGGTTCCAAAAAAAGCACTTATAAAACCAAGAACAGTGAATTATGAAGCTTTTCTTTTCCTTTAAGTGTACCATGCTACTCTTTATATAAATTATATACACCCACTAGTCATTTTAATAGAACTTACTGTATTCAATCAGCAAATCATGTAGCAGTAGTGCGATACATAAAATCATGCAGATCCAGATTAAAAGCTAAATTAATGCTCAGATTACAGATCAGAACTGGGCTAATTTCTGATCTCATTGTGGCATGACTGAATGTGCCAGATGGGCTGGTGTGGGTATTTCAGCAACTGTTTTTCTGAGATTTTTACACACAGCAGTCTCCAGAGTTTACACACAGCAGAAACACCTTGTTGATGAAAGTGATCAGAGGACAGTAACCAGATCTAATCAAATCTGTCAGAAAGCTATAACTCTAATAACCACACAAATGTGACCATGTTAGATTAGCGTTTGTGTAGTAAAATGTGATTAGCCATGGTGGCGTAGAGGTTAGTATGTTTTCCTATGCTTCCCTTGGGGTTGGGGCTTCAACTACCCTGCTTCATGGGTTTCTTAGGGTTAGGGTAAATTGAGTATTTTGGTCCACAGACATTGTTATGGAGGTATTGGCATCTCTAAATTTTCCACAGTGTTTAAATGTTGTTGTTGTTGTTGTTGTTTGTGTGTGTGTGCGTGTGCGTGTGTGTGTGTGTGTGTGTGTGTGTGTGTGTGTGTGTGTGTGTGTGTGTGTGTGTGTGTGTGTGTGTGTGAGATTGTTCTCTGTAATGGGTTGGTACCCCACTTAGTCCCCTGAGTACAGAGGGATAGGCCCTAAGCTCCTGTGTTAAATAATCAATACAGAATATAGATGTATAATAAAATGTGTGGCCTCTTGTAAAGGTGTTACAGGCATTCAAGTGCTAGATAAACAAAAACCTCTAGTGCGTAGAACTTTCACAGAACTATAGGGAAAAAGTTGCATAGTTGAATATGAATTCAACTATGAATATGAATATGAATGGAGTAATGCAATTCTACAGTGATTGTCTTACAAATGTACTCAAGTAAGAGAGAAATAAACACTCTATTCACTGTCTCTATGTATACAAAATGTAATAAATGAAATTGGGGCAGAGAAGCCTTTACTACTGACACACACATAACAGCACAGTGGAATTCTTGTCTTCACATAACCCAACTGCGGCGGTTCGTGTCAGAGAGCAAGGGCTTATATGATACAGTACCCAGGAGAAAGGAGGGCTAAGGGTCTTGCTCGAGTGCCAAACATTGGCAGCTTAGCAGTGCTGGGGCTTGAACCCTTACCTTCTGATAAACAACCCGCAGTCTTAACCACTTGTGCCACTACTGTCACATATGAGTGAAAAGTATGGCAACATTCACTCCTATTGTGCATTTCTGGGGCACAAAATGGGAGGTGCTATTGTGCAGAAATTGGAGTCAGAAAATGATTTTAGAGCTTTGAGTCAGGACTGAATGAGCTGCTAAGACTAGCTAGCTGAGATGATCCATCATTATACTGAAGTAAAATGTAAGCATAAGTAGTTAATGTGATGTACTAACTGAAACTATAAGCAGCAGTCAACATTTACACTCAACAAAATCTATTTTATAAGCAAGTATATTATAAGAAAGAAATTTTCTACGATAGCTGCTCTGACACCTGTCAGTGAACTTCAATTAAAAATGAGGGAAGTTAAACTTCAATTATAAGGCTTATCAAGATATTTAGAATCTTTAGAACGAAGGTCATGCAGTCAATACATTATTATGTCATTTACTAGGGTTTATGTCATCACCTCATTAATGCTTTACTCCTTATGGAAATTATTTATTTTCACAAAAAAGTGTGAAAATAGAATAAAGAATAAAAAAAAATTCCCTTTTGATTCTGATTCCTCTTAAGGTTTCTTCCTTGCCACCGTTGGCTCTAAATTGCTCATTAGGGATAAAAATAAACTTTAATTTTAAATTTTCTTATTTTAATTCAGAATTTTTATATTGCTTTGGAAAAATGTCCCTTCTTAAAAGCACAATACTCATGCTGGGTGTAATATCGCTGCAACAAGCTAGCTGAAGTGGACATCAAAATGAGCAATAGGATCATTCTGT
Organism: Tachysurus fulvidraco; assembly: GCF_022655615.1. NCBI lineage: Eukaryota > Metazoa > Chordata > Actinopteri > Siluriformes > Bagridae > Tachysurus > Tachysurus fulvidraco. The sequence continues at coordinate 9,473,350 of NC_062537.1, read as the reverse complement.
AAGTTCCATGCTGAGGGTCTTTTTAGAGCTAGACGTGTGTTTGCTACAGAACAGTCAAAGGTTTTGTGTCTATGTTCATGAGGCTTGACTGGCATGTCCAAACCAGTCAATCACCTCATCAGCAAACGGGAGAAACATATAGGACATATCAATGTCAACAAATCATGTAAAAATAACAGGACTCTTTCCTAAAAGTAATCTTTGAAGATGTAACTTAGTTTGAAATTTTTATTGTCACTCATTCATGAACATGGGAATGGGCCAGGTTAAAAACTGTACCCGTCGAGCCACTAGAGGGCCTCTGAAACATTTTGGCTTCAGTCTTGACTCCCTGTTATGACTTCCAGTCATATATAAAGTGATTCATATAAAGTATATAAAGTGAAATATTAACTGCACTAGAATTTCAATTCCAACTACTTTAAGTAAATGTACCACATTAAACACGCGTAAACAAGTGCGTCACTTCAAAACTTTTACAGTCTTACTGAAAACGTACTGTAGCACAGATTCTCCAAATGCCTCCAATGTCTGTGCTATTCTGAAAGCAGGTCTGCGATGAGTGAGAAGAAGAGGCCACTATGTTGGGGACCAAATTAAAGATCACCCGAACAGGTCTCAGTTCACGGCGCAGATACAAAGGTCATTACTGCACTGATAGGCTGAAGCAAAGAGAGGCCACAGTTTGCTCTCTCACAGAAACCAAACCCATCCATTTCCCACTGACCCTTTTACTGCACACTTAACAAACAAACACACACACACACACACACACACACACACACACACACACACACACACACACACACACACACACACACACACACACACACACACACACACACGCACGCACACACACACACACACACTCAATGCCCTACATCAACATCCAGACTCACACTTCCTCTGTTTTTTTATCTTATGGAACAATTCATTAGAGCAGCCAATACTGGAAACATCCAGTATCGCGTGTCGTGAGTGCAGTAGGATGACTATGAGCAGATAACATTGCAGTGCAAAATGTAGAACGCTCTAAACTGCTCAGAAGGTCTATGGAAAACAGCTGAAATTTTTCCAGATCGACAATGAAAACAGAGTTTGTTTTCATGTTTTCACCTACTTAGATTCCAAAACGTCCAATTTTAGTCTTCCATAATAAACAAATTTAAAACAATGGAAAGCTGAGTTTTTTTTTAGTTCTTCCTCTGTCAGTCATTTCAGCTATTAGCAGAATGTTTTAGCATGGCACAGATTCTTTTACTGCTTTATTGTCAGTTAAATATGACTAGAAAGCAGAGCACAGCTTTGTTTTCTTCTTCCATCCAGCCTACCAAATCTATTCACGATTTAACTCCAGTCAACATCATGACATTTCCTTTGTTTAAAACCTCATGATTGGTTTGACTTGATCACATGAACCAGTAAAACACAGCTCATCCTCAGAAAGTGAATAACACATGAGCAATCTTGAAAAATGTTGAGACTCATAGTTTCTGGGTGTGTTTTAAAACAGTAGTGACTAACCTATGATGAAGCTAAGGCATTTCATTCCAGCATTTAATCCTGTACATTTTATAACCACTTGGCAGCTCTGATCTGAAGTCAGTGATCATATGCACTCATATAAATGCATTCACTAGGACAATCACAAAGTGATGAATTTGGGAGGCAGGTTTGCCTTCAGATCGCATTCAGCCTGTCAGCTCATTCATGCTGAAAGCAGCAGCAGCAGTCAGGAAGTATTCTGCTGCAACTTCCTGCAGCAGATAGTGAGGATAATGGAAAAGAGGAAAAGCTTATCCATCCACATTCTAATTGTGATATGGCCAGAGAGAGAGAGAGAGAGAGAGAGAGAGAGAGAGAGAGAGAGAGAGAGAGAGAGAGAGAGAGAGAGAGAGAGAGAGAGAGGTGGAGGTGGATGACGCACTGTCATTAACACCATAAGCTTTGGAGGCCATTAACCTCTATAAAAGGTCAGCAAAGTGCCTGTGACCTTACATTTCCCCAAATCAGCAACTCACAGACACTGTTGTTTTCATAGCCTCTCCCATAGTCTTACACTCACCACCTTTTTTCTCACTCACTCACTTAATCATTATTCTCACTCACTCATTACTCTCACTCACTCACTCACTCGCTCACTCACTCACCCACTCACTCACACACTCAATCATTATTCTCACTCACTCACTCACTCACTCACTCACTCACTCACTCACTCACTCACTCACTCACTCACTCACTCACTCACTCACACACTCAATCATTATTCTCACTCACTCACTCACTCACTCACTCACTCACTCACTCACTCACTCACACACTCAATCATTATTCTCACTCACTCACTCACTCACTCACTCACTCACTCACTCACACACTCAATCATTATTCTCACTCACTCACTCACTCACTCACTCACTCACTCACTCACTCACTCACTCACTCACTCAATCATTATTCTCACTCACTCACTCACTCACTCACACACTCACTCACTCACTCAATCATTATTCTCACTCACTCACTCACTCACTCACTCACTCACTCACCCACCCACTCACACACTCAATCATTATTCTCACTCACTCACTCACTCACTCACTCACTCACTCACTCACTCACTCACTCACTCACTCACTCACTCACTCACTCACTCACTCACTCACTCACTCACTCACTCACTCACTCACTCACTCACTCACTCACTCTTTCAAATCTCTCAGACTCTTACACACTGTCCTTCATTCACTGTCTGTTTCTGAAACATCCCCTTTCTCCCAAATCACTGACTCATTTCTTTTTTCCTCAGAAACTCACTTTTTCAACTCCCATTGACATTGATCACATGCAGTTTCAACATCATCACCTGATCACACCCAACACCGTGAAATAAAAAACTTCACTGTAATTAAATAACATAAATCTTTTCCTTTTGCTTTCTCATTTTTCATTTACTACAGGATGAAAAACTGTGTTAAAGTCAGCAGAAGATTTCAGAGAGAGCCAAGAATTACTGCATAGGATTTCTACTGCACGTTCCAAAAAAGTGTTTAAAAAGTGTGTAAAAGTGCCTAAACACTCTTATTCATCAATATTAACCCAAAACTAATGCAATTCTCCATTGTCAAATAAATGTAGATATCAATTTGTTTTTATCTATTTTTAGCATTATAACCAATGCAGAGTTAAGAAAATATTCCATACGAGGTGATAATTAACACTGTGGGTTTAGACCATGAATGTATGTGTAATTGAAAGCAATATAGCGTCGCTAAATTTTTTACTTTTATTTATACAAAGATTTTTAAGAAGTCTAAGAAATGTCTCATTCACTGCAGACCAACATGTATAACATTTACAACAAAGACAAAGCCAGAGTATCACAATGTTGTCTTGTGCTCACGCTAAATACTTAACATTATCAACTATATTGAGAATGAATTTGTACTGCTGATCTCCTCATGTGATACCTCTGTGACTAAACCCAGACAGTCTATTGTACAGACTGTAAGCAAAGTCTTCTGATGAGTTTACCAGAAATGCGTTTGCGTAAGACGGTTTAAAGAATGCCGTACATACTCACTTCTGCCTAAACAATTAGTCCGGCACAGTTGGCCACAACATGAAACGTTCTCTCAACTCTACAGATATTACATCTTCATACTCTGAAGCTTTAAAATATAAATACCTCCACTAAAATACCCCATTACATGACTATGCCATTTGGCAGAGTTACTGTATGCGTTTTGTTGTAAAATAATGAAATTATAATTTTAGTCTGTTTATTTTGTATTTAGGTACACATAAGACTTTTAAGTGTTTTCTATGTCTGCCATTATTTGTACATAGAGGTAATGAGTTATTAAATACATATCTGTAACGCATAAGTGTAAAAAGCGGAAGATTTATAACGGACCTTCTGTAATTAAACAGATATCTAAAGACTTTCCACAAACTCAGGGCTGATATTTGTTTCAACAGGAATTCTGCATGAACCTGCATTATTACTGTGAATGATGTATTCATTTGAGCTGTTGTGCAGTGAATTTTAGTTACACAACCTATATATATATTTAATATGCTATATAATTAAGCCTAAATAGATAAAGTATTTCATTTTTATTCATGTATCTAAACAGGGTAATAAAGGGTCATTTTATTCAGTATTTTTTGCAATTCTTTTCAAAATTTTTATTTAGTTTCAAGCATTCAGATAGAAGATCATTCTTGAAGATGATCTACAAGAATGAGAAGAACTCAGTTTGATATCAGACCTGTAAAAACAAGAATTATATTTGGACTAAGAAGTGTGTTTTCCCTATAACCGTATTTCTCTTTACCGTATTCTGCAGTCATCCATAAGTTTGATTAATTTTTACTTTTATTTTTTATTTTGCTGTGTGTTATTATCCAGATGTGTGTTAAAGTAAATCTATTGACATATTAACACTTATAATCTCATAATAAACAGACATGGAGTTCTTGGATCTATACGATATGAAATATTATAAAACACTTTAGGTTAAACAGTAAAATAAGTGTTAAAGCTGGTAAAATAATACACAATGCTTGGTTTTGTTAGATGCTTGTGTCTGGAGCAGATTTTGTCCTTTGTTTATTCATACACTCAATATTCAGCCTCAAGGATGGAAAAATTCTCACTTTTAGAATTTAACAAAGAAATTCCTTAAAAAAAAAAAGTGTTCAGCCATCTGGAGATGAGTTTTTTGTATAAATTGCGGTTGTTGCTCTTTTGTCATTATGCTGATGGTTTTTCTGAACAGCGCAGACAGTCAGAATAGGAAAAAGGAAATTTACAAAGCAGCAAAAAGGAAATCTCGTTGCATTGCCATGGCATGAAGGGTGTTACCCCTCCTGCACAAATCTGTTCTGTGAACGACCAAAGCCATTTAAAAAAATGTCATTTTGTACGTCATGTAATTTAAAAAACTTACCTTGATAGTGCTCGCCATTGTAGCACAGGACTATATAGTCCTGTATTTAAAAAAAAGAAATTTCAGTTGCAATGTGTATGTGTGAGGTTTTTTTTCAGGCGATGACTGTGTTAAGTTGAGGTTCCACTGAGCAGTGTTTGGAGCGGATGAGATTGTGCTAATGCTGGAAGTGAAGTCAACCAATAGCAGGAAGAGCTTTCTATTGGTTCTGGCCGACGCAGCTCGAAGAAACAGGATATTTGGGAGAGGAGAGATAAGAAAGCCTGAAACAATGTTGGTATCCTGTGAAAGCATGTGTGTGGTTACTTTAAGAGACAGCGCAGTACCTAAGTTTACTTCACCTACTGTGGGGCGTCCTCAAGAAGGGGCGTGCATCCCGGATAGCGTGATAATCTATTAGATTTTATATTTTTACTCTCAACTGTTAAGTTATGGCAATATGGCAAATATAATAGAATAAAGGTCGGATTGGGAAACTGTTGTATGATGACAATATCTTGGTTAAGTATTGTGACTTCATATAAACTGAGATCTGACTGCTCATGACACTTTAAATGTCTGTTAGATAAAAGAATATGGAAAGCTATGAAACTGAAGATGATGATGTTGCAAAGGTCAAGAAGAGGAAGAAGCGGAGGAAATTAGGAAAGCTACATGAGCTAAGGAAAAAAGGGAAAAATGTATAAAATATATTTATAAGAAAAATACATATACTGTAAAGTACCACAATTACATTATAGTCATATCAACCTTAATGATCATAAAGAATTCATGAGGTATAGTGTACACACTGTAAAACATGAGAGATCCATTAACTTATGTGAGCTTTCTTCTCATCGACTCCAAATGTCATGACAAGTTTACTTCAAGTAAGTTTAAAGGTTTTCAGTCTTACAGTGTATTAGTCTGGGGTACGTTGTACTATGTTAAACTATACAATGTGGTAAATGTGTTTATGCATAAAATAGAAAGAGAGACAGACAGATAGATAGTAAGACCTGGTACAGGTAGGATGTACAGTAGAATTTATCATTATATAATGAGTATTTGTCATGGTGTAGCAGAGAGTTGTGGACATGATGGAGTAAAAGAGTAGATAAGGATGGAAGATATTATAAAGATATTATTCTTGCAAATAAGTACAATTCTGTTTCAGAAGTCCTGCACTATCCAGAACCTGAACAACTCATTCAAGCACCAAGCTTTTTGCTATAAGTGTAATAGGGCTGCCACTAAACAGGAACATACATTACATCACAAATCACCTTGTGTATTCTGTATGTGTGTATGCCATACTGTAGTGATGATACAATATGTGTGTGTGTGTGTGTGTGTGTGTGTGTGTGTGTGTGTGTGTGTGTGTGTGTGTGTGTGTGTGTGTGTGTGTGTGTGTGTGTGTGTGTGTGTGTGTGTGTGTGCTCAGGGGTGTGTTGATGCTTGTGTGAGCAGTGGTGCGTTTCTGGGCTGCAGATGGTATTGTGTAATGGCGGTTGATTTGAGGAAGTTATGAAGTAACAAGAGGAGTTTAAAATGTTTTGTAAGCAGTTAGTGTCAAAAACATTTTATTCAGTTCAAACTGCCACTCTGCTAATTTTCAGAAGGACGAATATATAAAATTAACAAAGAACTGTAATCGTACATTGTAATCGTAGGGAACAACTGCAATGACATCGCAACTTAGTTTGAGCTTCAAGAATGCGTTTTTTCCCTCTAACGCTATGAAGGGATTACATAAAACAGATTTCACCATATTTGATAGTTGGGAACAAGGCAATAAATATCGCAAGTGTGTTCATTCTGCAACAAGATGAAAGCAATAGGATGCAAAAGAAGGAAAACAAATCCCCATAGTTTGAACATACACTTGAAATAATAATAATAAAAAAAAGACCTATTATGCAACCTATATTCATAATTTCTTGTAGTTTTAGATTTAATAAACTGCTACAAAGTAGATAATAATTGAATAATTAAAAGTCAAGAAAAAGGTCTAATAAAGTAATAAAATTATGTTGTAACTTAAGTGAAACCTTCTATTACCATAAAACAAAATGCACTTTTGTCTTCACAAATAATAACCTGTGTATAATCATTAAGCAACTTTAATAACTGACAACATATAAAAAAATTCATCCAATATTCCCAAGATTTGAATCAGGTCCAGATTTCTCACAGTCCTCACTACATACTTTTCCCATTAGTTTTACTGAATAATGTGCTATCGATGTAATAATGTAATATAATAAGCTTTAAAAAGAAAATGATATAAACGAGTGCTTCAAGTAAAAGTAAAATGACAATAAAGCTTATTAAAAAACAAAAGCCTATGTACACTACTTAGCTTGCACACTCTTAAAAAAGAGAAAAGTATCTAAAGCACACACTTGTGTTACAGCACGATTAGTGTATTTATACTGTAGTTACGTAGAAATGTAATTATAGTCTTTCATTGGAGCTCTGAGGCATGGTTTCAGTTTGTAACTGAATGCTGATTTTTGTCCAGCTTGTGCTGGGAATGAGTAATGTAATGACAGTTCTGTGCAAAATTACATTTGAATCAATTCAGTGTAATTCTGAATACTCTGTACACTCACATACACACGTACAGCGACTCGCATCGGCAAAGTGACCAGAGACCATTCGTTTTCAATGAATGCTGAGGACTTTCAGCAATATGAGCACCTAGGGACCTGTTAGGGACTAGAATCGTGAGATGTCCTAGCTGAGAAAGGTTTGACTTTAGAGACTACCAATGGGGTTGAAGACAGTAAAGTTTACATGATCCATGGCAAAGAGTGAAAAACTTTTCACTGCTACTTAATCTTGTATGGTGTGATATATCCGAACACTCTCCATACAAAAGCTTACATTTTAGTGGCAAGAAAAGTGTTGTGAAGTGGAATGCTAGCTGCACCCCATTGGTAATCGTTACTAGTTTGGCAACCACTAGTAGGAAGGCTGGTGATTTCATTTTACAGCAACTTGCAGCAATAAAATCTATCTGTCTATCTATCTGTCTGTCTATGTGTATATATAAATCTTAGTTATCTAAAGAGCTCACTATCTAAAAGGTTATGGAATGCTATAAAACTAAAAAAGAGGAAATTAGGGAAGCTAAACGGACAAAGGAAAAAAGGGAAATATGAAAAGGGATAAATAAATATATATATATATATATATATATATATGTGAGAAAAATCATGAACATACCATGAAGCACCACGGCAAAATTATGGCCGAATAAACCTATTGGTGACTTTATTGTACAGCGACTTGCAACAATAAAATTGGCCTGCTTTGAGAAGAGTTCTATCTAGCACTTTATCTGTCTAGCATCACTCAACAATCTGGGTTTAGATCCAGAAAATCATTTCAGTAGAACAAACTGAGCACCTGAAAAACTAGTGTAGCAGATGTGCATAAACAAACAAACAAATAAATAAATAAATAAATAAACAAACTTGTGGTAGTTCCGACTATTTTTTTTTGTTTGTTTTTTTGTGGATTCTGTAGCAGATCTCGTCTGTACATCTGTTACAGCTAGCTAAGGCCATTTGCCTGAAGGTGGAAAAAAAAAGCTCATAAAGAGGATTTTCGACTTTTTCCACTTTTCCATTTTTGGTCTAATTAAAGAAGTGATAACTTGGCTAATTTAAAAAAAAAAGTCAATTTTTGAAATGTTTAATGACATTGGAAATGTACGTGTTTATTCTCTGCTGTCAGTTCGAAAACAGATGCCTCATCTGTTCAGAGTCCGTGGCTCCAGTCAAAACAATGCAAAACAAAACATTTATTTATAGCCATCGAGTTTTCACAAATGGCTTTAAAAAGAATGAAAAAAGTAACTAATGTCGCAGTTTAGTTATGGTAGTTACTTATCCAGACTTTTGTAAAGAATTCCTACATTGTAGGAATGTAACATTTTTTACTGTGTAAAATGGATTGTAAGAGATTATAAGTTGTCAACTGAAAGGGACGCAATGCCCTCTATGTCTCTGTCTCTTTTTGGTCTGCATTTCTCTGTTTTTCTTTTTCTCTCTCACTTTCTCGAGTGATGTTTGATTTTTATGGCATCCTGCAGGATGTCTGTAGGAAGTCACCTTTGCTCTTTCTCTAAGTGAGCCGAACGGCTGAGTCTGTGTGTGTGTGTGTGTGTGTGTGTGTGTGTGTGTGTGTGTGTGTGTGTGTGTGTGTGTGTGTGTGTGTGTGTGTGTGTGTTACAGTGGAAATGCTCTTCAATGGGGGGGCTGGGAAACAGGGCAGGGCCCTTCCACAGGAATGTCCTGTACAACATTCAATCACACACACACACACACACACACACACACACACACACACACACACACACACACACACACACACACACACACACACACACTATATTTCATTGGCTCTTCTCAACTTTCAATGCAACATTTCCTTAAGTCTCATTCTCAGAAAGTATATGAAGCGAGTACGTAAATATGCTCATTTACATACACACACACACACACACACACACACACTCTTGTCACTTGGTGTTCCCGATGGTGAGTTAGGGACACAGACCAAAGAGCATCAAAGCATTTGGTGATGACAAACTCTCTGCTCATAGCACCTCCTAGAGTCTCAAACTGTTACTACAAAAGAGTTGAGTAAGCATGGAAAAACCAGGAAAGACAATAATTGTGTGTGTGTGTGTGTGTGTGTCTGTGTGTGTGTGTGTGTGTGTGAGTGTGTGTTTATCTGTATGTCCTAACGGTGGTCCGTGAGGCCCTGAGGGTATCAGATTATCATCATCTCGGTCTGCAGACTTTTATAGCGATACTTATTGCACTAGTGAAGCAGACTTTAAGAGCTTGTTTATATAACTGCACTTAATGACAGTAGTCTTAATACAGACACATTCATGCCACATGACACTAGTATGAAATCTGAGCCAACATTTATGATACACCTCTTTTATTTAGAACCTAGGTATGGAAAAAGGTCGCTTCATTTATTCATTTGTTTAACAAGTCCAGATGTACTTATTAAATACTATTAAATACCAGCGGCAAACATGCATTTTAGTTTTAAGAGTACCATTTAAAATGGATTATATCTCAGTGTGCACGTTAGCCATTTCACAAACCTAGCACATATCCAACCTAAAATAAAAGCTGAAACCTGTACTTATTTGTAACATATATACACAATAGCCAGTAACTAAGACAATTCAGCATGACCGTTAGTTTGAGTCTATGTCTGTGAAGAAGCACTACACAGCCAAGTGACCAATTCCCACGGTTATATATTGAATTATATTTAATGTGACTATCTGAGTCCTTTTATTAAAAACTTTGAAATCTAAATTTAAATTTATATTTTGATAAAAATAGTTATATTTGATTTATATTCCTTCTGTATGTTACTGTAAAACTGTCCATGTCACTGTCCATGTCACTGTCCATGTCACTGTCCATGTCATTGTCCATGTCACTGTCTTTGTCATTGTCCATGTCACTGACTTTGTCACTGTCCATGTCACTGTCTTTTTCACTGTCCATGTCACTGTCTTTTTCACTGTCCATGTCACTGTCTATGTCCCTGTCCATGTCACCGGGTGCTGACTGAACGGAAAATGTTTGTTTAAAAAAAACGTGTTTCTGGTCTTCCAGAAGGCCATAATATAAATTTTATCTCACAAACAAAAAACATATCCACTGCAAATCAAAATTTAATAAACATATTTTGATTTCTAGTGGGTAGGGTTGGATTCATAATGCCTTCTGTCTAGCTCCTGTAGATATACCCAGTGGAAGAGCTGGAGCTACCGACACAATTCAGGTCACAATTAAAAAAAAAAACGTGATTGCCATTTTCAGCCATTGTACTACAACATAAATGATGATTATAAGTATAGTTGACCTGTAATTTGCAGATTTTTGCAGATGGGTTTCAGTCCACTGGTAATTACAAACAACTGTATTCTCATCATGCGATATGTTTGGACGATGGATGGAAAATCATGTATTCAATAATCTAGCATGATTCTAAGCAAATGGTATCACCGTTTAATATGGAATATACTGGACGTCTTGTGCGATAGAAAAAATTCCAGATTTGCTACTCCGGCTTGCCTTTCCCTGAACTAAATTTCCATGCAGCACATTAATATGGGGTAACTAAACACACACACACACACACACACACACACACACACACACACACACACACACACACACACACACACACACACACACACACACACACATACATGGTCACACATTCACTACAGCTTTGTGGACCGATGAATGGTGATAAAAGAATTTCTTGCTTTGTGTGTAAAGCAGGAAGTGGTCTACAGTAACTTGCATGAGTGTGAGTGCTCTTGGCTCCTTCTCTGCAGCTCAGTCTAGTAAACCTCAGGGAAACCCACTGGCACTCTTAACTACTGCTCTCTTTCTATCAGCAGCATGTAAGGTTACAGGGACACTACTCAAAAACACACAAAAGCACACACTCAATCATTGAAACACACACATGGACATTCACATAAACTGTTCTTTGTTGCTACAGGAAATCATGGCTGAAGGTATGCTGTGCCAGATGCCCTGAGGAGAGGAGAGAATTCCTGTATTCTCACGTTAAACGAAGGAGAGAGGGAGAGAGAGAGAGAGAGAGAGAGAGAGAGAGAGAGAGAGAGAGAGAGAGAGAGAGAGAGAGAGAGAGAGAGAGAGAGAGAGATTAATATGAGATGTACAGCAGGACTGCAGATATAAAATCACCCTTGTGTAGTTAAAACCTTCTGAAACAGTAGCCATTCAGCACTTCGGTTTCTCTCCTGTCAACATTTATTACATTCATATCCAGTCGCAATGTTTGAGGAGATTTCATAAGAGAAACTCACACTTCTGCTATCTTTACTATGTCGGAAGTGAAAGTTTTCTGCTAATTGTTTTCTCACAATTAGCTGTCGAAGCTAAGCGTATATGCAGTGCATTTTAAGGCAATTGAGTATTTTCGTAAAAGTCTGAGGAAAATGTTGACATTCCTAATAGTCCTTTCTTGTTTTCACTGACATTAGTTATATAAACGAATAAATGGCTAGGTGCTTACTGCTTAAAACTGTAAAAGCATTAGCTTCAGTTATTAGCTAGCTTCCTTTCTTAGATGTTAGTGCTATATAACATAAACACATAATGAATAATCTATCGTAATGAACACTGTCAAGAGGATTTGTAAGACACTAGTTGTTCATTACTTAAATTAATTGTCAATCCTCACTCGATACAGAACATTTAATTTATTCAACAAACGTTAAATATACTTTTTAAAAAACATCATTTGTAAATGTTTTTAAAGGTATCTTGTCTGTTCTGATTACATCAAACATGAGTAAATCCTTCCATCACGCAGTTTAAGAGCTCAGCAGGGTAAGAACTATTATCCCGTAAGTTTACTCTTACACACGCACACATTAAGCCTTTACGTCTTACATCTATTAAATATCATTAGACTCCATGCTGCTCTAGGTTGCATTAATACGCATTAGGAGAAATATCCACAAAACTGATGTAAGTTTTGAGAACTTATATTCTTACTAAAAAAACTTTCAGACCCTGTGACTGTCTCTGTGTGACTGTGTGCTTGTACTGTATGTGTATCTGTGTGCTGGATGCAACAGCCTACTTCATCTTCACAGTGGAAACAAACAGTCACTCTAGAGAGCGCACCATGGTGTAAGCTTTATAATACACAGAGTACGGATGTATACATATAAAGGCTTTACCTGATAAAGTTAAAGGTAAAAAGTCTACGCAAAACTGAAACAAGTCCACACAAAAACATAAACTGATGTTGCACGAAAGAACAAGATCACATGGGAGAGGAGAGGAGAGCAGAGGAAGAAAGAGAAGAGGAGGAGAGAGGAAGAAAGAGGAGAGGAGAGGAAGAAAGAGGAGAGGAGAGGACAGTAGTTGAAAAGAATGAAGAGGAGTGAAGAGAATGCAGAGAGGAGGAGAAAAGAAGAGAGGAGACACACGGAAAGAAATAAAAAGGAAAGGAATGAGTAGGAGATAAGAGGAATAGAGAATAGGAGAAGATATAAAACAAAAGAAACGAAGAAGAGTGAAAAGGAGAAAAATAAAATCTAGAGCCGAGCTTTTACCTCAGAGAACGTCTACCCTCCTGCCACAGCGAGCTCATCTGTGCTGGCCTGCTTGCCGCCACTCTGCACATGCAAGTGTGTGTGCGTGTGTGAGCCAGCGTCTCTGTCACAGCTTGGCAGAGGCCCTACTGGAGGACTCCTGGATAACAAATGTCTGGAAGTTCTGCAGGTTTTCTGCACATGCTGTTCACAGTGAATGTGACCAGACCACAAGTCTGTCCCCTTGACACACAGGCGCACACAAATAAGTAGAGAAAAAAGACCAGAAAGAAGAAAGCCATGGTCTGATCCCTGCGCAAATAACATTCCTGAATGCCAGATTTCTTGGATCGGCAAACAGAATTTCTGGCATGCTCCAGTAGTTGAAGTTGGGACAGGGATAATGTTTAGCTGATTGGTGTTTATATGTATTTGTTTGAGTTCACGTTAATTTACTTATTATGCAATATCTTTTCTCCCCTTCTTTAATCTTTGCAGCTGAAAACTCAAACTGAGCAACTTAAAAAGTGTTGAAGTTTCTTTTCAACACACAAAAGCATCCAAACATGTCACCCATCTCAGACACAGCTGGCCAGTGGTGATGGATAAAAGTAGTGGGACTTGGCAGGAGCTTCAAATCTGTTTTGATACTTTGATGAAATGAACTGTGGCTGTACAAGAAGAAAAGTTATTTAATATAAGCTTAATAAAGCCTTTAATATTACATATTAGCTTGGCATCATAGTGGAGTTCTATCGGTTATTTGTGAACATGGTTGTGTGTGTGTGTGTGTGTGTGTGTGTGTGTGTGTGTGTGTGTGTGTGTGTGTGTGTGTGTGTGTGTGTGTGTTTATAGTGTCATGCAAGGGGCATAAACAGTAACATACTGTAAAAAAAAACTCATCAAGTAATATATAGGAAGGGTCCAGTGGCTTGGTGGTTAGCACATACCCTCCTACTGTCCAAAGACATGCATTGTAGACCGCTTGGCATCTCTAAATAGTGTGTGTGTGTGTGTGTGTGTGTGTGTGTGTGTGTGTGTGTGTGTGTGTGTGTGTGTGTGTGTGTGTGTGTGTGTGTGTAATTGTGCCCTGCAATAGACTGGCATCTTGTCCAGTGCCCAGAGTCTCATGGGATAGGTTTCAGGTTCCCCATGACCCAGGAGGTAAAGATGTGTGGAGAATGGATAGCAATTATATATTTATTGTTGGTTGACTGGAAAGACTTTTCTCTATTTTAGGTGTCGTTACCCGTGGCAATGAATCTATATCTTTTATAGAAGAAACAGCTATTTCATGTTGCATAGATATAGATATACAGATTTTCGGTAGTTCACTGATAAACTCCCTAGACATGGAGGTACATATATGAGATACAATAAGGTTGTAGTCTTTAAGATCATGATGCCTGTGGCCAGAAAAATGTAAGAACAAAATCAGGTGCTCTGTGTTCGACAGGCTAAGATTACTTGTAGCTCTACCAACTATACTTTAAAGTACTTAATCCAACAATGCTGAGACAGCATGATTGTGTATCAACACAATTTCTCTAAGGTCACATTAAAAACTGCAACATCCTCATCTCTGTCATAGCTTGACAAACATTTGATAAAGCACAAGCCAGTCTTTACTGTAGCACCAAACTCTAACCACATGTGGACCAGGAAAAAAGATTTCATGCTGCTGATTGGAAAAATGCACATGGTCCTGGAGAAGAAGATGAACTACAAATAGCTGAATTCTGAGACATACTGGGAATTACACAAGCACTTCTTCAGCTGTGGACCATAGTCAGCTCAGACTTCTGTTGTGGTGAAGGAGGTATACTTCAGGAGCGCAACCGCTTGGCTGAAGGTTAAGTAAAATAACATTCAGCTGCATACAAGCACACTGTCACACCTGAACAAGTACACACATGTTGAATTGTAATCTTTTCCACATCTGCGCTCTTCTGCCATTCACAACATAGCATGAGATAATTTGAGTGTGTAAGAGAGAAAAATCTGTTTTCATCGTTTTGTTTTTTTATATAGACATACCCGTCCAGTTTAATAGGAACGCGTGTACAGTACATCTGCTTTTTTTTTGGTCATTTTCTAATCAGCCGACCACACGACAGCAACACAATGCATAGAATTATGATACAGTTTAAAAGCTTCAGGTCAAGTTCACATAATCACAGAAAACTGTAAGCTCTGTTACTTTAACATTGGCATCATTGTTGCTGCCAGATGGGCCGGTTTGAGTAATTCAGAAACAAACATTTTCCAGTCTTCAACTGTCCCGTTTCAGTGAGTCTGTGCCAATGATAGCCTCAGAAGAGAAACCTGCTTCAGTTTTCTGCTGCTGTAGCCCATCCGCATTAAGACTGTTGGCTTGTGCATTCTGAGATGCTTTTCTACTATAAGTTACTATAGACTTCATGTCAGCTCAGACCAGTTTGTCCATTCTCCTCTCATTTATAAATCTAGACCCTTTGCACCCAGGATGTTTGTGCAGCCCTCTGTGTAAACCCTGGAGACTGTCCAGAGAAAGAGAAAACCCCGGAATATCAGAAGTATCTGAACTACTCAAACCAGCCCATCTGCAACCAACATCCATGTCATGTTAAATCACACTTTTTCCCCATTCTGACCCTTAACTGATGCACTTCACTTGTGTCTAAATGATATTATTCACTGTGCCTCTGCAAAATAACTGGCGGCTGATTGGATTACTTCATAAATGTGCAGTGGTACAGGTGTCTATTCAAGTGGAGTGCATTTATGTATGTGTACAGTATGTATAAGGATACCTTATGATAGGCTGTATGTGGCTCTGGATCTGTTCCAGTCTGGACCATTTCCCATAGGAGGCATTGAAGATCTTACAACCTCTACCTGAGACACACACACACACACACACACACACACACAAACACACACACACACACACACACATAGAATGCTCATTATTAATGTGTTGGACACAGATACCACGGTCAATTATTATTTTCATGATTTCATGCAGCAGGTCAGCAGTGCATCCCAATCAGCAACACATAAGGACTTCCCACATCCTATATGAACTAATCTACTAATCAGTAGATTAGTCTCACAAGTTTATCAGGACTCATCAGGACCAATCGAGATCTGCCTGCTTTCACGGGAAGTGCAAACCAATCATGGGCTGTTGCTTTTGTGTGACATTTTGTGTGACATTTTACTGTCAAAATGGAGCTACAAAAAATTAGCCTCTAAATAATGAAATTTGATTCTCTGTCAGATTTATAAAAAATTGCACAGAAGTGTATACACAGGGATGTGTGGATAGCATATGAGCATGAAATGTTCAAATTCTAATAGTTGTGGCCAGCCTCAATGTGCAATATCCATAAGACAGTCTGGAGCAGAGCGTCTGACTCTGAAAGCCAAAACTTTGTTTATTTTTAGCAGTCAATGCCCAAAATGTGTTTACTTTGTTTATTATTTATATTAGAAGCAGTGCCAGTATGTTGGGGAGAGTGCATGCTTCATCAGCATCATCACCTGGTGGAAATGAGGCATAGTGTGTGTATGTGTGTGTAGGAGGTGGAGGGGATAAGGCTCATGCAAACTGAGGTGGGACAGAGACATGAAACATTGCTGAAACTGTGTAGTTATTTATCTCCTCTCCACTAAATGGTAGAATCATTAAAATAGGCAGTGCTCCAGCATCAGCCAGATGATGTCAGACAGCACTACAGTCAGCCCTTTTTCCTCAGTGGACATTCTGTGGTGTCTCTTTTCACTGTTTTGTCCTGATTTTCGTTTTCTATCTGTTCCGTTTCTTTCTGCTGAGGTTATTACAATAAAGCTCACAGAACTTAAAAATAACACAAAGAGAATTCCAGAAGGCTCACAAAACTTAAGGACCGTTCCCCATACACCCACAAAACACATCCACTGGAGGACGCAGTGCAAATGTTCACAGGCAGATTTGGGATCCAAATCCATTCCTATAGCATACAATATCTAGTATTAACAATTAGACAAGTTTGGATATGAGTGAATAGTCTCCTCTAATTTTTAATTCTTACTTCTAATCATACCGATTGTTGCTGCTGGTGGCTAAATGTAAATGTAAATCTAAATCTACTAACTACTAAAATCTGATAAAATAAATCTACTTGCACTGCTCGAGTGCTCCCACCATCTCTCAGGGTTGGATTAACTTCCCCTAGTTGTCCGAACAGCTGAGTCACTGGCCATCTTGTAACGATGGGTGAAGATCTACCGCTTAAACTTATACTAGCCCTTATTTTCCATGTTTATATTGTGTGAGAGAGAGAAAAAAAACACGAGTTTAGTCATTTTGATGGTATTCTAAGTCTGTAAGCTAGTGAACCAGTGTTAATGTATAAACTGATAGAGACAATAAAGCACTTTTTGTACATCATTCTGCCTTAAATGTAAATGTAAATTAATGACACGATCGTGCCATTTATAAACTACAGTACTACGGTTTACACAGGCAACTCTGTCATGTCTTTTTTATCCACAAAAGCCATAGAAGAATACTGTACACTGTTAGTCAGCTACACTGTGCCATAAGATGCAGCTTCATTTTCCTCGTGGCTGTTCATGATTGCTATGTTCAGTACGGTATAAGTGAGAATGTACAGTATAGTAAGCTTCGTTTGGTTTAAAACGGAAACACTAATGCTGCAGTGTAGTAGTTTGTACCACAATCAGATTTGTACTAAGTGGGTATAGTGGGTTTAATACTAATTGTACACATCACACATAACTACAGACTTAAGAGCTACTCAGAATTTGACAAATTTTGTTTTCTTCATCTATGCATATTTCTGACCCTGAACTTTTCTTGCCCATTTTTTACCGGTTTAATATTTTTTTCAGTGAGGAACAGTTTAGTCCAGACCCAAAGTTTATAATAACTGTGATATATCATGTTGAAATGTATGAGTTGTGCTATGAATACAACATAGAATGGCATTCATATACAATAATTAGTATATAAATTCCATAATAATAAAAATGATATTTACTTGGTGTTGTTCTACAGCTGCTAATATTTTTTTCCCACATGAACATCAGCTTTCTAACATTATCTTAATAATAATGCTTTCCTGTTTTTAATGTTTTTATTGATATAGTTATGAATAAACCTTGTGCTATTTTAAAGTGTTATTTTAAAAGCTGCTGTATAATGATGGTGAAAGCCATATCAGCCAGATGATGTCAGACAATTTACTCAACACCTATTAGATGTTGATTTTCAGTGTTCGCTGGATGGTCTTTTTTCATTTTTATACTGTAAAGAAAAAAGGGCAATCTGATTTTTCAGGCTTAAAGGCAAGTACTTCTGCTAAAAGTCTGTGGTGTAGATGCAAAAAATAAAATCCATCTCGAATGCTTCAACCCTAAAAAAAAATCTGGCAACCCCAGAGGTGTAAACTACATGCAAATAATTTGCAAATTCTGAATGGGGTGCTTAGAGAACTAAGTTAAGCAGGTGCATATAACCGGTCTCTGAATACACATTTCCTGTAAATGCATGTAAATATTGATGTTACCTTTGGATTTAAGTTGCTATAAATATGACTCTTATTGTATGTCATATCTGAGAGTGACTGAAACTGGTGTAAAGTTAGTGTAACTCTACCGTATTGGTAGTGCCATATAGTGCTGGTCCAACTAAACGTTACGTACAAGAAAAAAAAACTTACACAAATGTGCATGAAGTCACTTTGTGAAATTTACCATGTTCAGTAATAAGCAGATTAAATGTTAGCACATTATGTTATTATCTAATTCTTTATTTATCAGTGCATCAAAGGGCACTCATTCCTTAAAGGAATTTATTCTCAGAGGCCAGCTGCAGTTTTTTACATGGATACTCTCTATCTCTCTTTGTGTGTGTGTGTGTGTGTGTGTGTGTGTGTGTGTGTGTGTGTGTGTGTGTGTGTGTGTGTGTGTGTGTGTGTGTGTGTGTGTGTGTGTGTGTGTGTGTGTGTGTGTGGGCATTTGGTGAATTATGTGACGCAAGGTAAGATCATGAAATTTGAAAATAAGCTAAATTAGTGTAAATGTTTGCAGAACATTGTAGTTAGTGTGTTATTAAACACTGTGTGAGGGCAAATAAGGCAATTATCTACTTTTTTTCTTTACTGAACAGATTTATTTTCAAAAAACATTAGGAGCATGAAAACATGAGAAAAATACTGGGTTTTTTTTGTGCAAAAAATTTTTTTTTTAGTTCCTTCATTAGAAGGAGAAAATGCTGCCACGGCATATGAATTCCATGAGACCAAATGAGCACTAAACCTCATTTTGTACCATTTAGTACCGATGTAAGAACATTTTTATTAAACATCCCACCCACACACATAAAAATTCAGACATTAAAAATATCAGGATTTTGTTTTTATGATACTGATATATTAGATTGAATTGTCCATACAGAACCTAATCACTTAATCACACATTTTATCCCACTTTGTTTAAAAATTACTATTTAAAATTCTATTTAAATAAAGTGAGCTTTAGCTGTAATGTGGCTTGTTGTGTGTGTGTGTGTGTGTGTGTGTGTGTGTGTGTGTGTGTGTGTGTGTGTGTGTGTGTGTGTGTGTGTGTGTGTGTGTGTGTGTGTGTGTGTGTGTGCACGTGTGTGTTTGTCTGGAACTGTGTGTGTTTTCTTGTGTGTGGTCTTATCAGACTATTTTAATAGTCCTTAAAGAATTACCCCACTTAGCAAATTAGATACATATGGCTGTGTGCAACCCTATGGCATTTATTTCACTCTTCAGAGCTATTTTAGTATATGAGCTTTGTGTGCTATACTTGTGTGTGTGATTAGCCTGTGGTTTATCATCTAATGCTGTACCGATATATACGGCTACATCATAATGGTCCTACTCACAAGAATTTTGAAAATCTTCATAAAAACTAAAGGGCGTTATCAGGGAGAAATGCAGGCATACACATAATAATCCGACCACAGATTCCTTATTAACTATTATAAATGATTAATACTAGTATTACTACAAATGCAACTATTTTCAGGTGGTTGCTGCTTTCTAACAGTAATGGAGGAATCTTTTTCTATTTCCCGAGTTTAACACATTACAGTCTGTATTGACCTGCTTTTGAGTTTTATTTCTTATTTTCTGTATTCTTTATTGTCTCTCTTCATAATATAGAGAACCACAGTGTTTCTCCAAAAACTGTTAAAACAAATATTTTTTCTCTAATTTATTTTAAGGTAAGCTTTTCATTTTACAGTTGGCAGAAAAATAGGACGTAAACATTATTTAACATAATTATTTATTTGTTTGATTGTTATTAGGCTATCTATAAATCGTATTGGATATAGCCACAGCTTAATAACAGAAAACTTAAAAACATTACTGAATGTTAGGTTTTATTTTTTAACTAAATTAAGTGGAAATATGTGTAAATACTACATTAGCAAATGCTGAGGTAAATGCAGTCAATCTGGCTAAAAAAATTAAAAACCTTGTGGTTGTTTTTTTACACAATGACTCACAATTTGATTATCTGTGATCATTTTCCCCATCGATCTCTAAGTGCAGACTTAGCTTAGTTAGGGGAAGAAAATGGGCTCAGGTTAAAGTTTTCAATAGTAGACTGTCCCAAACTAATGTTTAGAACAGTTCCCTCTGAAAGTAATTTATGTCCTGAGATTTATATGTAGATATACTAAATAACTTGAATCATTGCACCTTTGTGATCTGCCCGTTATTTTGACGTGAGCATAAATATTGGAACAGTCATAAAGTAATCAACATTATTTTTGGTTTGCATAGTTACATTTACAGCATTTGGAAAATGCCCTTATCCAGAGCAACTTAATCTTATTTTTATGCAACTGAGCAATTAAGGATTAAGAGCCTTGCTCAGGGGCCCAGCAGCTTGGTGGACATGGCAACCTTCCAATCGAAAGTCCAAAGCAAAGACCTCACCAAATTGTTGCATTTTCCAGGCCTGTACAACAACATCTTTCAATTGTTTGTTTTATGGTATTTCTACCTTCAGTCTCCTCTTCAGGATTAAGGTCTGGTGATTGACTTGGTCAGATTTTTCACCACGATTAAGCCATTTCTTGTTTATCAGTATGATCTGACTCATCATCTTTGCTTTGCTGCATGATAAAGTTCCTCCTGATTGTACTATGTGCATTTCTCTGTAAAATATTTCCTAATTCATTCTGCTGGTACCATTATTATTAACATTATTAATAAAGATTAATGAGTCTGATTCAGAAGCATCCATGTAAGCCCAAGCCATGACCTTACATGTTTTGGATCATGAACAGATCCTCTCTTTCTCTACACTTTGGCTTTTTCTTCATTTTAATAAAGGTTAATCAGTTCCAGAGGTTTTGTGGCTCATCTTTGCATTTCGTTGGTAATTTCAATCTGGCTTTCAGATCATTACAAATGATGAGTGATTTGCAGCTTGTGGATTGTGATTCCTTTACCCTGCCCAGTGGAGCTTGTTGGTGAGGTCACGCTCTGTTTTAGGGATTTTCTTCACAGCCTTCACAATGTTTTTCCTACTAATGGTTGTTTTCTTTAGCCAGCCGGTTCAATGTCTGGTTGTTAGTACATCAGTTGTTTCTTTCTTTTTCAAGACATTCTAAATTGTTGTACTGGTTGTATCATGATGTAAAACATTATTAGCAAATGAAAGCTCAAAATGTCTATTGCTCAGCTATAAGCTTGCAGTGGAGTTTACAGTCACTCCCACTCATCACAGAAAAAAAAACAGGCTTAAACATTGGTGAAAGATTTTCATATAGTATGTTATAAAATTAGTTTATAGATCTTTTCAAGCATATAATAAATTATAGGATGGTTGATGACTTTTTTGTTTTTTATTAAAGTAAGAAATGCTTTAAAAAAATATCTGTGTCTGTCTTTTCTCTAACTCGTTCAGTCTTAAATCACCTGTGGCTCTCCCTCAAAATAGTATACGTTCCTTAATCTGGCGATTCTAGCACAGTTTGTAACTACAAGTTCTGCTTTCAGAGCCGAGAGCAATGAAAAGACCGACCGAGCATCAGTGAGTGAAAATCTGAGTCACCTAGTAGGTACTAATGTGTTGTGCCATGACATACCTGGAATAAAAAAGAAATCACTGTGTTTGTTGGACACAGGTAAACTCAACATAATGTTAGGTAAATGGCAGATATTCACAAGACTTTCCTGAAGCTTGAGGAGAGTCAATTAGTTAGTTTCAAATCAAATTAATATTTTCTGGTATATATCTGGATGTGTCTGTGTTTGAACCAGCCTTATGTGATACATATGAAATTACCCAGTATTCCTGCAGAATTCTTTATTTGACTGGATACTACAGTATCTAAAAAAATTCTGGAAAGACAAGCATTTAGACGACTAAAAATACACTGCAGTTAAAACACTAACAGATTTACATATGCAATGAATACTGCTGTCAATTGCTTTGCACACCTGCAAGTGCACATGTCCTGAGCAGAGTTTAGTCTTCATGGTGAGCTGCAATAAATAACATGATTACTGCTCATCTGACTCCACCAAACAAATTTGATGGATATTTCAAGAGCCAAATTATTCAGTCTTTCCAAAAGTTAGCCACAATCCTCCCTTATTTCAAGTGAAAACACTTGAAAAGAGAGAAGGAGGCCCCAGAAGACAAAGTACATGCAGTCTGTCAAGCCATGTGAGATAAAGAAAGCTAACCAAGCCTGATCGTATACTGCTAGGTTTGTCATCACATTTCACAGCAGATCTGTGACCGGAGCCTGATAAAGTCTCCAGGAAAAAACATTTAATGGCCAAATGGATTAATTTATGGTTTAAAAAAGGCTGCACTGTTACTGCACAAAATACTCAGCCCTGACTGTCATTCATCTGCTAATACGCTAAACTATAAAGTCTTACGGCACTAACCAACATAATGTGAACAAAAACAAATAAAAAAAATCTACTTTAGCAAAAAATAAATTCAAAATCAGCCAGCACTTTAGATTACCTAGATTAAGTAATATTAACACAATAAATTCAAGCTTTAAAACAAACTTTCTAACATTGAACATTCTAAACATATGAGTTTAAATCTTTACCATGGACTAGTTCTATCCTAAGCACAAATCGATTCAAACTTTAACATACACTAAATAATGTGTAAATCAACTCAAACTTCAACAGAGACTGACTCAAACATAAAAAACAAAAACAAGAAAAAAACAAATAAAATCTGACCAAACCAAACTAGTCAAACTGTGACTAAAATTGACTCAAATATTAACAGAATCTTGACAAAGTTACTGCATGGTGTTGTAATAAAATATCCACTATATGCCGTTATATTCCAGCAGGTCATGATCGTAGGATTTCAAGTGTGTTGGAAGATAATTTAGGGCCAGTGGGAACACAAACACACTCAGCCACCTTTCCTTGCACATTCAGACTGCACTAGATAGACAGACAGACACACAGACAGACAGATCTCTGTCCGATGTTTGCTCTACATGGAATACAGTCTCTCACTACATCTCTTTAGTTTGCCATGTAATTGTGCTCTGATTGTGCTCTCATTTCCAAGCCCACAGTGACGCAATCAAGACCAATTAGTTGTGAAGTAGCACAATACAACATAAACCAGTAAAATATCAAGATAATGTGAACGAATCAGTCATGCCCTTCATCAGCTACACAATCACAGACCACCAACTGACAGCCTGACCTGTAAGTCTATGCAATATTAGTGCCCATGTACTCATATATATATACTCACACACACACAGCTCAACAGAAGTGGCTCTCGAATCTCTTGGCACCTCTCGAAGTGTGGGAGCACAGTCCCTGTGAAGGAAATCTAAAATTAGTTTTTACGGCCTATAATAGAAGATTTACAGCACAATGTAATTTGCAGTCTCCATGTGCACTGTGGCAAAACTGAGGCAGACACTTATAGTAGGTACAGAAAAAGGACACATCTCACTGAGCATCCTCATACTCACACAAACACACACACACACACACACACACACACACCTCACACTCAGTGTTCAGGCAGACTGATATGAGTGAGTATGCAAGTGCAGCTACACATGCCGTTACACATGATCACACACGGACACACATGGTTTCAATTAGACCAATACTCTGACTCAGTGCCAAGTGTAGGGTTTACCACTTCATTCCTTCCTTCTGGTTCAGGCATTATGGACAATCTGAATGGGCCCGGCACAATTCCTGGGTTTTATTTGGTAGCTGTAAGCATTCTAGCGTATCAGGGTGTGTTCAGTACAAGGGCACTGACACTTTACACAACCGAGACACACTGACGCAATCAGTTTAAGAACAAACAAACACCTATCACTTTACACTACAATTATGCATGGACTAAGCAGGAAAAAAAGCGTTGATAATGAGCCCTTAATACAAAGTATGTGTGTGTGTATGTGTATATATATATATATATATATATATATATATATATATATATATATATATATATATATATATATATATATACTCACCTTTGTATGAGATCCTGTTTAAAAAAACGCATTAAGGGCTCATTATCAACGCTTTTTTTTCCTGTTTAGTCCCTAGTTAAGCTTGTAGTGTAAAGTGATAAGTGTTTGTTTGTTCTTAAACTGATTTTTATATAAATAGATAGGCAGAGAGATAGAGAGAGAATGAGAGAGGGGGGGGGAACAGAGTAAAATATATTATAATCATTATTATTTTTCCCATTTTTTTAATCGAGTTCATCACACATGCTTCCATGATTATATGATGTGCTTCCTCCAAGACAAGTGAAGCAGTGAGTAAAGCAATGGGTGAAGGATGAAGATCTACTTTATCTACTTTTGTAACTTATAGGTTTTCATTTCTAACTAAAGCTATAACAAGAAAATCCCAATGACACTATGCAATAACCTACAATATTTGTAGAAATATTAATAAATGAAACAGAACTTAACATTTAGTTAGTAGTGTTAGTAGTGTATTACAGATAGTAATGTTTGAAACTACACCACTTCAGTTGAATAGAAAGCCATATAAAAATAGAAAGATATATGTTTTAAAAAATATATAACTAGAAAGATATCATTAAAAAGGTACTAATGTAACAGTTCTCCTGTTAGTTTATTTCCATTTCTCTAGGTATTAGTTAATTCATTTAAAACACAATCTATATAATTAGTATAATTAAATGCATTTGTTTAATTATGTTTTTAGGTACAAAAGTGTAATTTAATGTAGTAATGTATTTATAGATTAAATTTATCCTCAGGCGCACACAAATATTTCACTTTGAGTAGAATTCTTACTTAAAAAAAAGAAAAGAAAACAAGTACAAAAATCTATTAAAGCAAATATCATTTCCAGTTTTAAAATCCTACAGAAAAATCTGTGGCTATAAAGAGAAAAGCCATATGTGAAAGAATTATTGATGTCTCAAAGAGAAAATGTGAACGGGAAATGGACAGAATATGTCTTTCATCATCGTCTTTAGCTCAGCCAGATCTAAGAGATCTGTTCAGCCAAAAGCTAATCAAAAAGTCGTGAAAATTGAGAGGACAAGCGAATGGAGTTGGCAACAGTGTGAGCTGTATTGTGCATTTCAATTTGCCTTTTGTGATGAAACAGGAAGATCTTATCTTACCATCTTAGCCATTAGAATAAAAGTCTGTGGTGTTTAAACATCTCTGAGTACAGACAGCTGACTTGCTCAGTATAAGACTCTGAGCACACGGTCTACTACAACTTTAGTACAACTCATTTTATTTCTACAAAATAGTTTTTCTTTACAATAGTAATCTTTTTTTTTTTTTTTTTTTTTTTTAACAAACATGGACTCCACAAGACCTCTGAAGGTGTGCTGTGGTATCCGGCACCAAGACATTAGCAGCAGATCATTTAAGTTGTGAGGTTGTGAGTTGAGCCAATCTGGGGAATATGGAGGCCAAGTCAACACCTTGAACTCTTTGTCATGTTCCTCAAATCATTTCTGAACAAATTTGCAGTGGCAGGGAGCATTATCCTGCTGAAAGAGACAACTGCTATTAAAGAATAATATTGCCATGAAGAGGTGTATTTGGACTTCTACAATGTTTAAGTATGTGGTACGTTTCCTCCACATGAGTAACATCCACATAAAAGTCAGGACGAGCAGAGCATCACCCCAAGCTTGCCTTGTTGCAACATGCCTCCTGGTGCCATCTCTTCCAAAGGTAAGTGATGCGCATACACACACACACACACACACACACACACAAACACACACACACACACATACACACACACACACACAAACACACACACTCACACACACACACACACACACACACATGATATAAAAGAAATTATAATTCATCAGACCAGGACACCTTCTTCCACTGCCCGGTGGTCCAATTCTAGATTTTCACATGTCCATTGTAGAAGCTTTTGGTGGTGGACACAGGAGTCAGCATGGGCACTCTGACTGGTCTGCAGCTACTTAGCATCACATACAGCAAGCTGTGATGTACTTTGTTCTCTTTCTATCTTACCCAGCATTAACTTTTTCAGCAATTTGTGATACAGTTGTTCTTCACTGGGATCAGACCAGAAAGATTAGCCCTCATTCCCCACACACATCAACCCATGACCCAAGCACTCGTTAACCAGATTTCCTTTTGTGGACAACTTTTGGTAGGTACTAACCACTCCACCATGAGAATACCTTACAAGACCTGCTGCTTTGAAAACATCTAAACATCTCAGTTTGGTACTTTTAACTAATAAACCCCACTCTTAAACCGGTACTTTTGTAATAAGATAATCAATGTTTTTTTCCTAGACACAAAATGTATAATTGTTAAATAATTATACTGTTAAATGTTATTCTGGTCACCATCCACTTTATAAGTGGACCTGTACATTAAGTAAATCATTCAGCAGCAACACAATTCATATAATCATGCAGACACAAATCAAGATTTTCAGTTCACATCAAACATAAGAATAAAGAAAAAGTATGATCTCTTTAACTTTGTTTATACATGAATAATGATACCAGACTGACTGATCTGAGTCTTTCAGAACAAGGTTACACATAATGTTGCAACAAACAGAACAACACTGTGTGAGTGATCAGCACTATAGTTTGCATATTTGACTTCTTTGACATATGAGACTCTCTGATCTCTAGCATGAGCAATGTATTTCAGCCTGTAGACCTTCTCCTCACTGGAGATTTTCTGAGATTTTCTGTTAGCACCATTCTGTGTAAAATGTTGACTGATGTTTGTGAAAATCCCTGGAGGTCAGCAATATCTCAAATGTTGAAACCAGGCCATTTGGCACTATAGTCTGTGCCGTGGTTAAACTCTCAAAGATCATATTTTTCCCTGTTCTGATGAATGATGTGAACATCCATGTGATCTTGACCTCTATCTGCAAAATTGCCTGATTGAATAACTGCATAAATAAGCAGGTCTACAGGTTTTCCTAATAAATTGACCACTTAACGTATAATCTTTTTGTCGCAGAGTTTACAACTAAACTTTACCCATTTACCCATTAAACAAAAGTACAGTCAAACTTTAACAAAACAGGGTCTGAAAGGACAATAGACAGACAGACAGACAGACAGACAGACAGACAGACAGACAGACAGACAGACAGACAGATAGATAGATAGATAGATAGATAGATAGATAGATAGATAGATAGATAGATAGATAGATAGATAATTGCACTGGTGCCAAAATCTGTCACTTTATCAGACTCAGTTATGTGAGTCTGTCCATGAGAGTCGTTTATTTTACTGCTGTTCCAAGAAAAGATTTTTAAATAAATAAATAACTAAATAAATAAATAAATAAATAAAACATTAGCCCAAATCAAAAGGTGGCTTTGTCGTCTAGACATTTTAATAGCCGTGAAAGTTAAAAGGAATCAACTTCAGGCTCGAAAATGAAGTTTTGGCCACAAAGAGTGGAAATTCCAGATGTTTTCCTCTTCTTGAGAAAAGCTGTTGTTGTTTTTGCTTCTTTTCTGGCAACAGCCGCATTGAGCTCGAGCCTGCTGCAGCTCAGCACAATAACACAACCAGGTGTATAAGAGCTCGAGCGCAATCGGGTCTTTACTAAAAGAGGTTTTAATGTATATATGATTTAAAACAAAAATCACAGAAACCTTCAGCGACAAATACCCGATATCCAGCTGTACTTGTTTTTAAAACACGTCTAGTCGTCTACACAGGAGCTATCGATGTAGATGCAGCGTCTATTATGAGCTCAGGTTGGCTTTTGACCTGAGTGTCACCTGAATCTACAGATCAAGTCCCAAACCGCACATTCCGACCTTAAAATAGAAGGCTTACACGATCTCTGCTGCACTCACCTGAAGTGACGCACGGTGACATGTCCTGCGTCCCAAACGCATGCAATGAGTCCAAAAATAGCTATAGTTATCTTTGTGGCTATAGTTTTAGACAATGTGACACTAGTAAACCAGCCATGACGTAGAGATGACTATATAAGTTCAGCATTATATATATAGTACACCATATGTAGTTTGGGACACAAGTGTACAGTTACATCTGGCGCGCAGGTTAATGTTGTGATGACTTACCTTCAGGAGAGAAAAAAAATCCAGCTGTGTGTGTGTGTGAAAGCTGACTCCTCATGCACGAGCCCTGACGGTCTAAAACATTAATGCAGTTTGTGAGGAATAGGGAAATTTAATAAAAATTTAATAAAAAAAAACCTCTTCGAGACAGAAGGAGCTCCAAAGCTGAACGCAAGCAAGTTTTACAAATAGTGTGTGTGTGTGTGTGTGTGTGTGTGTGTGTGTGTGTGTGTGTGTGTGTGTGTGTGTGTGTGTGTGTGTGTGTGTGTGTGCGTGCGTGTGTGTGTGTGTGTGTGTGTGTGTGTGTGTGAGAGAGAGAGAGAGAGAGAGAGAGAGAGAGAGAGAGAGAGAGAGAGAGAGAGAGAGAGAGAGAGAGAGAGAGAGAGAGCAAACGAACCTGAACTCTTTTCTGACTGCACGTTTTGCCTGTAACTAAAAAGTCGTGTGAAATGTTCCCTGTATCATAACCATAGATTCTGGTTTCACAGTTTGTGGTATACAGCCAGCTTCAGAATGATTGACTCTCTTTATGGAACTAAATAAAATATTAATAGCATATTTAAGAACTGACATATTATTATTATTATTTTTACAAAGTATGGCACTTAACCTTCCCTTGAAAGAATATCAGCACATGTTCAATATATTTGGAGAGATTTAAAGGAACAACTTGTCAGAGTTTGATATTTGAATGCTTTTCACTTTCTTGGGTTTGTGCATGTAGATAAAACAGGTTTTCTGTATCATCCAAGGAAAAATGGTGCTAAAGTGAACCTTTTCCTCGTCGCTAGAGTAGTACCCTCAAATATTCATCTCTATTAAATGAAAATGTGACTGTACAATGTACATACAATGCCTACACACTACTGTGAAATTTACAGAAAAAAATGAAACCAAGATAAAACATATCAGTGCTTTCAACTTTAATGTTATATAGCAACTTTCAAGCAATTGTTGCAATGGTTGAAAAACATTTAGCTATTAAAAAGGTGTGTGTGTTTGTGGGGGGTGCTCATTATTAAATTAAATGTGCCAATCACATTTACTCTTATGCTTAAAAGTAATTTATATATATATATATATATATATATATATATATATATATATATATATATATATATATATATATATATATATATATATATATATATATATATTATCAATGAAGTGTGTGTGTGTGTGTGTGTGTGTGTGCGTGTGTGTGTGTGTGTGTGTGTGTGTGTGTGTGTGTGTGTGTGTGTGTGTGTGTGTGATCAATGTGTAATCTTATGAAGACCATCATCAATAAATAGATCAAATGGAGCACCACATATATTACCAAGAATAGAAGGTCCCTCCTAAATAGGACAAGAAAAGGACAAGAAGAAACTTATCACAGAGGCTGTCAGGAGACCTACAGTGACATTAAAGAAATATCTGTCATGTATCTTGTATTCCTCAGATGACTGGGCACTGCAGATGCCTTTTATCACAAAGAAAAAACTTTGAAATCCATCCAAATCACTCAAAACCATGTAGCAAAATGTGTTATGATCTGATAAAACTAAGGCAGAACTCTTTTGGCATCATTTTAAAAGATATGTTTGCTTCAAAAACAAGGCAGCTTATCACCGAAAAAATATCATTCCCAAAGTGAAGCATGGTGGTGGCAGTATTGTGTTATTGGGCTCATTCTCGTCAGCTGGGACTGGAGCCTTGGTCAAGGCAGAGGAAATCATAGATATCTCCAAATTCCAATTATCCTTCAATGATAAATCTCAGTCAAAAAAAGAAGAGTCACCTTTTGGAATAAGGAGCTCAGATCTAAATCCTATTGAAACCTGTGGAATTATGTGAAGAGGGCTGTGCACAGGAAGTACAGAGGAAAAGTGGAATAAAATAGCCATATTATGTTATATTACAAAATTTACTTTAAACTAGAATTAGTTAAAAGATGTGCACATTTGTACAACCAGGTGATTGAACTTTTTTCTTTCCACATAACAGTTTTATACGTCCCAAAAAATTATCTCGGAAAAACATTCTAGAACATTTAAACTGTAACTTTATAAACAGCACAAAATATCAATACAATTCTGAATGCTGGATAAATATTAATTTGATATTTGGTACAAACTACAGTAAATTATTTTAAGAAATAACTCATCTGTTATTAACAAAACAACATTCATTCTAATAAAAGTACTTCACATGACCCACACTACAATTTTTAAAGGGAAACGTAGTTCTCATTGTTTATAGTCTAGTCTAGTGTACGCTATAGCACAAACATTCTTAATGCAGAACAAATCATGCATATTGCCGACAGACGTGAACTGACAGTGAATAAATTTGATATATAGGTTGTGTCACGAGGTACAAGAACAAATCACGATAAAGCTCCAGTTATTTTAGCAAGCGTAACTTTATATGTTCAGATGCTGGTGTTGTATCTGTCTGAATTTCACAGTTTTTTTTTTTATCAAAACTGGTGTTATCTCTACTTCTGATCTTTATTCATTCTACAGCTGAAACCATATACTACTGTACTTTATAGTTGGTTAAAATTATACACTGCTTCTAGGGGCAAACTTCTAGTAGCTACACAATTTTGAATAGTAGCATGTGGCTTAGAATGTAGCCTTGCTCTATAATGAGCTATTCAAAAAAAAGCCAATTCAAAATTGACATTTTTTTGTCATTCTCCTAAACAATTACTTCAACCAATTAGTTTCCAAGAATTTTTCCTCCTTTTGTTTTCACATCATTTTCAGAAGATGATCATGTGTAAAATTAGCCTCTTTGACTGGGGAACGATACGGTGTGGTTACAGGACAGGACACACTCTCCTGGAGTTGAGCTTAGTTGAGGGTGTAGCTCTCAACACTGTCACTGAGGGGTGTTTTCTATGAAAGCAGAGTTATTTTAGCTCCAGACATGTTTACATTTCTGTGGTCTAGTCTCGAACTTTCCCTCTTTCTCTTCTTTTTTTTTCGTTTTCAGTGCACAGCAGCAGGAGAGCAGGAGCACAGGCACTGCTGCATCAGACATTCCTCTGGTCTGCCAGAGACAGAAAGATACAATATAAAAGAAGCACACTGGTGAAAAGAAAGAGTGGGAGAAAGCGAGAAGGATGTCAGCAAAAACTCATAGTATGCCCCTAACCACCCACCCAGCAGTATGTACTGTATACACACTCAAACATACTGTACTGTACACACATCTGAGTGTCGCAGCTTCACTGTTCAATGCCTCAGATTGAAGTTTTCTCTATTAAACTTTCAAAATCATCAATTATTTAATATTGTTGTTTCCTTGCGTGTGAAATATTTCAGTCAGGCAGGTTATGTTGAATCAATAAAAAGAACTTGTCGATATGTGTTTTTAATCTGGAAGACATTTTTTGCCGCTCACCGGAAGGGAAATCATCAGCTATGTACTGGACATGAATACATTTGAAGTTGAGGCTCATCAGTTTTAATCTATATTCAGCACATCTGTAGCGTATTATTAAGGACAGGACGTTCAACCCCTTTGCTTGTACTGAGAAATGAACAGAAAACCTGTTGACATGAATCTGAGAATTCATATCTGCGAGCAGATTTTTGAAGTGAAATATATAATATGAAACATATAAAGCATGATTTTATAACACAAAAGAAATATATACCGTATAGTAAACATATTAAGATGAATAGTCAGTAATATGTTTTATCAAAGTTTTTTGTCTGTAGGACTGTTAGTTTTGTTTGTTTGTTTGTTTGTTTGTTTGTTTGTTTGTTTGTTTGTTTGTTTGTTTGTTTGTTTGTTAAAAAATGTTGCAGCTAATTTTTTTGAATCAGTAAAGAAATAACAAGCAAACGCGGGTAGCGTAGGATTTCCAGTACAATCCAATGCTCGGGTCTGTGTATAGTTACAGGTTTATGGACATCTCACTCCCAGTGTTCCCAGTACAGGCCAAGATAAAGTGCTTATTCACAAAAGGGGTTGTAAGATATTTACATATAATACACAAATAACAATAATAACATAATTGAAATGAATTATTAAATGACTTGTTGCATATGAACCAGTTCAAAAGTTGACAGAAGCTTGAATTTTTAACACTGTGTTGTTTTACGCTTTTATATTTTCGATGAGTAATTTCACACTGAGACAACATAGAGAAAAGTACACAACTATTACAAGTGGTGCAAACATTCACAGATGCTCAAGAAGGCACAAGATCATATGTTCATTATATGTACAAACAAACAAACAAACAAACAAACAAACAAACAAACAAACAAACAAACAAACAAAATAAATAAATAAATAAATAAATAAATAAATAAATAAATAAATAAATAAATAAATAAGAGGATGTGTCCAAGAGGATCATGCACCATTCTCTTTAGAGATCCCAGGTCAAAATGACTTGTCTTTGTGGGACAGATAAATACGCACTCAAAGAGGTCAGGAAATAAATGTCAGTTTAGACATTTTGAAAGATAAAACACAAGTAGCAGGAGGTGCAACAGCTGCACACATGAAAAAAATATATTGTGATGCTTATAAACAAGTGGGAAAAAAGACCCATGACTGAGAAGAGCATATTTCAGCCACACACATTCACACACACACTTTCTCTTACACTGTCATCCTAATAAGTGATTATTCCCTCGGCTTCTTCAGGCTCAGACTGATGCGGTACTTAACACTCTTAACATATCTATTAGGAATAATCCCTTATTCCAAAATAAACAAAAAGGCAACCATGCAATTTATTGCTCTGACACGGATCTAGTTTTTTTTAATATGTACAGTGTCTACATTGCAGATAATACTCTAGTATTTAAATGTCCACATGCTATTTTGAGCTCTGAACTGATGCTGTATAAATAGATAGTTGCTGGTTTGGAGAATTGATGAGACTTTCGGTGAAAGGGCTTTAGAAATGTATAACTTAGCCCTAAAAGGGATCATTATCATACAACTTTATGGGGCCTATCCTAAACTCTTTTTTCCCTTTGAAATCTGTGGTATATCATCGTTTTTGCACCATACAGGCTGTCAACACTTAAACAAGGCTGCCTTCTACTTAAACAAAAGAGCACAATGTAGGAGTGCGTCGAAAAATACGGCAAGTCATTTTTCTACATTTCATTTCTTTCGTGGCTGGCGCCTGTCTATGAGAGCCCTGTCAGCATGCAATTATTCACACACACACACACACACACACACACACACACACACACACACACACACACACACACACACACACACACACACACACACACACACAGAGTCCAACATCTGGCCTGCTAAATTGTAAAATTCTGTCACACGTGTCTCAAGCTTCAGGATTCAGCTACTTAGAAATCCTCAAACTTCTGGCATCCAGTGTATAGTGTTCAGGAAGGAGGGGTGTGTGTGTTAAGGAGTAGAGGAGGGATCAGGAGAAAAGGTGCAACGTAGAGTCTAGACAGAGAAGATTGAGGAGAAGTCTGGAAGCCATTGCATTTTCTTAGTCCTGTGTGAGTGTGTGTGTGTGTGTGTGTGTGTGTGTGTGTGTGTGTGTGTGTGTGTGTGTGTGTGTGTGTGTGTGTGTGTGTGTGTGTGTGTGTGTGTTCTTGAAGTGGCCTCTCTCCAGCAAGGGATCACATTTCACTGCCTAATTACACATGAAAAATGGCCACATTATATTTTGACTTTTTTCCCCCAGCAACACAGGGTGGAGAGAGTTTCTCCAAATAAGCTGTCTTGTGGGTGTTGAAGATTTTTTGTTTTCTTAAAGCTGAGCTTGTGATTTTATCAGCACAAATGCCTAATAATACCTACACTGGCACAGTTGTATGTGTATCTGTAACAACATTTATTATAGAAAATTATTAATATATTGCTCAACGCAATTCTATTGTAAACATGCTATTGTGTTTACAATGTATATAAGACACTATAGAATAATATGAAATAAAATGTCAGTGCGTTCAGGATTAATAACAATAATAATAACAATAATAATAATAATAATAATAATAATAATAATAATAATAATAATAATAATAATAATAATAACAACAACAACAACAATAATAATAATTGTTATTATTATTGTTGTTGTTGTTGTTATTATTATTATTATTGTTATTGTTATTGTTATTGTTATTGTTATTGTTATTGTTATTGTTATTGTTATTATAGTGATATCATAATGATATCACTATTATTATTGTTGTTGTTGTTTTTGTTGTTGTTGTTGTTGTTATTATTATTATTATTATTATTAATTCACTGTATTATTATTGTTGTTGTTGTTGTTGTCGTTGATGTTGTTGTCGTTGTTGTTGTTGTAGTAAAAGTAAACATAGAGATCAGCCAGCAGGTGGCGCCACATTGCCACTAAATAAATTCAGCTATAGCACTTAGTTCATCACACACACACACACACACACACACACACACACACACACACACACACACACACACACACACACACACACACACACACACACACACACACACACACACACACACACAGTTTATCTATCCAGCTATAAAGCTATAAAGATAGCAATTATAAATACAATATTATTAAACATAATAATAATAAGAAATATATAAATTATAAACCTTACTATAACACAGTTTTTTATTCTTAATTATCAAAATAAATTCCTCAGAAAATGTCACTGCATTATTAGCTTTTGATTTATTATCACTCACTTTTGTGTATAATGATAAGTATTTATTAGTAGTTGTCAATTTTTTTTTATAAAATACAGAACAAAATATTTATTTATTATAATATATTAATGGCTCACTTTCTTAATATCTGCAGTATGTAATGATGGATTAAAAAAATTAATGAACAGATTGTTGTTATATACATATACATATACATATACATATACATATGAGCATAATGCATGAAAAGAGAAGAAAGAGTAATAATTGTACAGTGAGTCTTAGATCCACCTGCAGCTCAGTATGGAAAAATGATCGTGTAAAATGAAGCAAAAAAAACAAGCCACATGGGAAATGAGATAAGCTTTTCTGCTAGTCTAAAATCAAGGACTTCAGTGGGTTATATTGGATCATTTCTTTTTTTATTTTCTATCCCAAAGGATGTGATTATATCAGATGGACCAGAATGAGCTGTGCGGTTTGGTGCTCTTGACCTCAGCTCAGTGCTTGGATTGGATTGTTGGTCTCTTTGGATAAAAGCATCTGACAAATGACTGAATCATAACCACACTTGATATGAGGCCTGATTTGCTGTGCTGAGTTTTAAAATGTAACTAATCCAGTAAAAGTCACCCCTGTGGTGGCATTAGCACTAATAAAAAAGGCAGAATCTGGGCCATGCAAGATATATCATACATACAATGTTTGGCTGGTGATGGTTGTGTAAGTGCATTATGAGGCCGTGTGTGGGGGGAGATGGATTTTATGTGTTTTATTTTTTATCATGCCGTGTTTGACTCTGTTGCACAATACCAGATGAGATCTTTACGTGTATGTGTGTGTGTGTGTGTGTGTGTGTGTGTGTGTGTGTGTGTGTGTGTGTGTGTGTGTGTGTGTGTGTGTGTGTGTGTGTGCTTGTTGTATTAGTGTTTGCTGAGACTTTGACATGCTGTATTTATTAAATTACATTTATTACATATCATTGTGCAGTGTGTGTTTGTAGCAAGCTTATCTGTACACAGTGTGTGGGTGTGTGATGTGTATTGTGCAACGTTTCGATAGATCGGTGTGTACGGATGTCTGCAAATGTGTGCAGAGCATGCATGTGCAATGTTTTTGTGTGTGCATCTACATAGAGTGTGTAGGTGTGTTTGTATGTCTGAAGAGCGAGAGAGAGAGAGAGAGAGAGAGAGAGAGAGAGAGAGAGAGAGAGAGAGAGAGAGAGAGAGAGAGAGAGAGAGAGAGAGAAGCACTAAGGGACTTTTTATCTTCCCTCACACATATTGGACAGCAGAAGGCCATGAGTTGCTAAGCAACAGTCAATGTGATGGAAAAACAAAATCATAATATGAAAAGTGCTGTGTTCTGCAGACATGAAAAGAACACTTACCCTTATGTCATTCTAAATTACAGTTAATAAAGATTAATGCCATTTCAGAAACTCTACCTATTTATATTTATAAAAATGACAAGAACGACAGAATTCTGTTTATAGAACATTTTAACATGTGGAAGCCAAATTAAAAATGTTGTATTAGAAAATTCCAGTGCAGTTTGGTGATTTAGTCACTAGCTCATTGCTCACTAATAATACACTTAATGAGTTTCAGCAGCTTCCGATGTCTTTAAGCAGCACCATTAAAAGTTAAGTGATCTCCAGGACTGACATTAAGCCCACTGTAATAAAACACATAAACCTCCACTGCACATCTCTTCAGTCAAAAACCTCCTGTTTAAGCTGTTCTGCTGTATTACGAAAGTGTTCTACCATGCACAATTCTAATAAAGTCAAGTTGTAAAATGTTATGAGGGTGCTTTTGTCTGGTGGCTCACTGCTAGTGACAGTGTGCTTGTACTTGTACACAAAGAAGCATGTCACAGCATTGTGGAGAATTTATCGTTTATATAATTCTACAGCTTTTGTGTCATCGGTTTATACACAGTATTGTAGGAATCCTACATGTTAGAATGGGAATAAGAGTGAGAATAACAAATAATAATAATAATAATAATAATAATAATAATAATAATAATAATAATAATAATATTGAGGTCCTTGCTTGACTTTCTGTCCATGTTCTTCCTGTCTGTGTGGGTTTCTTCCTTGGCCTCAATTTTCTTCCCACTTTTGAGCACATTCTTGTATGTAAGAAAGAATATGTGAAGAAAGAATTTCACTGTGCTG
The DNA here is from genome assembly GCF_022655615.1 of Tachysurus fulvidraco. Lineage (NCBI taxonomy): Eukaryota > Metazoa > Chordata > Actinopteri > Siluriformes > Bagridae > Tachysurus > Tachysurus fulvidraco. The sequence goes on along the minus strand of NC_062537.1, from coordinate 9,435,835 downwards.
TAATGTATATGTGAAAAAATAAAGGTTTCTAATCTATTCTAAATTGCCCTTATGTAAAAGTGTGAACGTGAGTGCGCATGTGTGTGCGCATGTGTGTGCGCATGTGCGTGCGCATACAGTTAAAACTGGGTTTTTCCCATCTCATTCCCACTATTCTCAAGATTTCACTGCAGACCTGATCAGGTTAAAGACATTACTGAAAATAAAGTGAATGAGTGTTAATAATAATAATAATAATAATAATAATAATAATAATAATAATAATAATAATAATAATAATAATAATAATAATAAGAAGAAGAAGAAGAAGAAGAAGAAGAATTATTATTATTATTATTATTATTATTATTATTATTATTATTATTATTATTATTATTATCTAATTTAAATAAGTTTCAAGCTATACCCATTTCATAAACTACTGAGCTCCACTAAGCAGAGAAGGTGAAAAGTCAAGTAAATCTTTGCTTGTGTCTTTATTTCAAAATGTTAGTCACGTCAGAGCTCATTCTTGACATTTAATCAGCGTTTAATTGTTCCCCAGGTCCAACATGTAGATGTTTTACTGCTGGATAATTGCAGTGTAGTTATTCATCACACTGCCTTTATTATGGCATAATGCCAAAGTTATTAAAGAAATATTGATAACTCATAGACCTATTTATATACTCATAAAGTCACAACAGCAAGAAGTTAGAGCTAAATTACATAGTTATTATTATTATTATTATTATTATTATTATTATTATTATTATTATTATTATTATTATTATAACATCATTTAATATATAAGGAACAATATGAGCAGCAATAATAAGAAAATATAAATCATTTAGAAAATAACATTAGAGGAAGCTATCATACAGCACACCTGAAGCAGAGCTCAGCACCTTGGTCAAGCACCCATCAGCTTGGTGGTGTTGAGGCTTGAACCCTGACTTTCTGAGCAGTGACCCAGAACACTAAATCTGGTTTCCACATACAAAGAGTGAAGAGAACTGAAGGGACTGGGACTACATAGCTGTGTAGCATTAGGAAAGACACTTATCAGTGAAGTTAATCGAAAAAACAGGTTCAGTTTGCTAGGGAACATAAAGATTGGAATCTGGAGCAATGAAAATGTCATGTGATCTGTTGAGTGAAGATTTACCTTGTCCCAAAGTGATAGGATGAGAAGGGTAAGAAGAGATGCAAACGAAGTGATGCACCCATCATGATTAGTGCCTACTGTACAAGCCTGTGTGGGCAGTGTTCTGATACAAGGTTGCTTCAGTTGGTCAGGTCCCGGTTCAGCAACGTTATGTGTTCAAAAATGAGATCAGCTTACTACCTGAATATACTGAATGAGCAGGCTTTTTCATCAGTGAATTTTTTCCATTGATTACCAAGATGACAATGCCTGGTTACAACAGGCTCAAACAAAGAGTGAAAGAGAGGATTAAAAAGAACGAGACATTATATTTACACATGGATTAACCATCACAGAGTCCAGACCTTAACCCCACTGAGAATCTTTGGGATGTGCTGGAAAAGACTGCACGCAGCGGTCCCACAGTACTCTCCTGTCATCAATACAAGATCTTGGTAAGTAATTACTGCAACTCTGGATGGAAATAAATGCAGTACATAGTGAAAAGAGACAATGTTTCTCCAGGACAAACTTAGAACAAAAACAGAGCTACATAGAACAACGCAGAATTAAGGAGTTAAGTAAGTTATTCCTGACCACATAAAGTGCATCTGTGCTGCCTGGTGCTTACAGTGCGAGACAAAAAACACTACAAGAAAATACACAAAAGCAGCACCGACCAGTGTACATACTGAATATTTTACAGTACATGGCAAAAATCACTTATGTAATAGCAGCAGTTATGTGAGGTATTGTAATGAATTGTGCAAAACAGCAATTGACTGAATGTGTAAGACAGCATGTGCAAAGAGAAAAACCGTATGTAAAACAACATGTAAACTGTTTGATAAGGATGGTGCTGTAGACATGGATGTATATTGGATGAGTGTGTATTTGGTTCAGGTCAGTGAAGTCCACACAGTTGAGTGTGTGTGTGTTTGCTCGGTACAGTTCAGTTCATTTGTTGAGGAGTCTGATGGCTTGTGGGAAAGAAACTGTTACACAGTCTGGTTATGAGGGCCTGAATGCTTTGGTACCTTTTTCCAGACAGCAGGAGGGTGAAGAGTGTGTGTGAGGGGTGTGTGGAGTCATCCACAATGCTGTTGACTTTTTGAATGCAGCATGTGGTGTAAATGTCCATGACAGAGGGAAGAGAGACTCCAATGATCTTCTCAGCTGTCCTCACTATCCACTGCAGAGTCTTGCGATCAGAGACGGGGTAAGTTCCCAAACCAGACAGTTATGCAGTTCTCAGGATGCTCTCGATTGTCCCTCCGTATAAAGTAGTCAGGAGGGGTGGAGGGAGATGGAGATGGAGCTGGTGTTGAGTGACCAGGTGAAGTTCTCCAACAGAAGAACACTAAGGAATTTGGTGCACTTGACGATCTCTACGGAGGATCCGTAGATGTTCAACAGAGAGTGGTCTCTCTGTGCTCTCCTGAAGTCAACATCCATCTCTTTAGTTTTATCAACATTCAGAGACAGGTTGTTGGATTTACATCAGGCAGTTAGATGTTGCACCTCCTCTCTGTATGCTGACTCGTCGTTCTCGCTGATGAGACCCACCATGCTCGTGTCATAGGCAAACTTGATGTGGTTCAAAAAGTGCATTGCTACACAGTACTGAGTCAGCAAAGTGAACAGCGGTGGGCTTGAGCACTCAAACTTTACAGAAGATGAAAGTGATAAGTGATGTATTTTCTGCTGCAAACATAAAGAGATTTGCATATGCTTTATGGTGAAATGACTTTTAAAAAGAATTCTGCAAAATGCAGGGTCTAGAGGGCAAGTTGTGGGTTTTAGCTGCATTGTTTTATTAAAATCACTATGTATAGTGATTAAAAAATTTAATGAAATTAAATTGTTTGTGGCAGAACATTAAATCGTATAGAAACAAGTCTTGATCTAATATTAATTATTTTGTTATGAAAAGAAGACAAAGCCTTAGACATATTGCTAGTTTTGTTGCCAGGAAATAGATAGAGGTAGGGGTTGTGTGTAAATAGTGGACGATGCAGAAACACGAGTGGTGAGTGATCTCATTCACACTGCATACTAAATGGATGTAGGTGTTAAAGCGGCACAGACGTGCTAAACACTGGGTAGGGCAAACAGGAGGCACCTTGTTGTTCTTCACAAAGAGGTTGAGACCTAACACACATACTCACATAAGCAAATACATTTAGTCACACAGAGGTGAAAAAAAAATGCTTGTCCTTGTGTGTAGTAAGAATGTAATTCTAAAGAAGTACAAAACTTTGTTAAAGTACAAAGTACACCTTCATAAATTCTGTTTAAATATACATGGATCAGCCTCTGACCCATTGAGGCATGGACTCCACAATTCATTTCCATCTCATTTTTATACAACTGAACAATTGAGGGTTAAGGGCCTTGCTAAGGCCCCCAACAGTGGCAGCTTGGTGGACCTGGGATCGAACTCACACCCTACCACTAGCCTACCACATCTTAAACTCTTTTTCATGTTCCTCAAACCATTCCTAAATATATTTTTTTGCAGTGTGTGAATAAGCATTATCCAGCTGAAAGTGCCATTAGTCATGAACGGACATACTTAGTCTGCAACAACATTTAGGTAGGTGGTATGTGTTAAAATTAACATCCATACATCCATCCCTTCTCTAGATAAGTGATGCGCACAACCAGACATACACATGATATAAAGCTGCGTTCAGGTCGCAGCATAAAAAAATTAAATAAATGTAAATAAAAACATGATTCTTCTGACAAGGTCATCATCTTTCCATGTTTTGGTCATGTTGTGTTCCAAGAGCCTGTATATCCTATAACCACACTGGGGTTTATCACTGCGCTCCTCTGTGTCCATTTAATTTACAATGGTTACTAGAGTCGTGTTGCCACATCGTGGTTACTAGAGTAGTGTTGCAACTCTTTCTTGTTCAATATTGCTTAATTGGAATGTTACATTACATTATTAAACACCTTGCAGACAGCTACTGTGTGAGAATGAAATCAATATTCCACCAATCAGAACAGAACATTCAACAGCACTGTGGAATAAGAATTAATACAAATTATTTCATGACTGAGGTTCTTGAGTAAAAAAAAAGTGAAACCATCTTCTGTCTTCTAGTGAAACCATGGTAATGTTTGTTCGAGCGTCAGACCAGTTTTTACGACAAGAGGCGGAGTCTTGTGGCCCCGCCCACCTCCTCCTGTAAAGAGCGCTGAGAGGCGCGCGCTCCTTCATTCATCCGCAGATCTCTGTGTTATTAATACGCACCGCTTTAGTGAATCAGCCGGGCGATTATTCACTGGATTACTTTCAAAATATAGCCTGTTAATTAAGGACTAACTCTACAGGGAAACTGCGTTTTGACAATTCTTTACTGCCTCCTCGGAAACATTCAACAGGTCAGTAGGCTTTGGTTTATGATCCTTTTGGGAATTAGGGACGATTACAGCTGAGCTGATCCCAGCAACTCGCACCCGTATTTAGGATAGTCGTCTAGTTAATTGGCTTAGTTTGTCAAGAGATTAGAGCAATTCTTAGTAGACATATTAGTTTGAGATTTACATGCATGGTATGAATTATATAATGGGTCTCGACCGCGATGTTTAATACAGATAATCTGGTGGTCGCTTATCTTGTTATTCCAGGGTCCTCCCAGGCTTCTAACTGCTGTGTGATGAGTCACTTCTCAGCAATGAGGAATCCCAACTAACACAACAGCCCCTTCCCCAACCACCAACCCCAACTAACACAACACCCCCTTCCCCAACCACCAACCCCAACTAACACAACACCCCCTTCCCCAACCTCCAACCCCAACTAACACAACACTTCCTTTCCCAACCCCAACTAACACAACACCTCCAACCAACACCCCCTGCAACCACCAACCCCAACTAACACAAGACCCCAACCACCAACCCCAACTAACACAACACACCAACCCCAACCAACACCCCCTTCCCCCTATAAAAGTGTAAACTATGGGTAAAACATAAATATGACGCATGGCAGGAATAAACGCAGATTGGACCATTTAAGTGCTTAGCTTGCGCGCTGTATATGAGGAAGTGAGACTTTAACAACTTAAATTTCTTGGTTATTTTGCAGAGTGCGGAATAATGTGTGACTTCAGCATGGACCAAGTGACCCCTCTGTCATCAGGCTACCGGCGCCTAAAGGTGAGCAGCACAGGCTACGTTTCCTCCCAACATGTCGGAAGCTCTCTGTTAGTTTTCTGTATAAACCTGATCGTTTGTGTAACTCACAACAGTCCGAATTAAGTTCACATCTAATTCACACTTCAATCTAACGTTCAGAGGGATTAAATAATTCTCATCAGACCTAGTGATATATCATCATCAGACCTATTTATATATCAGATTCTTTTCATTCCTTCTGGTTAATTTAATATAATAAATTATATGACGTCATCTCGGATTCAGAATCATGTGTGTTTGAAGCTTTGTAGCCGAGTTTGATCGCTGTAAAAATGGGTCGAATCGAATCGAATCTAAAAGGAACAGGACAGGTTTTAATCTGATTTTGAACAGTAGCCCTGCTGCTTCCTCATTGGAGGTTCTGCCCACGCGCAGCCTGGTTGATACGGAACAGGAAACCCAAATATGGTCAAAAGGCTCCAACTTTTCGTGTTTGAGTAGTAATGCCGGTGTAGAAAGGGAGCGCCCTCGTGGGCTTTTCTCTCTTGTGCGTTACTTGTGTGACTTTCAACAGACATTGTACATTTTAATGACCCATTGTCTGTATTTTTATGTAATTAGCAAGCTTGTCATTCAGATGGCCGTAAATATTATTCTGAATTTACTGCTTACTGTAATTAGTTTGAGGACATGTTGGCCCTTTAGTGTGGTACAATGATATTGTGGCACTCACTATGCTCATAAAGTGATGCTTGCTTGCTTGCTTATTTATTTATTTATTTATTTATTTATTTATTTATTTATTTATTTTACAGAGGCAGGTTGCGTTGGAGCTGTTTGAAGACCCCATGTCTCTATTCTCTGGTTTTTACCCATTAGTGCAGCAGGAACAGGCAGCTCAGGAAGTCCCATCTGGTTTGGAGTGTGTTCCACAAGGTATGAGACCAAAACACACCCCATGAGAAATACATTAGTTCAAGTTTACAGTCAGTAATGCATTGTACACATGACTCAAAGGCACAAAGAAATGCTAGCGTGCACAGACAGGAACAGAAATTTTGTATAGGCCCAAAAAATAAATAAATAAATAAATGAAAATGAATGCCATTTTCATCAATCTAAAATTGTAACGTTAGAGCCGTAATTTCATTTTGTCTTATGGAGTAGCTTGTTTACTGTTTTTCAGACCTGGGACTATGCTCTGTACCACTGCTGACTCCCTGCAGCAAAGCAGTGATGAGCCAAGCACTGAAAGACAGTTTTAATGGATTCAGCAAAGTCCAATGCATCTGGGGCATCTCAAACAGTGAGTCACTATCTGCTTCTTAATCTGTTCAGACATGATAAACACACAGAGGTTTTATTCATTCAAATGAGTTTTAGTGTTTAGTTTCATGGTTAACGATTCATCTTTCAGATCCATTTAAATGGAACAAGCAGCATGTCCAACAGTGGCTGCACTGGGCTGCTAGTGAGTTCAGCCTCACCAATGTGAACTTCTTCAAGTTTGATATGAGCGGCCAGGAGTTGTGTGACCTGGGGAAAGACGGTTTTTTGGAATTAGCTCCAGATTTCGTGGGCGATATTCTTTGGGAGCACCTAGAACAGATGATGAGAGGTAAAGCCTTTTCTCCTGCATGTGTTTATGTGGTTTTTCTAAAGCAGGCATCTTAGTCATGTCTGTTTTTGTATGTCTGTGTATTTTAGTGCATTTAAATAAATCAGTATAGATATAACAAAATCTCTAATTCTTGTTAAATAAACAGCAAACTATTGATTCCACTACGAATAAAGCATATTTTTAAAATAAATGCCGAGCAGAGATATGATGAACATTTAGAGATGGGATTTTTAAATATTTCAGTTTTGCAGTGACCTTTTCAAACAGCTTAAAATAATAATAATAATAATAATAATAATAATAATAGTAATAATAATAATAATAAAAAATCTCTGTTTTTAATACATCTCTCAAATGTTTGTGTTTAAAGGTTTCAGTGTGGAGGACACACAGTATGCGCTTCAGGCCACAGAGAACACTAGCAGCCTCCTAAGGGAGTTATTTGAAGCCCCGGATAGTCCCACCCCTCTGATCTCTGAGCCAGATTTCTCCATGTTCCCAAAACCTCAACTGAGCACGGTGAACGTCAGCTACATCAATCAGGAATTCCCAACTGGCAAAGCACAGCCACACCTTAACACACACTGTGAGTCTAATAAACCGTTTGCTTAAACAAATCTGTGTCCTGACATGCTGTTAGAACATTATGATGATTATAATGACAATTTGTCTGTCATCCTGTAGTTTCATCCCATGAGCAGACTTCTGTCGAGAGTGTGGACAGTTTGGAGGGAACCGAGCGTGTCCTGCACTCATGGGGCAGTCAGTCATCCCTGGCCGACACCCAGCGTGTGCCATCTTATGACAGTTTTGATGACGAGTACAGCGCAGTGCCACTGAGCCTGGGCAAGCAAGGCCTGTCCTTTAAAGACTATGTACAAGAGAGAAACGAGCCGCTGGAGCAGGGCAAACCTGTCATCCCTGCCGCTGTGCTTGCTGGATTCACTGGTGTGTGGTGCATTAGTCTCTTTCATTCATTTTTGTACTTTTTTACTCTCTGACTTTAATTAAACCCATGCTATTAATGTGGTGACCTTTATAGGAAGTGGCCCTATTCAGTTGTGGCAGTTTCTGCTGGAGCTCCTGACAGATACAACCTGTCAAGGCATCATTAGCTGGACTGGAGATGGCTGGGAGTTCAAACTCACTGACCCTGATGAGGTAAGGGAGTTAGCATTAAGGTCTTCACTATTTTAGATTAATTTAAGTGTCTAGTAATAATAAGTCAAGGTGACTGGACATGTTTTATTCAAAAGGATTAAATTCAAAAGTTGTAAATATTACCAAGAATATATGAAATATAATGAAAATCAACATATGCGAGTACACAAATTCTCACAAATTTTGGGCACGTGTTTCTCGGCAGGTGGCACGCCGCTGGGGCCGCCGCAAGAACAAGCCCAAGATGAACTATGAGAAGCTAAGCCGTGGCCTGCGCTACTACTACGACAAAAACATTATCCACAAAACAGCTGGAAAACGCTACGTCTATCGCTTTGTTTGTGACCTCCAGAATCTCCTGGGCTACGCTGCAGAGGAGTTGCACGGCATGTTGGGAGTGCAGCCAGACACAGAGGATTGAACCCAGCAAAATGCCTTCATGAGTGGTGTGTTTGTTTGAGATGGGGAAGTGACCCCCGTTGTCCACTGTTACAGTCGGGCTCTTTAAAAGGTCTGTGTCCTGAATGATGGCAGTTACGCAGCTGCACTTCAAGCCTCTGCACTGGCTGCACTAGAAACGTGCAATTTTCTCTGTTTGGTCTGGAGCAGGACTCCGCTCTCAATCTTTACAATGGCCACACTTCGGAAAGACAGGAATTCTGAAAGTGAGCGGACATCTGGTTCAAAGATTCTCATGCTTTATACACAGATATGAAATTCTATTTAAAAACAATGTACGTTTCTTCAGAGCTGGTCAGGAGTGTGTTTAGACTAAAAGAGAAGTGTACAGAGAAGCTTTTACAGAATGCGTTTATGTCGGCAGAGAGAACTGGGTGCCTGTGTAGCACGCTGTATTGAGACTGTTGTTATGTAACACATGCTGTTGCCTTTACTGATTTGCAAAGTGCTTTAAACTCCAGACTTGCACGCTTCCTTTGTTACTAGAGAGCCATCCAGCATATAAGCCAAGTATAAACCTGTAGGTCTGTGTGCTTTTCTTCTTGCAGTCTTACTCAGATGTGTATTTTCAATAGACTATGATTGTAAATGAATACAGTGTATAATTTATTTGAGCTTTTGCGATTGCAGCCGCTGTAATGAGCACATTTTGTATCTGGGTAATTGTTTGTTTTTTTTTTTTTTGCAAAAGCCAAAGTGACATTCCAATGTCAGTATTTAATTTCATTCCAAGAGAAACTTGCATTAAGGTTAATAGCGTTGGTAGGAAACTTGCCTACAAAGATTTATATCAGATTTTGAAACAGCAGCAGAACATTTTCTTGTTGTTTTTTTTTTTTAGTTTTTTTAATAACTAAACGATACTGTACATTCTGTCGAAATGGGCCGTTTACTGCAAGTTTTATTTATCTTTGTACATGTCTGAATGTATTTAGCTCTATTTATTTAAATCAAAGCCATATAGGCACTCAGAGGATTCTCCAAATCATGATTGTTAAATTTTTTTTTTGTGGTTAGTTCTCTTATGTGTATATAATATTTTGATAACTATAATTGTGTTGGATCTATTTAATTGCTGTTTTTAGCATTATTGAATATAAGCAGTAAAGGAAACTGATAAGATGCAAGATATTTAAAAAAAAATCTAAATCAAAAAAGTGACTTTCATGGAGGGGAAGTTGAAATGAGGTCCTGTTGCTATTTGAACATGTTTTGTGAAACTGCATTTAGCTTTTACACAAATATCGATGTCTTGTATGTTTATAAAATTATTTTTCTACATAAATCCTTTGTGTTATGTTGTTTTGCAGTATTTTATGGGTTGTGTACTTGTTTGGTAGAACATATCAAATACAGCTTTTACAGAAAGAGAGTGAACGAAAGAAACAGCAATATGAAGCCATCTGCTCATATACATGGTAAAATCTGATCTGGGAAATTTTTTCTATTTTATTTATTTATTTATTTTTACAGTTGGAAAGGGAATAGCTGATCCTGGAGCTAAACCGATTGAAAACTGTGATCTGAGAAAAACAGTATAAAGGCAGAGAGAGGTGTAGTACTTCTTGAAAACTAGACCAACAACAGTCACACAACTGAAATTTTGAGAATGAAAAGTTTGCACCCTAGAACTGAACAGAATAATAAAATGAACAGTGTTTAAATTTCTCTAATTTTGGGACAAAGTCTATCATTGCTGGAAGCAGTGATTAAAATTTCACGTGTCCCTTTCGCTCACTGCTGTTCAGATTACATTACAGTGTACACTTTGGCAGTCAGAACATACTGTATGTATCACTGATGACACTTATGCTGATGTGAAATAAATGTTTTTAAATGATTTCAGGTGATGTTAAGGGTTATCTTTTAATATGCATATGACACCATGCCTTATACAGTGGGTTCAGAAAGTATTCATACCCTTTCATTTTTTTTTGCATACACACTTTGTGTTAAACATCACAATAATCCATAATCGCATCTTCTGTGCTTTGAATGATCTTTGCTGTCGCTAGAACTTGACAGCAAATTCAACTGATTAGATATGATTTAGAAAGGTGCACACCTATGTCTGTATAAGCTCACACACTTTACAGTGTGGGTCAGATCTGGGCAAGGGTATAAAACTATTTCTAAAGATTTGGAAGTTCCCAAGATGTGACCAAGCCAATGGCCACAGTAACAACTTCAGAAATTCTCTGTCGAGATGGCGAAACATGAAGGAGGAGGAGACCTAGACTCAGAAAAGCTCAATCAATCAGCCAAAATAGAAGCCATTCCTAAGTAAAAGGTTTATAGCAGTTATTTAAAGCATTGGGCTGAACATCTCTGAATGTCTTTGAGAGACCCAGGCAAATTTTTGCTGTGTCATTATATGTTGTGGGTACATAGGTGGGCATAAAATGTAAACAATTTTTTATTGAATTTATGACACAAAAAAGGATGCAAAAACTGAAGGGCAGACAAAGTGAGAGCACGTACAGAACCACAGACAGTAAACCGAGCTTGGAATTGATCCAGACATCATCGAGTTGTGCACCACAACAACCAGGAGATTTCAAATGAAAGATAAATAACAACAAATAAAATATCAGTAATATACAAAGAACATGAAGATCTATGGATGTACATTTAAATCTGGCATTGTCTCTTATACTGGATAATTTCCCTGACTAGAGCATTTGATAATCAGCATCCAAACAGCAATGGGCCTCACACTTACATAACACAATGTTTAACGCCCCCGCATGCACACACACACACACACACACACACACACACACACACACACACACACACACACACACACACACACACACACACACATGCACAGGCATGCTCACAGAGGGTGTGAGTGAATGCTTGACACAAATGCACAGTCAGTGTCGGGAATTTCACATGTGATTGATATATGCTCTAGGAGTTAGTGTGCGTTCATGTGTGTGTGTGTGTGTGTGTGTGTGTGTCTCAATACTGGAATAAACACACCTGATGTAATGCCTGTTCCAGTGCATTAACTCCCATCTGTCACACAAAATCGTTATTGCATAACATAATATGCATGACAGTCACGCATTTGGGTCTTTTGTCACGCTCTCCCACCACACATTGTATTCTCACGTAGAAAAACTTACTATTTATCATATATTTAATAAGCCGCAGCACCCAAAATGTATCAGTCCGCACCGCTGTCTCTATGGAACCAGGAAAGAATCAAGCGCGTCTCAACTGGAGTTCTTAGTCGAGCCTGACACTTATCAGCCAATCAAAAAAAGAGGCTACACAATAGCCATTTAGAAAATAGCACTATTGTGTCTGGGTAAGATTTAACGCAAAAACCAATGGAAAAAAATATTCATTAGCGAGGGTATTTTCGATGGAAGAGGATGTCTTCAAAACTTGAGAGCCCTGGTTGAACCTATAGCACCACACCGAAGTACCTTCATATGCTGAAAGTTATCCTAATTGTATCTGGGATTATTCAATATTGTATGTACGTGAAATTGAAAAGGTGCATGAAATGAACAGGATTGTGGGCTCTATGGGAAAGGTCATGTTATTGGGTTACATTAATTAATAACACCAATAAGGATGAAGCTGCCTCTCCAGCAGTGTTGTAATGTAACAGAGTAAAAATACTTCATTACTGTACTTAAGTAAAAATGTCACGTATCTGTACTTTACTTCGCTATTTAAATTTGTCAACTTTCACTTTTACTCCACTACATTTCCTAGATAAAATGTATACTTTTACTCCGTTATATTTCCACTAAGCATCTTCGTTACTCGTTACTACAAAATAAAATCATAAAATCATCACTGAACTTTTACTTCAAATACTTAAGTACATTGAATATCAGAAAATGACTTTTGATACTTAAGTACAGTATATATCAGATACTTTAAGACTTTTACTTGAGTAATATTCTAAAAGGTGACTTTCACTTCTACCAAAGTCTTTTTCTACTACGATACTTGTACATTTACTCAAGTATTGCTTTCTAGTACTTTATGCAACACTGCTCTCCAGAGAGTGATTGTGTCCAGCTGAATGCACCATCTTCACTGAGTTCTCTCACCTGCAGAATATCTACAGCAATCAGTGCTGGAACATAATGAAAGACCACAGTCTTTCAAACAATCAACTTTTCTCCCTGTTGCGATCATTGAAGCTCTTCCACTCCCTGAAGGCCAACACACAGAAAATGAGGAGGAGCTTCTTCCCATAGGCCCTTAACCAGGACAACACCTAGAACTTATACATTCTCTGTTTATTTTCTAATCTTGGATTATTTTTATTGTAATTGACACAAACAATTTAAAAAATGCTCTTCTCCGAATCTACTAAATATGATTGTGTATATGATTGTCAATAAAATTTGAGTTTGAATACACAGTGTTTATTTAGGCTCATTGAACCACATACTGTTTATTTAGGCTCATTGAATGTCTTCACACAGCATACAGTATGACTTAATAAAAACCATCCTCATTGGACCACTGTCTGTATCAATTACTGTTGTCATGTGCAGTTTAAGGTTATAGTTGTAAGCTTTATGCAGATGGTATGGTTGTGTTGGATTGTACACCAAGTTGTTCTTCTATGGTAAAGATGCCTAATTTCATTTACATTTATGGCATTTAGCAGACACCCTTATCCAGAATGACCTACAACTGAGCAACAAGGGCCCAGCAGTGGCAGCTTGGTGGACCTGGGGTTCAAACCCATGACCTTCCGATCAGTAGCCCAACACCTTAACCACTGAGCTACCACATCCCACGCTCATTCATGCTTGTTTTACAGTAAAGATGATTGGTTCGGTTCATCTGAATCACAGCAACGCCTCCAGAGCTTCTTCATTACTGCGGGCACAAAATGTTCAACAGTAGCAAGTGGTCACATCTCACACCAGCCCTCTTTGTGAAAAAGTGCGAGAAAGATCTGATGTGTCACATCCACAGCTTCAAATGCTCCCTCAACTTCAGTGTCTCGAATCAGGTTATTTTTTTTGACTGCTCACTAGGAAATGTTCCAATAAACTGATTCATGTATTAAACTGAAAGCTGTGAGTAAATATCTTGTTATTTTTTTTATGGTCCCCTTATGTTTTAAAAGGATTTCAATCTGTTGAAGCCATATTTCCTTTAGAGCTGCTTCCAGTAGAAGAAAGAAGAAATCAAATGAAACAACAGTGAATCATGACTCATACTTTGTACAGTATGTCAGGCTAATAACTACACACAATAACAGGAGATCAAACAGGCTGCTTCAGTGGCATCTGTATTTATCTAAGTAGGTTTCTAAGCATCGGGCAAAACCTGCATTAGACTATAATCACAAGCAAATACAACAGACAAGCAAGATGATTTCTGACTCAACCACAGGACTGTATGTTTTTCACAACAGTGTAAAATCCCTCTATCATAAATAAACATTTAAATAAATATAAATTGTAATATTTAAATATTATTTTTGGCTCCAGACTGATATCAGCATGAGAATGGTTCAGTTACCATGGCAACTTACAATGCACTGGCAGCTTTACCTCAGAATTCGCCTTAACTCGCACTCATCAGTTTTCAGAAAAGGAGTGCTCAGAATAATAGATTTTTTTTCTCACCACAAACAATTTCAATTCCTAACAAAATTTTCAAATGCATTGTTTAATGTATCATTTTGCCACTGCACGTTTTTCCCCCAGAAACTGCTCACCATTTTTTCCACACGACTGAAGACTTGTTAGGTAAATAAAGCAAAGTGCTTTAGGCAGTGTACAATTTAACACAATTATGAATGGTATTCTAATACACCATGATTTTCAATGCATCATACAAGGTCTCGGAGGTTCTAAGCATTTACTCTAAGCGTTTAGTGCTTGTAAAACTTTATTCACTTCACTAGTGATTAAGCTGGACTTCACTCAGTTTAGTGTTACATTTTATTGGAAGATTCCTCAGTAATAATAAATTATGAAGCTTAGCTGAAATATGTTCAAACATGCCTTCAAGTTACATTTGTGTAATTTTATTCGCCGTTGTGATATTGTGTAAATGTCAAGCTTTAGCAACAAAGATCACCCGGGCCGTGTATTTTAACTGCAAGCTGTTACTTGAGTAAGAGCCAACGGCACTGAAATGAGCGTCACAACAAAATCTCCTCCTTGTGAGCAAGTCACAGAGTATGCAGATCTGGATTATAGCCAGACTGAGTCAGCGTCTCACACACACACACAATGCCAAGCAGGAAAGTTCTGACAAAATGTTTACTCTTAACGCAAATTAAACCCATATGACAAACTTTCGGAAATACTTACAACTATCTGACTGTGTAGTTACATACTGAGATACAGACTCAATCACCAACACAAAACGTGGTGAACTTTAGCAGCTGCTCTTAACCAGAGTGATTTACATTTATCCCATTTACACAGCTGAGCAATTTTGAGGTTTAAGCACTTAGAAGCGCTAGGTGGTGACCCTGGGATACAAACTCATGACCTTCTGATCAGTAGGCCAACGCCTTAACCACTGAGCAACCACTTCTCCGTTATAGGGAATAATCTAGAACCTTATCTGGCTTAACTGCCACTGCAGTCAAGAGTAAAGCTATCATAAAGTTTATCAGATAGAAATCATATTACCAGCTTAGTGCTCTGTTGACATACACTGACAAACTTCACCAAGATCACACAGAAGCACATGCTGGTATTGTACATTAAGAAGAAAATAACACCATCCAATTTTAAATCACAGGAGTTTACTGTATGTTGTGGTATTGAACTACCAGTGATACCTTTTCATTCAGTCATCAACTTTTCCATCTCCAACTTTCTCCTTGTCAGGGTTGCAGTGGATCTAGAGACTACCACAGGAACTCCAGTCTTGAGGCCGGAGAATCCTGTCCATCACCAGGAAATATCCACATACACTGTAGCCTTTCAGCTAAATGGCATGTATTTGAGAGGTGGAAAGAAACCTACATGGACACAGGGAGAATAAAGAGAAAAAACAAAACATTGCAGCGCAGAGGATCCACCATGCCGACCAGTGAAAACCTGAAATGTTGAAAAGATGCTTCTGTAAAAATCAACTAATCTACGCTGATCTAAGAACAATTTCGGTCTCATCTTCTAATGGTAAGGTATTAGATTTAGGGAAGTGAAGATTTACTCAGACTTTGAAAGGAGCAGAGATCTGGATTTGAATCACTTTATGACCCCCTCTATTGAAAAGGTATTTCAAAACAACCATCAGGAAGCTTTTCTGTATAATTACACCAAGAATTTAACCTGAACCTTGATGTCAAGTTGTCATGGAAACTAGTTAAGGCACTTTTTAGAGTGTTGAAGCAAGATGAAGTATAAGCATTCAGTGTTACTGGCATTGCCAAATAGTTCAGCTTTAAAACTACAGATAGCAGTACAGATTAAACTCCCAGCATCACATCTAACTACAACCAGCAGTACAGATTAAACTCCCAGCATCACATCTAACTACAACCAGCAGTACAGATTATACTCCCACCATTACATCTAACTACAACCAGCAATACAGATTATAATCCCACCATTACATCTAACTACAACCAGCAGTACAGATTATAATCCCACCATTACATCTAACTACAACCAGCAATACAGATTATAATCCCACCATTACATCTAACTACAACCAGCAGTACAGATTATACTCCCACCATTACATCTAACTACAACCAGCAGTACAGATTATACTCCCACCATTACATCTAACTACAACCAGCAATACAGATTATAATCCCACCATTACATCCAACTACAACCAGAAGTACAGATTAAACTCCCACCATCACATCTAACTACAACCAGAATTACAGATGAACCTTGATGTCAAGTTGTCATGGAAACTAGTTAAGGCACTTTTTAGAGTGTTGAAGCAAGATGAAGTATAAGCATTCAGTGTTACTGGCATTGCCAAATAGTTCAGCTTTAAAACTACAGATAGCAGTACAGATTAAAATCCCACCATCACATCTAACTACAACCAGCAGTACAGATTAAACTGCCACCATTACATCTAACTACAACTAGCAGTACAGATTATACTCCCTCCATTACATCTAACTACAACCAGAAGTACAGATTTAACTCCCACCATTACATCCAACTACAACCAGAAGTACAGATTTAACTCCCACCATTACATCCAACTACAACCAGAAGTCTAACTGTTACATAATGCTATTCCTATCAAACGTTAGTGAACTCTGGGAAAATGTACTTATTATATAAAAGGTTAATGTATTTAAAAGACATGCAAAATGCTTATAATAAAAGAATAAAATATTTTATGAAGTACAGCAATGCTGACAGTAATTTCAAAATGTACATAGAACATCTTTTTTTCTAAGTTTAAATTGGGTGTCCCAAAAAGGTATTCAGATAGCATCGCTGTACAGTCGGTACTTGTTAAAGTATTTGCCAAAACAAAGTCTGAAGTGAACCGGCTCATACTGGAGGCCCAGCCTTTCTGAGGTATTCTGAAGCTTGCCTCACCCACGCAAGCATTCACTTGTGTGTGGGCTCATATTATACACCTGATCAAAGCAGACTGCTCTGTTTGTTTAACATGGCAGAGCTCCAGCTGTTCTCAAGGCTGAGCAAGACAAAGAAGCAAATGTTTAACCAAGCTTAACAGCAATTTTCTCAGCCTTCATTTACCGTAAGAGTGCCCGCCTTTATCTGGAATGGGAGGGGTTATGGTTAGTTTCCTGGAGACATCTTATATATATATATATATATATATATATATATATATATATATATATATATATATATATATATATATATATGTATGTATGTATATCTAAATTACATTATAATGCATATTATATTAAACACTAGATGCCATGTAAGATTTCATATCAGAACCCCAACTGTATTGTAGCCCTGAATTATAAAATTATAATAGAATACAGTAGAGCTGTTGCTGGATTCTTTGCTGAGACAGATGGAAACTATTCAGCAAATCATGACTCCAGTTACATCCCTACACACCCCACCTCACAGTAGAATTAAAATTCTATGAGCAAATTTCCAAAGCTATGCAAAGGTGTTTATCTGGCAATAGATTCATGTCAATTATTTGAAATACTTTCAGAGATGTTTGAATCAGTTCATGTCAATTTTAGATGACCAGGCTTTGTGTGTTGTATTTTTTTTATTATTATTCAAACATTATCTTCTTATTTTCACGGAAATGTACTATTTTCTTACTATAAAATACATTTAACCTCCCTAACACTTGCGTATAAGTCACCACTGAGCGTAGCTAAACATTTAAGTCATTTCTTCCTTTATCAGCTCAATAGAAAATAATCAAATTTGTTTCATAAGAACTTAATCACAGCTAAATTATTTCCCAAACTATTTACTGATTCTGCACCAACAGCATAGTATAGCATGCTCATCTGCATTAGTAAACTAAGACTGTTTCATTACAAGCCTAATTATTAAGTCAGACATTTTTTTTTGAACATGTGTTCGTAAAAAGCCATAAATAACCTCTTGCACAGTGAGAAGCAGAGCTTCCTTTTTTGATTAAGTTAGAAAACCCCCCAAAAAAACCCACAAACCACAATGCTCGACTAAAGAACATTTACGGAAATTGAGCTTTTATTTTTCTTTAAAAGCAAAGCTTGTATGTCAGATGCAACAGCTCATTTATGAACATACAATGTTTTCTTTGTGGTATGACGCACATGTAGATGTTGACTCAATCAGAAACTACGCCATAAATATAAGAAACCAAGACAGTGCATTTCTCACTCCCTGTCTGAGACATATGAATAAACAGCACGTAATTGAACACGTTCATTGATGTCTAGGTTAATATTCAACTGATAAGTTGGCAGTATATGAACATTAAGCACACACCTGTGTTTATAGTTACACAGTGACCTACTTTAATGGTGATACACATTGAGTGTAATCGAGGACAATCATTTATTCTTTAAGAGTGATCTTTTTATTAATGGAGGGCTGAATATAACAGAATCATGTATTTAGGATTAAACTGCAGTGGACAAATAACAATTGTTTCAGATTGTTTTTATTAAATCCTTTAGAAACAGTTGTGCCAGTCAGCGATGGTGTATGAATAGTTCTATGATGCCATAGTAATGCCACAAGTACTGTGTTTGCAGAAAATCAACTCAAGTGTGAAGCCTTTACCAATTAAGGACAGAGTTGCAGAGGAAAGGGGCAGGGTTTACTGTGAGGTTGCAACACAGCGGGGACTTTCCCTCTATCGTAGAGAGCACATTTGTGCATCATCACCACAAAACATGCTTGCGTTGTTTACAGTAATAAAGGCTTTAAAACTTGGTTATCTAATATATCTGGGAGAAGTGTTTTAACACTCTATCTAACTAACTAGTCATGTCCAATAGATAAAAAATTTAATCTTAGTTAAGCTTAGTTCCCTTTGGCTTAAACTCTGTGTTGTTAGGGATACTGAGCACATACTACACATACTGAGAGGACAGCAATCCATCACAGGGTACCATGCATAACTTATTCACAACTCTGAGCAATTTACTGATTAAACCCAGAGACTGAACCTGTGCACCATTATACCAGCCAAAAAGTTTAAAAAATAACTAAAAAAAAATGTCTGGATTATTTGCAGAATCGCAACCTATTAACAAATATTCACTAAAGAAAAAAGAACAAACATCAGGTATATATATATATATATATATATATATATATATATATATATATATATATATATATATATATATATATATAGATTGATTGATTGATTGTACTACCATTTTCAATAGATTGCAATATGCAGTGTTTTCCAATAGTGGTAAAGTTTCAGAGTTTCATGAACATCATTGCGTTACTTTAGGACAGTTGACTCTGCAATAGTATTAGGTTCCCCTTTCTGTAAGGAGTACCGGCTAAATCTGCTTAGCGCCGTATACTCCCAGTTCATCTCAGGCAATGTGAGCAGTCATGCATCAGTGCACACGCACGTGAACACATTCACCAAGTGTGAGTACACAATGTTCCTGCAAGCTATGTGCTGAATGTATTTTCACAGTTAGATTTTATTCAGCACCGAAGGCCTCGACAATTTAAATCCCTAATAATTAATATATTATAAACACATTCTCTACTATACGTTTATTCTATAAATGTGCTTTATATTTACACTCTTTAGTCATAATTTACCTTCTAAGTGCTCATTTTAGGTATACATCTTATCCATAAACAAAAAGGGGTCACAAACGATCGGCAAGAACCAGGCTATACAGCTGCAATACACAATATGACAATGACATGAGTATCAGACAGACTAATGTCAGTATCACAACTGTGATTAAAAAAGCTGTCCTGTAGTTCTAAACACTAACGAAAGGCTGTGGATGGAAAAAAGATGAGCTATGTCAGAGCTCTATATCCACTAATAGGGAACAAACGGAAGTGTGTGTAATAACATGAACACAGTGTTTAAATGTGGGGTCGTATCTGAAAACAGTCAGGCTACATTCAGTAAGTGTTCCTACAGTACCTTTGTAATGTACGTCCATCTAACTATATTCATACATTTATCTATATTAATTTAAAAATCGATTGATGAATCGATCAAAAAGGCAACAAATAACATGTAACATGAAAATGAGGCATGAATTGTAAAACAATGGATATTTATTAAGTTTGTGAGGATTTGTAAATATAATTGACTATAGCACTATTTCAGGTTAATCAGGTGAGTTGCTTGTATATCACAATTAGGAGTATGAATATTCTCTGTCTGTCTCTGTGTGATGCATGGAAACACACAACACTGTCCACCTGATGTTTTGTTGTATTGATTATCTTCATGGTTGTGATTTACCGTCACTCGATATTCAGTATATAACAGCACTCTAGCTTGTGTGAAATTGCTTAAATATGCCATCATAAGAGTTCATTAGTTGTGATTTACACCTTAAGCTTAATCAGGTCATAAGCAGACAGATCTACAAGATCCAGATCTGAACTTTTTGACAGGAGCAGCAGTTTGATGCTTTGTGCCGTAACTCTGCGCAATGTCCATATATGACAAAATCGCTTACAAAATGTTCTCATTTTGGGAAACAAAGCCCAGTCTTACTGTTCAAAGCAATTACATTATGCTGCGTGTTATGTAATTCATAAGCCACTGAGTAAAATACCTGCGAATGTATATCAAAAACTCATATCTAGAAGTAAAATCTCCCATTTCTATGTGATTTAATCTCCCATTTCCCAAATATGTGATAATTGTGATATTTGTGACACAACTTGCAGAGAAAATTCCAAAAGAAACAACTCTCTGGGTTAATTAGAATCACATAATTGGTGACAGGTATTTGATAATTACTTCCAAACGTGAGTTCCAGTCATGAGTTGTTATTGGGTTATTATTATAAAACTATGCAACAAGGTTATTTAAAGGTTGTTCCTTCTCTCTTTTCCCAATATTCCCAAAATTTCTTTTGACCATTCGTTTTTCACTGCAGTTTTGTTAGTCGCTATATCCCAGTAAATACCTGATATGTGTTCAGCTTAGTCAGTTTAATTGCTGCCTGCAATTTGAACAGAGGTGCGGAGACTTTTTATAGCCCCTGTGCAGCTGATTACGGAAGGTAATCTCAGGATGACTCACATTTTTATTACATTCTTCTTCACATAAGGAATGAACGGATCCGGCACTACAGGCCTACGTTCTGTTCCTGGAACTGAGGGGTGATGTTGTAATGCTTTATTTCATTTAAAATCATTTTGCGTGATGATTGTTTTCCAAATATCAATAAAGCAAATGTATTTGCAATTAGTGAGTTATTTATCAATGTGTGTGTGTGTGTGTGTGTGTGTGTGTATATATATATATATATACACATATATACACATATATACACACACACACACACACACATACATACATACACTTTAAAATTCTTCCAGAGCTTCACTAATATTTGCAGCACATTTTGTATATTTCCATGTTCATAATTTCCAACTGCATTTGTATACTACTAAAACAAAATAAATAAATAAATAAATAAATAAATTTCTTCATTTTCCAGAATACACAAGAACCCTTAAGGTTTCTACGTGCTCTGTAATGCAACCAGTGCTGACCTCAGAAGCAGAAATTAAAGTCTAATATTTTGCGCCACCTGCTGCCCAGAAAAGAAATTTCATAAAAAGTCCACAATGTCCCAGAGCACAGTGTGTTTAATGTGTTGCCATAAAAATACGTTACAGATAGAAAAGCAGTGTACACCTCTGAGGAGCTTCCTCTATGTGTAAAGATTGCTGTGTGCATCGTTAACCCTGGTTAATTTCTGCAGTATTTCCATTTTTGGACTTGTTTCCAGCTAAAGAGAAAAAAAGAAAAAGAGTGAAAGACTGATGAATCATCATAATCCTCTTGACTGTGTGCTTACTAAACATAAATAGATCAATTATAGATGAATAATATATAAATCAGGTAAAAAAAATAAAGTGAGAACCTCACCTTCACCCGTGTGCTGAAACATGACAAGGCGGGTTTAAAGGTTTCCATAGTGACAGAGTCGGGATGGAGGGAATCACTGAAGCACTGGAAGAGGACAGCTGGTATGTGCTGAACCTGACACTTATTGAGCACTAGAGAGAAAAATATGAACCCACACAGGCTTGTCAGTGAACCTCTCAACACATATACTGTGAAGAAATTTTTAAGGGTAACTAAGAGCAAATTATATCATAATAATGCAACAAGGATGTCCTAAAGGTCAGGAACCAGAGCCTAAATCCAGATATACATAATTTGTATTTATTATTTAAAACACATGCTCTACATATTCAATCTTTTGCTTCATGCATTTTCTCAGCTGCTGTATCACGTTTTCTCAGATTTTGCTCAACATATCAGATCGATTCCAAATTCCCCTTGGTTACTGGCTTTCTGGAAATCCAGTGAAATCGAAGTTTATTACACATGCCTGCCTCAGCATGCTGCCTTACTTTAATTGAGACCCATGTAGGAAATACCAATGGTTCTAGGGTCCATTTTATTTAAATATAAAGAAGACAGGAAAGAAGTGTCTATGAGATGCTAGAACAGCCTAATGTGTAATGGGTGGGTATAGCTGCTATTTCTGATTTTTTAATTTGGAAATAAAGAATATATTTTTGTAATGTCTCATTTGCAGAAAAAAACATTTTGCAGGGTGATAACAGGGTTATGTAATTCTGGTGAATTTTGGAGCAAATTTTCTAGAACAACAAAAGAAAGGTAAAACATTCCACCTACTACTACTATTAATAATAATAATAAAATAAAAACTGATTTTATCACATGTTCCCATAATCCTACACTGGGGACTGAAGGTCAGAGACTTTTATTTAAGTTTTTCTGCACAAGCTTATGGAGTCCAGGCCAGCTCAATTACACACTGTCATGTGGAAAAGGGAGAAAGAAAAGAAAAAAGAAAACGCATGTACATAAGTCCATCCTTGAGTGTAATGAAACCTTGTCCTAGTGAGTGTTGATGAGTGAGCTGTACCTGCAGCAGGAAGGCCTGTGATGATATTGGGCTGCTCCAGTAGAGGGCAAGGCAAGTTGTGTGTAAATGTGCTAGTCTTTAGAGCACGTAAGAATGGAGCACCATTCACGTAATGTGGACTTTTGTACTCAGCAAGTGGAGAATCGGACAACACCGTCACAGTCAGTCCTCTGCTCTGCAGGTTGCCCAAAACCTAATAACAGAACAGTAATGTGTTGTAACAAACTGCAGATACATTGCTAGTCAAAAGACTGGACGCACCTATTCATAAGGAATTTACCATTTCATGTTATTGTAAAACAATTATAATTATATATTATTTTATATTTGGCAACAAAAAATACAAACAATTCATACTTTCCATATTCGAAAGTCTTGGAAATCAGTATTTATACAGAAAAGGTGCCTTTCCTGTTTAAATTATTGGAGCAGACATTACAGAGTGAGAGTTTTATATACCTTTTCAGCCCACTGGAACAGCTGATCTTCTGCAATATAGCATGTACACTGGCAGATAAGAACCTGTCTCAAATAGAACAGAAACCATCAGTTTCTCTTAGTCAAACATCTGAGGTTCTGAATGTATAGTGTATAGACAACGTCTGTGTGTGTGTGTGTGTGTGTGTGTGTGTGCGCACTCACAGACGGACAGCTCTTCTGCTGGTAGAAAATACAGCCAGGTTCTTCAGGGAGGGGAGCCTTGTCCGGCCGAATGGAACCACGACTCCTTTCATTCCACAGAGACACCCATCCGACCTGCATCCAGCCCTCATAGCTAAGAATGTATGCAGAGACAAAACCTGTATCCGGAGAAACGATAATCCATAAATACATAGCGCATAAAGCACACCATACTCGAAAACGATTTTAAGGTGTGTTATTCACTGAACTGTGGCATGATAGCAGCAATATACATTTAAATTCTGCATCAACAACAACAATAAATTCTGACATGTGGTTGATGATTCAATATTTCTCCAGACCGAACGACATAATGGGAATTTACCTGCAGCATTTGGTCCCACTGCTATGATCAGATCAGAGCACTGGAGCTTATCAGTGCTCTCTACTGCTCTGGAAACCTCTGGACACCACCTGGTATGAACCTCTCTGTACAGTATAAGGCAAAAGAATGATTTGACTCCTTACATTGTATCCACTAATATTATTAGTCCTGCAGTATACAGCATTACCCAAACTGACAACTGACATGTTCAGCATGCTCCGTTTTCATTTCTTCCTCTCTCTAAGACATTAAAAAAAGAACTGTTGGAATTTAACTTCTTCCCCAAACAGGTGATCTTCATTCAGAACTTAGAAAAACATCCAGTGTGTGGTCAACCCTCTGAGTGAAGCGAGTCTAGGAGAAAATCACTAGTGTGTTCCAAACTTCACCAACAATACAGCAAAAAGTTTCAGATATAAAGTACTTTAGACTTTTGTTTAATAGTTTGTTGGCCACTGCATAATTCCAGATGCATTACTTCATGGTGTTAAAGTCTGCACTGTTATTCTAAAACAGTAAAAAAAAAGCAGGGGAACAATTATGTGACTAAGAGGTACAGCATATGGCCGCATGGTGCGCCGACAACAACCTGCTCCTTAACACCAGCAAAACAAAAGGAGCTCATCATTGACTTCAGGAGGGAGAGAGGAGGCACACATGCCCCGTCCAGTTTCAAGTTCCTGGGGATCCACATCTTGCCCCCTTTCCACCAGAAATAACCAGGTGCTGGTTCAGAGCTGGTGCTGGTTCGAAGTTGGTTCCACTGGCGAGCCTTCTATGAACCGGTTTGCCTTTCCATCGGCTAGAGAGCCATCACAGAGCCGAGTCTTACATCACTGTATACAACGTTATACAGCAATGTTAGTGTAGCAGCGGCAAACACAAACAACATCAACAATGGCGGATGTTGCCTTACTGTTAATGCTCATGGCTTTTCGAACCTACATTGGCATCCAAACGCGGCAAATCCTGATATAAACGATTTAAAAATGGCACTAACGACGTTCACTTTTGTCTTGTTGGTCACAGTAGCCCCGCCCACAGCCCCTGATGCAGGCGGTTCTTAAGTCTAGACCAGCAACGTTTTGGTGCTACTTAAGAACCACTTTTCCTGGTTCAGAGCAGGTGCTTTGGCTGTCGAAACAGAAAGAACTGGTTCTAAATTAGGCTCCGAACCAGCACTCAAACTGCCTCGGTGGAAAAGGGGCACAAGAGGACCCATGCTGGACACCTCAGCCTGGTCAAGAAAGCTCACAAGCGCATTTTCTTCTTGAGGACAATGACAACTTGTCAGTGACAAGACATCACCTGTCTTCAGCCATCCTGGTGAACATTTTTTTCGCTGTACAGTTGAGAGCTGTGTTACAATCTGGTATGGGAACTGCACAGCCGCAGACTGCAAGGCACTGCACTTTTAACACTTTTGCCTGTCTCCAAAGCTTGAGAGCGCTGGCATGAGCAGATTGGCTAACCGAAACCGAAAGCAACCGGAAACCTAGCTTAAACTCAAGCTACACTTATTCAACAAACAGAAAGATTAAGGGTCCGGTTTAATATTTCCAAAGTTTGTATAATTTAAATGAATTCAGTGGCTAAATCTGATATAAAATAAAGACTCCTATGCACTATATAGGTGTGCGGCATATAGTCGTTTAGCTAACTGTGTAGGTAAGTGAGAACAACCAACAAACCTCTTCTCTTCTATTTCCCGACGTATTTGTAAATCCTCTTCGTTTTCTTCTTCTGCTTCATCGTAATCATCTTCTTCCACTGCTCTTGAGTACACAGATAAAACCTCACCAAAAAATGTCGCCATGTTTACAGCAGTCTCGTGCAAAGTCTTCTTCTGCGTCGTTTGCAGCTGCTATTCAAACGAAATGTACATTAGCACAACCTACTGGACCGGAGTATGATATAAAACTCAAACCTACTATAAATTGCTTGATTTCCTATATATCTGTTAAAGATGAAATAGAGTTGAGCTGCTATTTTTACCTCCCTCTGCAATAGAGATTTTAAATATAGTATAGTATATAGTATAATATATAGTATAGTATAGTATAATATATAGTATAGTATAATATATTAGAGTATAAGATAGTATAGTACAAGATAGTATAGTATAGTGTATTACATGGCAGGTACATTTTATTTGGCCTTCTGAACCAGAAGGATTGTGTTTGGATGGGCTTCCAGGGTTTCCCGCAGAAAATTTGTTAGTTAAGGCGGCAGGGTTGGGTGGGTCGGTGGGTGGGCGTGGCTTTGTGAGATAGACCACAGACTCTGTACTACATTTAACAATTATTAAACAGGCACATGCAACCTAGCTAGCAGGTGAAGAACTCAAACAACAAAATCACCAGATAACTTACTTTAAATTTGCAAGAACTATAGACTAAATAGTCTTTAAGTCTTTGTAGACTTAAATAAACCCTAAAGCATAAGTCCACACTTACAGTTCTTACGGACACTCGTTTTATCAACTGGCTAGTGCAGGGATCGGCAACCCGCGGAGCCGCAAGTGGCTCTTTCATCCCTCTGCTGCGGCTCCCTGTAGATTTGGAAAATAAATATTGAATTTAAATTTATTTTATTTTAGTTAGTTAGTTTAAAAAATATGTAATTCTAAGATTATGATGCTCTTGTAACATTAAAATAAACCGTGTTTAATTTTTTATTTTTTTTTTGTCGCTCAAAATATGCGTCATAACTGCCGACTTGCGAAATCCGACACACAGAAGCAGACGCATTTTTGGTTTGCTGCAGCCGGCAAGTTAAAATTTTGATGTCATGAATAAGAAGAGGACGCAATTAGATATTGAACATTTTATTTGAAAGTAACCTTCAACCCAGCATATTTTTTGTTAAAGGCAGGGTCTCCGATTTTTGAAAGCCAATGTCGACATTTGAAATTGCCAAAACAAACACACCCCTAACCCAAATGGGTCCCACCCCTGTATTTATAGCTCCACCCACACATACGTAACCCAGGCAACTAATGGAAAGAAATGTGTCTATCATAGCTGAAGGGAAGAACAATACAATTGCAGATAAACAAACAAGCAAAAATGACACACAAGCAGTATCATGCAAAGGACGGCATATATTAGTTCTGGGGAAACAAAGCAAAACCAATGTTACTCTCCAACTAGAAGGAAAAAAACAACCTCGGCGTCTTAAGTAAAGTAAAGCCTATTCACAGATTGGAGTTTCCCGAGTCAATAACTCCTGAGCTAAGCGCTGTTACTACACAAAATGCGGTTGTAGCTGCCTCTCTACATTACTACAATAGAAAAGAGGTGTTATTTGTGTAGTAACAGTGTTTAGCTCAGGAGTTAGTGACTCGGGAAACTCCAATCTGCACTCTAAAAAACGATTTGTTGGCTGAACAACCATTACTTATAAAAATAAATAAACTAAACACAAATAACAAAGTAATTTTAACTTTTCAACCTCTACTTAGCATATATAGCGTCTGTAACATAAATATATAAGTTACAAGGTGAACCTAAGTGTATGCCTAAATATAATGATAAAACATAAGTCACGTCAACTAGTATTAAAATTGCATCAAAACTAAGTAATTATAACATAATATTTTAAGTATATGACTGAGCCACGTGATATGCAAATCTGGAAAAAACTGGATCCATCTGGTGATGCACATGTGAAGACGGTGGAAAGAGGTAAGCTTAACTTTCTATAAACTAAGCAAAATATTTGATTTTGAGGTTTTGACATTAATAAACACTAGTTTGTAGTGTTAGGTGAAGATATTTTCTGAAACGCAAAGAGGCGAAGACGCTGAAAAGAGGTAAGATTTGTCGTTTTAAGGTACATTCGTTTATTTGTGTTAATGCGTTTGTGGTCAAGAAAGAAGCTTTTTTTAAATTTAATTTCTGAATTGCTACGAATTTAGCTTCAACAATTAGAAATGTGTTACTTAAATACTTATAAAAGTCTAGTTTGTACAAATAAGTTATTGTATGAAAGGAGGAACGAGTGTGCAAGCGATTGTGCGACAGCTAAAGCAGACTCCATCGAATGAATGTTCTAGTGGTTAATTTGTTTATTTCAGAGGAATATGACCATGCATCGCGTTGGCACGTTTGCATTAAGATAATTCTGTTCCCGCCCTGGTCCGTGTAATATTAGGTCATTTTAGTATATACAATCTTTTACTGAAAAGGTCTATGTTAGTAAGACACTGCAATGTCTTGCCTATTCATAATAAGTATAAAACTGTTTTTTTTTCTCCTTCTAGTTCAGAGCAAGAAAGTGTTGCATAGGGGGCAACATGAAGGAAGCGTCCTGTTGGAAGTGAACTTTCATTTGTTAATGTGACACATTTGGTGTACATTCATGATGTGTGGTTTTAGGCTTCACCATTGCATTGCAGCCTCTTTCAAAAAATAAAGTGAAATGCTTAATTTTGTGTGATTTGCATGTGTAATTTATTTTAGTGAAGTGACAAATGATGACCCATACTAGGAATAAAATAAGTTAAAATTTTACATTGGTTCAACTCAATTAATTGTCTTTTTTTTAACATAAATGAGCTTAAATTTTAAGTTAACTTAACTTGTAATTACTTAGTAGATTCTATCATGTTACATATATTTTTAAATAAACAATGTTGTGTGTACCCATAAATTTGAGTACATATAACAACGGGTTTCTTGTTAATTCTAAGTACGTTTTTTCCAAGTTGGGTTTACTTAAAAAGTGTGATGCAAAAATGGTGCATACATATTTTAAGTATATCCAACACATCATTTTTACCAGTGTGTGAATATGCGGCCAACTTCCTACTCCTTCAGTTCTCTCCAGCGCTGGAAAGCTGATCCTATATTAACACGAGTCTTATTAACTATATTAACTCCTACTTCTTGCCTTATCGTAAGCCTTTCTTCGCTTTCTTTCTTTGTTTCTATCCTCCATGTCAGTGCTAAAACCGCTTTCGGCCAATGTCACACATGCGCACTGAACACTCTCTCCGCCCATATTGACAAGCCCCGCCCCTTTCTGCTCATTGGCTACACGTTAGTTTTGATTTTTGTTTATTATTCGGCCCGACTCAGTTTTCTGAAGCATTTCTCAAAAATCGGAGACCCTGCCTTTAAGGTTAGTGCAAACTGTTCAAAATATTTTTGTTTGCCGGCAGAAATAAAATTTCGTTTACTCGGTAGCAGTTCATTGATTTCATAAATGCAACACACTACAGTTTTTTTTCCTATACTTTCCATAAAGGTAGAAAACGATATATGCAGTGTTATCTTCATTTTAGATGTCAAAAGGGTTTTGTGGATCCCTGTGTTTTTTTTTCCGTGGGAAACGGGTCCAATTGGCTCTTTGAGTGTTTAAGGTTGCCGACCCCCGGGCTACTTATCCTCTAGCCGTGTGGCGCGCGTGCTCGCTGTGTGAAGCGCGTCCGCGCTATTCTCCGAGATGCACTTGACGGCCCTTTTGTGCAGCGGAATTTTTTTTTTGGACGACCTAGTTAAGGCGGTAGGGTTTCCCAGCTTAGGCGGGCCGCCCGGACTGCAAAGTGCTGCGGGAAACTATATTCTATGATGTGATGATACTGTGCTGCTGCGAGTCGACTGACAGTTCTGCAGCAGCACTGCAATTGGGTGGAAATACATAAATACACACAAGACATATGTAATAGGAAAATGACATCATATCTCAACACTAGCTACCTAAAATTAGTTGGAGTTCACAGTGCTGTAAAAGAGGAAAGGTTAGTAAATTCAAAGAATACAGGAGTCTGTGTCACGACGTGACACGGTGAGACAAAGACGAGTGAGGATCCAAATGCAGTTTAGAGGTTTTTACTAAACAAAACACAAACAAACAGGCAGGCAACGCGGAACAAACAGGAAACGGGAACATGGACATGCACACACCAACACCAAAAACGACCAACAACATTGAAGTGAACAGACAGAGTATATATGGAGAACGAGAACCAATCACAAAACAGAGACAGACAAGGACTAAGACAAAACACCTGGGGAAGAGAATGAATGTAATTAGTGTCCATGGTAACAGATAGGTGGGCGGGGTCAACAATTAACATCAGGGAGAGACGGCAGACAGAAACAAGGGGAAAACACAGACAGACACATTACAGAGCCCCCCCCTACGAGCGGCTTCCAGACGCTCCCAAGTCCACAAAACCCAGTTCAGGCGGGTGGCGCGAAGGCGCAACCAGGGTGGGAGGGCGGGTCGGGTTCGTATAGTGGTGGCGCCCGCCGAGCAGGAGGCCGGGGTTGCGCCGGCAGAGCCGGAGGCCAGGGCGGCGCCGGCAGAGCCGGAGGCCAGGGCGGCGCCGGCAGAGCCGGAGGCCAGGGCGGCGCCGGCAGAGCAGGAGGCCAGGGCGGCGCCGGCAGAGCAGGAGGCCAGGGCGGCGCCGGGAGAACAGGAGGCCAGGGCGGCGCCGGAGGCAGAGCCAGAGACCAGAGCAGGACCGGAGACCAGGGTGGTGCTGGAGGCGGAGCCAGAGACCAGAGTAGGACCGGAGACCAGGGTGGTGCTGGAGGCGGAGCCAGAGACCAGAGCAGGACCGGGGACCAGGGTGGTGCTGGAGGCGGAGCCAGAGACCGGAACGGAGTTGGCAGCCAGGGTGGTGCTTTGGGCCTATGAACAGGGACAGGAGGTAGAAGGGCTGGCAAGTCCAGCGAAGCAAAACACAGGAAAACAGAAACATGCATAGGTTCAGGCCAGGCAGAGAGTTCAGGTAGTTTGGGTGTCATGATGGCGTCCTCTGACTCAGTCATTTCGGTCGACCCGGCCGATTCGGCTGGTTCCGTCAGCTCGGCCGGTTCCGTCGACCCGGTCGGTTCGGCAGGTTCCTTCGGCCCGGTCGGTTCCGTCGACCCGGACGGTTCTGCAGGTTCCTTCGACCCGGTCGGTTCCATCGACCCGGTCGGTCCGGTAGGTTCCATCGACCCGGCAGGTTCCGTCGACCCGGTCGGTTCCGTCGACCCGGTCGGTCCGGCAGGTTCCATCGACCCGGTCGGTTCCGTCGACCCGGTAGGTACGGCAGGTTCCATCGACACGGTCGGTTCCGTCGACCCGGTCGGCTCGGCAGGTTCGGCAGGTTCCATCGACCTGGTCGGTTCGGCAGGTTCCGTCGACCCGGTCGGTTCCGTCGACCCGGTCGGTTCGGCCGGTTCCGTCGACCCGGTCGGTTCGGCAGGTTCCATCGACCCGGTCGGTTCGGCAGGTTCCATCGGCCCGGTCGGTTCCGTCGACCCGGACGGTTCTGCAGGTTCCTTCGACCCGGTCGGTTCCGTCGACCCGGTCGGTCCGGTCGGTCCGGCAGGTTCCATCGACCCGGCAGGTTCCGTCGACCCGGACGGTTCGGCAGGTTCCGTCGACCCGGTCGGTTCCGTCGACCCGGTCGGTTCCGTCGACCCGGTCGGTTCGGCAGGTTCCGTCGACCCGGTCGGTTCCGTCGACCCGGTCGGTTCGGCAGATTCCATCGACCCGGACGGTTCGGCAGGTTCCGTCGACCCGGTCGGTTCCGTCGACCCGGTCGGTTCGGCAGGTTCCGTCGACCCGGTCGGTTCCGTCGACCCGGTCGGTTCGGCAGATTCCATCGACCCGGTCGGTTCCGGCGACCCGGCTGGTTCCGGCGACCCGGCTGGTCCAGCTGGCGGCTTAGGGATGCCGGCCGCCCGAGCCGACCTCATCGGGGTATCCGCCAGTTTGGAGACCAGCCAGTTAGCACGGACCTCAGCCGAGCTCGCCGGTACGGTAGCCATGGGAACTGGCTCAATCACGGATGTGCACGGGACTGGTCTGGGCGGAGGCCCTGTGGAGCATTCGGGCGTCCGTGGCTGATTCCACTCTGTGGCCCACGGATCCCGATGCTTGCTGCCCCCCCCCAAAAAATACTTACGGCCGGCTTCCGTCTCTACAGTGTTCACGCTCAGCGTGGACCCGTCCAGGAGCAACGCCAAGTTGACGAACTCCGAGAATGTCTTTATTTCTCTGGTAGACGGCATCAAATACCGCAGGATCTCCCTTAGTCCGTGCTTAAAAATGTCTTTGAGCGCCTTCTCATCGAAATTGACCTCGCTGCACAGGTCCAAGAATACCTCCGTGTACTCCTCAACTGGGGCGTCCTCCTGACGTAGGCAAAACAGGAGTTCTGCTGGATCCATTGGAGGTTGGTCGTTCTGTCACGACGTGACACGGTGAGACAAAGACGAGTGAGGATCCAAATGCAGTTTAGAGGTTTTTACTAAACAAAACACAAACAAACAGGCAGGCAACGCGGAACAAACAGGAAACGGGAACATGGACATGCACACACCAACACCAAAAACGACCAACAACATTGAAGTGAACAGACAGAGTATATATGGAGAACGAGAACCAATCACAAAACAGAGACAGACAAGGACTAAGACAAAACACCTGGGGAAGAGAATGAATGTAATTAGTGTCCATGGTAACAGATAGGTGGGCGGGGTCAACAATTAACATCAGGGAGAGACGGCAGACAGAAACAAGGGGAAAACACAGACAGACACATTACAGTCTGATTGAAAGACAGGAGTCTTTTTGTACATAATACATGCTGCAAACCATCCACTTCTGCTCTCTAGTACAATGTTGTGTGAGTTCAGTATCTGAACCCTCACTCCTTTCCACATAAGATTAAAAATCTGGCTGCTACCACGGTTTATTTTTGTGTACTTTCATGGCATTTAATCGCATCTTTGAGTCCAAAGTTTGATGCTTGATCCTAGGTTTGTGTTTATTATGTCATTAGTTACTGCTTGCTGTTGTTTTCCATAGTCTCAACATCTACAACCATAATTGTACATAAGTTATGTACAGTATTTTTACAGTGTTCTAACGGTGTAGTGTAGAGTTCAGTAGTGTGCTGGTGGATAGAAAACAAGTTGTCCCTGAACTCTGATGATAAACAGAACTGCAGGCTTCCTTTCGCTTACTGAGTTTAAGGCTGAGCTTATACATATGACAGATACTCTTTCTTCCAGGTGTGATAAGTAAATAAAAAAATACAGATATTATTAAAAAATGATAGGGAAAACTCTAGGAGTAAGAGAAGATGTTACAGAAATGAATCCACAGTGAATTAAAAAGGCCATAATCAAATCAACAAATGAATAAAGAGACATGTTGATCTGTTTATTGCTGAACAGCAGCAGGAAGACACTGGGTATTGTCCTGTGCCGGTACAGAGGGCGGATGGAGCTGTTGGAAGCACTTCCGGTCCACCGGATGGTGTAAACACGGGGAACTGAAACGTTAGCTGTTAAGTTGTACAGTTTTGGTGCTTTAAAGGATGGAGCTAAGGCTCTCAAATAGTTCTTATAGTTGCTTCTTGTGGCTATACAGCTTTGCTTTATGCGCAATCATAGGTAAGTTACATATTTATAGTAGAATGTATAGCGCTAACTAGCGAGCTAAGCCATTCTGTGTTGAGCTGAACAGTTAAAACGCTAAGCTAACGCTGTAGTGCATTGTTGTCCTGCTTGGTCTGTAGTTCAATAAGGTGATGATACTTCCCTTTCTGTATAGTTAGGTCGCCATTCACATAATTAATGTGTAACTAAACGTCACTTTATATTGTCTGTAGCTTTACAAAACAACTACTAACTACTAAAATAACTAGTAGATGCTCGGATCAGCTCAAACTTCACCCGAATCCTCTGCCACAAATAAGTCAACATAATACTGCTGCTTTTAAATGAACTTTTATTTATTTATTAAACAAAAGGTTATTTTTTGCACGGATTAAGCTACATTTTATAATAGCATAAACAAAGGCTTTACCCACTTTCAGACTTTGGCTGGAATGTCACCATTTCTGTCAGCTTTGTTTCCTATATTTATGCTTATTATTATTATTATCCATCCATCCATCCATCCATTTTCTACCGCTTATCCGGGGCCGGGTCGCGGGGGCAGCAGTCTAAGCAGGGATGCCCAGACTTCCCTCTCCTCAGACACTTCCTCCAGCTCTTCCGGGGGAATACCGAGGCGTTCCCAGGCCAGCCGAGAGACATAGTCGCTCCAGCGTGTCCTAGGTCTTCCCCGGGGCCTCCTCCCGATTGGACATGCCCGGAACACCTCCCCAGGGAGGCGTCCAGGAGGCATCCGAAACAGATGCCCGAGCCATCTCAGCTGACCCCTCTCAATGTGGAGGAGCAGCGGCTCTACTCTGAGCTCCTCCCGAGTGACTGAGCTCCTCACCCTATCTCTAAGGGTGCGCCCAGCCACTCTGCGGAGGAAACTCATTTCGGCCGCCTGTATCCGGGATCTTGTCCTTTCGGTCATGACCCAAAGCTCATGGCCATAGGTGAGGGTAGGAACGTAGATCGACTGGTAAATAGAGAGCTTCGCCTTGCGGCTCAGCTCTCTCTTCACCACAACAGATCGGTATATCGACCGCATCACTGCGGAAGATACACCGATCCGCCTGTCGATCTCCCGCTCCATCCTTCCCTCACTCGTGAACAGGACCCCAAGATACTTAAACTCCTCCACTTGGGGCAGGAACTCTCCACCAACCTGAAGTGGGCAAGCCACCCTTTTCCGGCTGAGAACCATGGCCTCGGACTTGGAGGTGCTGATTCTCATCCCCGCCGCTTCACACTCGGCTGCAAACCGTCCCAGTGCATGCTGAAGGTCCTGATTTGAAGAAGCCAACAGAACAACATCATCTGCAAAAAGCAGAGACGAAATCCTGTGGTCCCCAAACCTGACTCCCTCCGGCCCCCGACTGCGCCTAGAAATCCTGTCCATATAAATAATGAACAGGACCGGTGACAAAGGGCAGCCCTGCCGGAGTCCAACATGCACCGGGAACAAGTCTGACTTACACCCGGCAATGCGAACCAAACTCTTGCTCCGGTCATATAGGGACCGGACAGCCCTTAACAGAGGGCCCCGGACCCCATACTCCCAGAGCACCCCCCACAGGCCATCACGAGGGACACAGTCAAATGCCTTCTCCAGATCCACAAAACACATGTGGACTGGTTGGGCAAACTCCCATGAACCCTCCAGCAACCTGGTGAGGGTATAGAGATGGTCCAGTGTTCCACGACCAGGACGAAACCCGCATTGTTCCTCCTGCATCCAAGGTTCGACTATCGGCCGAATTCTCCTCTCCAGTACCCTGGCATAGACTTTTCCGGGGAGGCTGAGGAGTGTGATCCCCCTATAGTTGGAACACACCCTCCGGTCCCCCTTCTTAAACAGAGGGACCACCACCCCAGTCTGCCAGTCCAGAGGCACTGTCCCCAACCGCCACGCGATGTTGCAGAGGCGTGTCAGCCAAGACAGCCCCACAACATCCAGAGACTTAAGGTACTCAGGGCGGATCTCATCCACCCCCGGTGCCTTGCCACTGAGGAGCTTCTCAACTACCTCAGTGACCTCAGCTTGGGGGATCGACGAGTCCACCACCGAGCCCTCCGCCTCTGCTTCCTCAATGGAAGACATGTTGGTGGGGTTGAGGAGATCCTCGAAGTACTCCTTCCACCGTCTGAGGATGTCACCAGTCGAAGTCAGCAGATTCCCACTCCCACTGTAAACAGTGTGAGCAGGGCACTGCTTCCCCCTCCTGAGACGCCGGACGGTTTGCCAGAATTTCTTCGAGGCCAACCGATAGTCCTTCTCCATGGCCTCACTCTCACCTCCGGCAGAGCTTCAACCAGATCCCGAGGGAGGTTGGAGACATTGAGTCCGAGTGGACCATGTTCTCCACCTCCATTGTTGATGCAGCCGCACGGAGCTGTGGCCGTAAGGTCTCCGGTGCCTGTCGTGGCGGCAATCCCCGAACCCGGTGGTGGACCCCGGAAGTAAGGGATGCCGTCAAGCTGAAGAAGGAGTCCTATCGAGCCTGGTTGGCTCGGGGGACTCCGGAGGCAGCTGATAGTTACCGGAGGGCCAAGCGAGCTTCAGCCCGGGTGGTTGCAGAGGCAAAAACTCGGGTCTGGGAGGAGTTCGGTGAGGCCATTATTATTATTATTATTATTATTATTATTATTATTATTATTATTATTATTATTATTATAACACACCAAGACAAATTCCTGTACATTTAGACCCTATAATACCTGCAAAAATCTTGATTCTGATTCAGAACGTCCCAAACAGGCGAGTTATTTTTCACAATAACTCGATGCTTACAGGCTACAAAACACAATATATATTAATAGTTTCACCCAGAACTCCCACATTGTCCTCTGATATTTACAGCATCATTAATAACTTGTGCCAATCTCATCCACCTGAAATTAGTCTACATGTTTTTTTATTGTCTGACCCGTATTATTACTATAGCTATATAGTAACACAATATTGTCTTTTTTTTTTTTTTAGTAATGAGAAGCCTGTATTTATTGTTTAGCCCAAAATCCTAAGATATTATGCTTCTGTACTGAGTGCATTAACATTTTACATTACACTTTTTACTTCTTTTTCCTTAAACTTTGATTACTGTCTGAAACATACACAAACCCAATATATGATCTGTCCGAAGCATCCTATATTCCCACCACATTTGTACATCTTTTGAAATCTGTACATGAGTTTTTAATGTTTCTTTAGGATAAATAGATATTGTCTGTGCCAAGGTTTCTCAAATTGTTTATAGACAACCTCAACACAGATTTTAACTATTCACAAATTAGGCTCACTCTCTCACTAATATTTTGGTGGTGTTGAATCCAAGGAGCTTTTGTATTCTTTTTGTAAAACTTACTTTCTACCAACACACCGGATTAGGACCAAGTACAGTAGGTTAATGTCTATATGACTAATGTTTCTATAGTAACTATAAGTGTATCGTGAACATAATAACTTTGAGAATGATGGGTTGTGAGTTTCTCCACTGTGAAAAAAACAATTCACTTTGAGATCTGTTGCCCTGTGCTTAGTATGATGCTAGATATGTATATAATGAGTAATCACAAATTCTCTGTCACAAGCCTGAGTCGAGTCAGAAGTCCGGTCTACAGCCCTGTCCCCAATCCATAGTCTCACAAAGTAAACTCCTTTCTAACCATGAGTTATTCTCTGTCTCCTTAGGTCACCATTTTAATATTTAACACTAAATTAAATGTGAATTGTAGATTTTTATGATTTAGAAATAAACTTGCAGCTATAAGTATAAAATAAAGTTTTGCTCAAGCATAAGCTTTTGTACAGGGTTCCTGGTTTGTAGATCAGTCAGAGTTACATTTGTACCTGCAGTTCTCTCAGTGGTCAGTCAGTGCGGTTGGGTGGAAATACATAAATACACACAAGTCATATGTAATAGGGAAATGACACCATAGCTCAACACCAGCTGCAAAATTAGTTGGAGTTCAGTGCTGTAAAAGAGGAAGGGTTAGTAAATTCAATTTCATGGCATTTAATCGCTTCGATGAGTCTAAAGTTTGATGCTTGTTGTTGTTTTCCATAGTCTCAACATCTACACCAATACATGTGTGGAGGTTTAGTTGTTTTAATCCATTAAACATGGTACACTTCAATAAAATTCAATTCAGTTCAATTCAATCCAAATTTATCTGTATAGCACTTTTAACAGTGGACATTGTCTCAAAGCAGCTTTTCAGAACACCAGAAACATAGTACAAAAAGGAAGTACTCCCTTAGACGGAAGAGGATGAAACCTTGAGAGGAACCAGACTCAAAAGGAAACCTTGTCCTCATTTAAGGGACACTGGAGGGTGTGATTTCTAAATTTTTATAAACACCGGAGAGTGTTATTATGAATAATGTCCTTTCTACAGTCAGATACAGTCTGATATTGTGTATTGATTAGGAGATTGTTGTCCTTAAAGACCACATGGAGTTGGCATCTCCTCTTTGACTGTTCGAAACCCTCATGAAGCGAATACACCTGGAGGTGGATTAAAAGAAGTATTAAGATTAAAGTATTAATTAAAAGAATTAAACAAATAACTTCATCACCTTATATCATGAAGAATTCAAATCTCATTAGTACCACAGTTCGGCTCTTTTATCATGTTTTGTTCTATAACCCATAAGTGCTCCTCTTCCTCTGAGTTGTTTGAATGAGTCAAATGATTATTTTTAACTCTGTGTCACAGGTCTGCATCCAGTTGCTTCTATAGAAGTGTACACTCCCGCTGAGGTGTTTGTAGAAAATGGAACTGCTGGAATACTTAAATGTACTTTCAAATCAAATCAAGTGATCAGTAGCCAAGCATCAGTTTCCTGGTCATTCATTCCAGAGAGCTCTTTGGATTCTACTGGTGAAACTGTAAGCATCATTTTCCTCCTATGTTTGTGCAGTGAAATGTTTGATTTGTTTAAATAAACAAGATCATCGTGTAGTTTCAAACAGTATGAACATAGGCCCATATATATATAGCATCCTGTTTGCACAGCAGATTGGCAAATATCTATTTCAATTCTTTTTATATTTTTGACAGTTTGCTGTTTAGTTGTTTCTTATTTGTGTTTATCTACCATGATTCATGTTATCATTCACATCTAGAGTGGTTGTCTCTTGAGTGGCATGTCAGTTCTATAAAAGCAGGTTATTATGTGGCAGATATGCCAAAATAAACCAGAGACACAGGCAAAACAGGTGTGTTGGCATTAAATGTTTGGTGGTGTGTTAAGACACAAAAAGACTAGTCAGTTTAGTAAAAAACAAACAAGTGGCCTAAAGAAAAACTATGAGACGAAACAGCACCATTTTGGTTTTAGCTTCAATTTTCTCAGCCAGCGTAGTTATCTTGTTACGTTTGCTTTGCAGATCTTCCACTATGCTGGCGGGAAAGAATTCCCAGACTTCCCTTAACCTCAACTGACTGTGCCTTAGTCTTCCTCACTCAACATCACTGCCTGACCTCACTAAAGGCTGTATTCTTGAGGCTGAATTGAGGCTAGAGGCTGAATTCTCCTGTGTCAAAATTTAGTGGAAATCCATTCCAGGGGGAACTAAAAGCACATGCATGTGTGATTGGCAGGGGTCAACAAACCTTTGGCCAAACAATATATTATATCATATCCCCTAATGTGAGTTTTTCTGTTGCTGTTGTTTTTTTAATCTGCGATTTTAAAAGTGTAATCACAGGGCACCATGCATAACTTATTCACAACTCTGGGCAATTTACTGATTAAACCCAGAGACTGAACCTGTGCTTCCCTGTGCACCATTATACCAGCCAAAAAAGTTTAAAAAATAACTAAATAAATGTCTAGATTATTTGCAGAATTGCAGCCTATTAACAAATATTCACTAAAGATATATATATATATATATTGATTGTACTACCATTTTCAATAGATTGCAATATGCAGTGTTTTCCAATAGTGGTAAAGTTTCAGAGTTTCATGAACATAATTGCGTTACTTTAGG
Organism: Tachysurus fulvidraco; assembly: GCF_022655615.1. Classification (NCBI taxonomy): domain Eukaryota; kingdom Metazoa; phylum Chordata; class Actinopteri; order Siluriformes; family Bagridae; genus Tachysurus; species Tachysurus fulvidraco. Next base: position 9,396,344 of record NC_062537.1, on the reverse strand, counting down.
ACAGTTGACTCTGCAATAGTATTAGGTTCCCCTTTCTGTAAGGAGTACCGGCTAAAACTGCTTAGCGCCGTATACTCCCAGTTCATCTCAGGCAATGTGAGCAGTCATGCATCAGTGCACACGCACGTGAACACATTCACCAAGTGTGAGTACACAATGTTCCTGCAAGCTTTGTGCTGAATGTATTTTCACAGTTAGATTTTATTCAGCAGCGAAGGCCTCGACAATTTAACTCCCTAATAATTAATATATTATGTGTTCATATTATTAATATATATACATTTATAAACACATTCTCTACTATACGTTTATTCTATAAATGTGCTTTATATTTACACTCTTTAGTCATAATTTACCTTCTAAGTGCTCATTTTAGGTATACATCTTATCCATAAACAAAAAGGGGTCACAAACGATCGGAAAGAACCAGGCTATACAGCTGCAATACACAATATGACAATGACATGAGTATCAGACAGACTAATGTCAGTATCACAACTGTGATTAAAAAAGCTGTCCTGTAGTTCTAAACACTAACCAAAGGCTGTGGATGGAAAAAAGATGAGCTATGTCAGAGCTCTATATCCACTAATAGGGAACAACCGGAAGTGTGTGTAATAATATGAACACAGTATTTAAATGTGGGGTCGTATCTGAAAACAGTCAGGCTACATTCAGTAAGTGTTCCTACAGTACCTTTGTAATGTACCTCCATCTAACTATATTCATACATTTATCTATATTAATTTAAAAATCGATTGATGAATCGATTAAAAAGGCAACAAATAACATGTAACATGAAAATGAGGCATGAATTGTAAAACAATGGATATTCATTAAGCTAGTGAGGATTTGTAAATATACTATTTATATTTATACTAGTAAATTGACTATAGGACTATTTCATGGGTAAATAGGTTAATCAGGTGAGTTGCTTGTATATCACAATTAGGAGTATGAATATTCTCTGTCTGTCTCTGTGTGATGCATGGAAACACACAACACTGTCCACCAGGGGGGTATTCCAGAAAGCTTGGTTAACTTACCATTTGGTAAATCATAACCTCTGGGTTGATTTACCCCAAACTAATCTTGTGGTGCAAGATTAATTTTTATGTAGGCTTATTTTATTTAACTGCATATGATGTATAGGCTACTGTGATCTTAGTCTGACATGTTACTCTTTTCATGTATTATTTTCTTTGATAATATTGAGAATTTAATGGGTTGTGTGTTCTTATAGATACTGATGGACGGATTGTATTATTGGATCCTCCAGAAAGAACACAGTCTGTCACAGTTGTAAGTGATTTGTTGTCAGGTACCTTTAGTTACTTTTAGGTTGTTACTTGAATATACTTGAATATTTCTCCTGTAGGATGAAGATGATGACGATGAAGAGACCACATCTGCTGTGACAGAAGTGGACAATGCTAGTAGATCCACTGAGGTATGATGCATACCATTATAACGTATGGTGCCTTTTGGCATTAGAGTAACAAACTGTCATTGTCCTTTCACAGTACATACCTAGGGATTTTCCCACAGATGAGGGTCCTTCAACCTCAGCACACAATCTAAGCAGGGTAAGAATTTGTGTCCAGGTGTCCATATTTGAATTTTATGGTCTGACCAAACAATCTCATTCATTACATTTTTTTCCACTTCCTAGTTGCCAGCAAAGGAGCTGTATAATGTCCATCTTCAAAAACAAATAAGAAAAAGTGACATGGAGATGGACCTTATACAGCTTCAAATGGAAGAGAAAAGGCTCCTCATTAAAAAAGCAGCACTTGAAATTAAATTACTGGAGCATCGCCTTAAGGTGAGAACTTTAATCTATTGCATGTTGAAAGTGGTGTGTGTGTGTGTGTGTGTGTGTATGTATGTATGTGTATGTGTAAAGCAATATAAAAAAAAATTTTTTTTATTGAATTTTACTTTTATTGGCTTTCAGGAAATAAAGAAATAACCTGCCTGGGAGACCAGTGCAAAAAAATTAATAAAAGTAATTTTGACAGATCCTGTCTCTCAAAAGTCTTCTGTCTCTGTTGGCCTCTAAAATCTGTAGGTGTTCCTCTGGGCCATCTTCCTCAATACAAGGAGGGTGGCTCTCTCCTCTTATAGTGGCAATATTGTGAAGCACAACACAAGCCACTAAAATGTCGCATGCTCTCTCTGGACTAACCCGGAGCTTACGAAGACACTGAAACCGAGATTTGAGGATCCCTATAGTCATCTCCACCTTGGCCCGTGTTCGGCTGTGAGCCAGGTTAAACCGTGTCTGTGGTCCAGGCTCAGATTCAGGGTAGGGTGTCATTAAATAGGGCAGACAAGTGTATCCTCTGTCCCCCAGCAAGTAACCATTGTACTGTTCTGTAATGACTGAAGTGTACAACACAAATAGAATGTAAAAAAAAACAATTGTATAAAGCAAAACATACCCTGCTGAAATGTCTGGCATAATGATGACTCGAGGAAAATTCTGGCAGCATGCACAGATCCTGGCCATTTTGCCTCGACATTGGTAATGATTTGGGTTGCCTCACATATTACCTAGTTAGTGGAAAAAGTAATGATTTTAAGAAGGGAAAAAATTAAGTTGTTACCTGCACAATGATACTATGAATAGATTTCCTATTGACATAGTCTCCCTCATTTATTGGTGGAGCTTTAATAGGAATGTGAATGCCATCAATGCACCCAATTACATTTGGAAACCATGAAACAGAAAGTTATGGAAGTATGAAGTGTGTGTGCGCATAATGAATACATGTATAGATATAAATAATATGACTAAATATTAAATATATGCCACTCTGTGGAATTCGTCTTTAATAACAAGCAGAGGTTTATGGCCAGGGAACCGCACAAACGTGGGTAAGAACTGTTTAAGTGCCAGACATACTGTACGAACGGCTCTACACACAGTTGCCTTTCCCACATGCTCTGAATCGCCGACACTGTACAAAAAATGGGCAGACGCAAAAAACCTAAGTGCTAAGCGCAGAACCGCGGTTTGTCATATTTGCGATATGCGGTTTTAAAAGACGTGTTAAATAAACTAACGAATCTTTTGAAAAACGATAACGCTCTTTCAAATATTCATTAGGGTATGCAAACACATCAGTACGCGGTCTTATAACCCTCTCCCGACGAAAAAACCATGCTCACCAGCCTTCTGCAACGAAGTTACACTGAAACATAACCTGCTCCCGAGCAGGTTATCTTCAGAGAGTCAGTTGCTATGGTTACATACATACTCAGAAAGTTACCTCCGTTTTTGGAACCGAAAGTTGAGGTTATCCACGAACTTACCCTTAAACATACCCAGGTATGTCACATAACCTGCTTTCTGGAATACCCCCCTGATGTTTTGTTGTATTGAAGATCTTCATGGTTGTGATTTACCGTCACTCGATATTCAGTATATAACAGCACTCTAGCTTGTGTGAAATTGCTTAAATATGCCATCATAAGAGTTCATTAGTTGTGATTTACACCTTAAGCTTAATCAGGTCATAAGCAGACAGATCTACAAGATCCAGATCTGAACTTTTTAAAAGGAGCAGCAGTTTGATGCTTTGTGCCGTAACTCTGCGCAATGTCCATATATGACAAAATCGCTTACAAAATGTTCTCATTTTGGGAAACAAAGCCCAGTCTTACTGTTCAAAGCAATTACATTATGCTGCGTGTTATGTAATTCATAAGCCACTGAATAAAATACCTGCGAATGTATATCAAAAACTCATATCTAGAAGTAAAATACATTATTATATGACATTTAATCTCCCATTTCTATGTGTTTTAATCTCCCATTTCACAAATATGTGATTGTTGCATATTTGTGACAACTTGCAGAGAAAATTCCATAAGAAACAACTCTCTGGGTTAATTAGAATCACGTAATTGGTGACAGGTCTTTGATAATTCCAAACATGAGTTCCAGTCATGAGTTGTTATTGGGTTATTATTATTATTATTATTATTATTATTATTATTATTATTATTATTACTACTATGCAACAAGGTTATTTAAAGGTTGTTCCTTCTCTCTTTTCCCAATATTCCCAAAATTTCTTTTGACCATTCGTTTTTCACTGCAGTTTTGTTAGTCGCTATATCCCAGTAAATACCTGATATGTGTTCAGCTTAGTCAGTTTAATTGCTGCCTGCAATTTGAACAGAGGTGCGGAGACTTTTTATAGCCCCTGTGCAGCTGATTACGGAAGGTAATCTCAGGATGACTCACATTTTTATTACATTCTTCTTCACATAAGGAATGAACGGATCCGGCACTACAGGTCTACGTTCTGTTCCTGGAACTGAGGGGTGATGTTGTAATGCTTTATTTCATTTAAAATCATTTTGCGTGATGATTGTTTTCCAAATATCAATAAAGCAAATGTATTTGCAATTAGTGAGTTATTTATCAGTGTGTGTGTGTGTGTGTGTGTGTGTGTGTGTGTGTGTGTGTGTGTGTGTGTGTGTATATATATATATACACATATATACACATATATACATACACTTTAAAATTCTTCCAGAGCTTCACTAATATTTGCAGCACATTTTGTATATTTCCATGTTCATAATTTCCAACTGCATTTGTATACTACTAAAACAAAATAAATAAATAAATAAATAAATTTCTTCATTTTCCAGAATACACAAGAACCCTTAAGGTTTCTACGTGCTCTGTAATGCAACCAGTGCTGACCTCAGAAGCAGAAATTAAAGTCTAATATTTTGCGCCACCTGCTGCCCAGAAAAGAAATTTCATAAAAAGTCCACAATGTCCCAGAGCACAGTGTGTTTAATGTGTTGCCATAAAAATACGTTACAGATAGAAAAGCAGTGTACACCTCTGAGGAGCTTCCTCTATGTGTAAAGATTGCTGTGTGCATCGTTAACCCTGGTTAATTTCTGCCGTATTTCCATTTTTGGACTTGTTTCCAGCTAAAGAGAAAAAAAAGAAAAAGAGTGAAAGACTGATGAATCATCATAATCCTCTTGACTGTGTGCTTACTAAACATAAATAGATCAATTATAGATGAATAATATATAAATCAGGTAAAAAAATAAAGTGAGAACCTCACCTTCACCCGTGTGCTGAAACATGACAAGGCGGGTTTAAAGGTTTCCATAGTGACAGAGTCGGGATGGAGGGCATCACTGAAGCACTGGAAGAGGACAGCTGGTATGTGCTGAACCTGACACTGATTGAGCACTAGAGAGAAAAATATGAACGCACACAGGCTTGTCAGTGAACCTCTCAACACATATACTGTGAAGAAATTTTTAAGGGTAACTAAGAGCAAATTATATCATAATAATGCAACAAGGATGTCCTAAAGGTCAGGAACCAGAGCCTAAATCCAGATATACATAATTTGTATTTATTATTTAAAACACATGCTCTACATATTCAATCTTTTGCTTCATGCATTTTCTCAGCTGCTGTATCACGTTTTCACAGATTTTTTCCCCTTGGTTACTGGCTTTCTGGAAATCCAGTGAAATCGAAGTTTATTACACATGCCTGCCTCAGCTTGCTGCCTTACTTTAATTGAGACCCATGTAGGAATGTACCAATGGTTCTAGGGTCCATTTTATTTAAATATAAAGAAGACAGGAAAGAAGTGTCTATGAGATGCTAGAACAGCCTAATGTGTAATGGGTGGGTATAGCTGCTATTTCTGATTTTTTAATTTGGAAATAAAGAATATATTTTTGTAATGTCTCATTTGCAGAAAAAAAACATTTTGCAGGGTGATAACAGGGTTATGTAATTCTGGTGAATTTTGGAGCAAATTTTCTAGAACAACAAAAGAAAGGTAAAACATTCCACCTACTACTACTATTAATAATAATAATAAAATAAAAACTGATTTTATCACATGTTCCCATAATCCTACACTGGGGACTGAAGGTCAGAGACTTTTATTTAAGTTTTTCTGCACAAGCTTATGGAGTCCAGGCCAGCTCAATTACACACTGTCATGTGGAAAAGGGAGAAAGAAAAGAAAAAAGAAAACGCATGTACATAAGTCCATCCTTGAGTGTAATGAAACCTTGTCCTAGTGAGTGTTGATGAGTGAGCTGTACCTGCAGCAGGAAGGCCTGTGATGATATTGGGCTGCTCCAGTAGAGGGCAAGGCAAGTTGTGTGTAAATGTGCTAGTCTTTAGAGCACGTAAGAATGGAGCACCATTCACGTAATGTGGACTTTTGTACTCAGCAAGTGGAGAATCGGACAACACCGTCACAGTCAGTCCTCTGCTCTGCAGGTTGCCCAAAACCTAATAACAGAACAGTAATGTGTTGTAACAAACTGCAGATACATTGCTAGTCAAAAGACTGGACGCACCTATTCATAAGGAATTTACCATTTCATGTTATTGTAAAACAATTATAATTATATATTATTTTATATTTGGCAACAAAAAATACAAACAATTCATACTTTCCATATTCGAAAGTCTTGGAAATCAGTATTTATACAGAAAAGGTGCCTTTCCTGTTTAAATTATTGGAGCAGACATTACAGAGTGAGAGTTTTATATACCTTTTCAGCCCACTGGAACAGCTGATCTTCTGCAATATAGCATGTACACTGGCAGATAAGAACCTGTCTCAAATAGAACAGAAACCATCAGTTTCTCTTAGTCAAACATCTGAGGTTCTGAATGTATAGTGTATAGACAACGTCTGTGTGTGTGTGTGTGTGTGTGTGTGTGTGTGTGTGTGTGTGTGTGTGTGTGTGTGCGCACTCACAGACGGACAGCTCTTCTGCTGGTAGAAAATACAGCCAGGTTCTTCAGGGAGGGGAGCCTTGTCCGGCCGAATGGAACCACGACTCCTTTCATTCCACAGAGACACCCATCCGACCTGCATCCAGCCCTCATAGCTAAGAATGTATGCAGAGACAAAACCTGTATCCGGAGAAACGATAATCCATAAATACATGGCGCATAAAGCACACCATACTCGAAAACAATTTTAAGGTGTGTTATTCACTGAACTGTGGCATGATAACAGCAATATACATTTAAATTCTGCATCAACAACAACAATAAATTCTGACATGTGGTTGATGATTCAATATTTCTCCTGACCGAATGACGCAATGGGAATTTACCTGCAGCATTTGGTCCCACTGCTATGATCAGATCAGAGCACTGGAGCTTATCAGTGCTCTCTACTGCTCTGGAAACCTCTGGACACCACCTGGTATGAACCTCTCTGTACAGTATAAGGCAAAAGAATGATTTGACTCCTTACATTGTATCCATTAATATTATTAGTCCTGCAGTATACAGCATTACCCAAACTGACATGTTCAGCATGCTCCGTTTTCATTTCTTCCTCTCTCTAAGACATTAAAAAAAGAACTGCTGGAATTTAACTTCTTCCCCAAACAATTGATCTTCATTTAGAACTTAGAAAAACATCCAGTGTGTGGTCAACCCTCTGAGTGAAGCGAGTCTAGGAGAAAATCACTAGTGTGTTCCAAACTTCACCAACAATACAGCAAAAAGTTTCAGATATAAAGTACTTTAGACTTTTGTTTAATAGTTTGTTGGCCACTGCATAATTCCAGATGCATTACTTCATGGTGTCAAAGTCTGCACTGTTATTCTAAAACAGTAAAAAAAGCAGGGGAACAATTATGTGACTAAGAGGTACAGCATATGGCCGCATGGTGCGCCGACAACAACCTGCTCCTTAACACCAGCAAAACAAAAGGAGCTCATCATTGACTTCAGGAGGGAGAGAGGAGGCACACATGCCCCATCCAGTTTCAAGTTCCTGGGGATCCACATCTTGCCCCCTTTCCACCAGAAATAACCAGGTGCTGGTTCAGAGCTGGTGCTGGTTCGAAGTTGGTTCCACTGGCGAGCCTTCTATGAACCGGTTTGCCTTTCTATCGGCTAGAGAGCCATCACAGAGCCGAGTCTTACATCACTGTATACAACGTTATACAGCAATGTTAGTGTAGCAGCGGCAAACACAAACAACATCAACAATGGCGGATGTTGCCTTACTGTTAATGCTCATGGGTTTTCGAACCTACATTGGCATCCAAACGCGGCAAATCCTGATTTAAAATGATTTAAAAATGGCACTAATGACGTTCACTTTTGTCTAGTATAGTATAGTTTAGTATAGTATAGTATAGTATAGTATAGTGTATTACATGGCAGGTACATTTTATTTGGCCTTCTGAACTAGAAGGATTGTGTTTGGATGGGCTTCCAGGGTTTCCCGCAGAAAATTTGTTAGTTAAGGCGGCAGGGTTGGACGTTGTACTACATTTAACAATTATTAAACAGGCACGTGCAACCTAGCTAGCAGGTGAAGAACTCAAACAACAAAATCACCAGCTAACTTACTTTAAATTTGCAAGAACTATAGACTAAATAGTCTTTAAGTCTTTGTAGACTTAAATAAACCCTAAAGCATTAGTCCACTTACAGTTCTTACGGACACGCGTTTTATCAACTGGCTAGTGCAGGGATCGGCAACCCGCGGCTCTGGAGCCGCAAGTGGCTCTTTCATCCCTCTGCTGCGCCTCCCTGTAGATTTGGAAAATAAATATTGAATTAAAATTTATTTTATTTTATTTAGTTAGTTTAGTTTAACTAATTTAGTTAGCATAGTTTAAATATGTCATTCTAAGATTATGATGCTCTTGTAATATTTTTATTTTGTCGCAAAAAATATGCGTCATAACTGCCGACTTGCGAAATCCGACACACAGAAGCAGACGCATTTTTGGTTTGCTGCAGCCGGCAAGTTAAAATTTTGATGTCATGAATAAGAAGAGGACTCAATTAGACATTGAACATTTTATTTGAAAGTAACCTTCAACCCAGCATCTTTTTTGTTAAAGGCAGGGTCTCCGATTTTTGAAAGCCAATGTCGACATTTGAAATCACCAAAACAAACACACCCCTAACCCAAATGGGTCCCACCCCTGTATTTATAGCTCCACCCACACATACGTAACCCAGGCAACTAATGGAAAGAAATGTGTCTATCATAGCTGAAGGGAAGAACAATACGATTGCAGATAAACAAACAAGTAAAAATGACACACAAGCATAATCATGCAAAGAACGGCATATATTAGTTCTGTGAAACAAAACAAAACCAATGTTACTCTCCTATCGAGAAGGAAAAAAACAACCTCGGCGTCTTAAGTAAAGTTGGCCACATATTCACAGATTGGTGTTTCCCGAGTCAATAACTCCTGAGCTAAGCGCTGTTACTACACAAAACGCGGTTGTAGCTGCCTCTCTCCATTACTACGATAGAAAAGAGGTGTTATTTGTGTAGTAACAGTGTTTAGCTCAGGAGTTAGTGACTCGGGAAACTCCAATCTGTGAATATGCGGCCAACTTCCTGCTCCTTCAGTTCTCTCCAGCGCTGGAAAGCTGATCCTATATTAAAACGGGTCTTATTAACTATATTAACTTCTACTTCTTGCCTTATCGTAAGCCTTTCTTCGCTTTCTTTCTTTGTTTTTATCCTCCATGTCATCCTACATGCGCACTGAACACTCTCTCCGCGGCATATTGACAAGCCCCGCCCCTTTCTGCTCATTGGCTACACGTTAGTTTTGATTTTTGTTTATTATTCGGCCCGACTCAGTTTTCTGAAGCATTTCTCAAAAATCGGAGGCCCTGCCTTTAAGGTTAGTGCAAACTGTTCAAAATATTTTTGTTTGCCGGCAGAAATAAAATTTCGTTTACTCGGTAGCAGTTCATTGATTTCATAAATGCAACATACAGTTTTTTCTATACTTTCCATAAAGGTAGAAAACGATATATGCAGTGTTATCTTCATTTTAGATGTCAAAAGGGTTTTGTGGATCCCTGTGTTTTTTTTTCCGTGGGAAACGGGTCCAATTGGCTCTTTGAGTGTTTAAGGTTGCCAACCCCCGGGCTACTTATCCTCTAGCCGTGTGGCGCGCGTGCTCGCTGTGTGAAGCGCGTCCGCGCTATTCTCCGAGATGCACTTGACGGCCCTTTTGTGCAGCGGAATTTTTTTTTTGGACGACCTAGTTAAGGCGGTAGGGTTTCCCAGCTTAGGCGGGCCGCCCGGACTGCAAAGTGCTGCGGGAAACTATATTCTATGATGTGATGATACTGTGCTGCTGCGAGTCGACTGACAGTTCTGCAGCAGCACTGCAATTGGGTGGAAATACATAAATACACACAAGACATATGTAATAGGAAAATGACATCATATCTCAACACTAGCTACCTAAAATTAGTTGGAGTTCACAGTGCTGTAAAAGAGGAAAGGTTAGTAAATTCAAAGAATACAGGAGTCTGATTGAAAGACAGGAGTCTTTTTGTACATAATACATGCTGCAAACCATCCACTTCTGCTCTCTAGTACAATGTTGTGTGAGTTCAGTATCTGAACCCTCACTCCTTTCCACATAAGATTAAAAATCTGGCTGCTACCACGGTTTATTTTTGTGTACTTTCATGGCATTTAATCGCATCTTTGAGTCCAAAGTTTGATGCTTGATCCTAGGTTTGTGTTTATTATGTCATTAGTTACTGCTTGCTGTTGTTTTCCATAGTCTCAACATCTACAACCATAATTGTACATAAGTTATGTACAGTATTTTTACAGTGTTCTAACGGTGTAGTGTAGAGTTCAGTAGTGTGCTGGTGGATAGAAAACAAGTTGTCCCTGAACTCTGATGATAAACAGAACTGCAGACTTCCTTTCGCTTACTGAGTTTAAGGCTGAGCTTATACATATGACAGATACTCTTTCTTCCAGGTGTGATAATATACTCCTTGTTTATATCACAATAACTCCAAAGTAAATAAAAAAATACAGATATTATTAAAAAAATGATAGGGAAAACTCTAGGAGTAAGAGAAGATGTTACAGAAATGAATCCACAGTGAATTAAAAAGGCCATAATCAAATCAACAAATGAATAAAGAGACATGTTGATCTGTTTATTGCTGAACAGCAGCAGGAAGACACTGGGTATTGTCCTGTGCCGGTACGGAGGGCGGATGGAGCTGTTGGAAGCACTTCCGGTCCACCGGATGGTGTAAACACGGGGAACTGAAACGTTAGCTGTTAAGTTGTACAGTTTTGGTGCTTTAAAGGATGGAGCTAAGGCTCTCAAATAGTTCTTATAGTTGCTTCTTGTGGCTATACAGCTTTGCTTTATGCGCAATCATAGGTAAGTTACATATTTATAGTAGAATGTATAGCGCTAACTAGCGAGCTAAGCCATTCTGTGTTGAGCTGAACAGTTAAAACGCTAAGCTAACGCTGTAGTGCATTGTTGTCCTGCTTGGTCTGTAGTTCAATAAGGTGATGATACTTCCCTTTCTGTATAGTTAGGTCGCCATTCACATAATTAATGTGTAACTAAACGTCACTTTATATTGTCTGTAGCTTTACAAAACAAAAGAGAAAACCGTATTGCTGCAAAAGTACAACACGACATAGCGACGAGCGAAGGCTTGTTTTATTCGGTTTCTGTCTTATTTATAAACATGTCGGAATCGAGTTGATTTATACGGAGGATTAGAAAGTTTTTCTGTACACTTAACTATTGGGTCTGTGCTAGTGATGTTTAAAGCTAACTTGGGCAACAGCTAGTTAAGCTTAACGTTAGCTTTTACCTTCCAACACTAACTAGTAGATGCTCGGATCAGCTCAAACTTCACCCGAATCCTCTGCCACAAATAAGTCAACATAATACTGCTGCTTTTAAATGAACTTTTATTTATTTATGAAACAAAAGTTCATTTTTTGCCCGGATTAAGCTACATTTTATTAATAGCATAAACACAGGCTTTACCCACTTTCAGACTTTGGCTGGAATGTCACCGTTTCTGTCAGCTTTGTTTCCTATATTTATGCTTATTGTTATTGTTATTATTATTATTATTATTATTATTATTATTATTATTATTATACAACACACCAAGACAAATTCCTGTACATTTAGACCCTATAATACCTGCAATAATCTTGATTCTGATTCTGATTCAGAATGTCCCAAACAGGCGAGTTATTTTTCCCAATAACTCGACAGGTTGCAAAACACGCTAATGTTTAGCCCAAAATCCTAAGATATTATGCTTCTGTACTGAGTGCATTAACATTTTACATTATACTTTTTACTTCTTTTTTTTCTTAAACTTTGATTCCTGTTTGAAACATACACAAACCCAATATATGATCTGTCCGAAGCATCCTATATTCCCATTTCATTTGTACATCTTTTGAAATCTGTACATGAGTTTTTAATGTTTCTTTAGGATAAATAGATATTGTCTGTGCCAAGGTTTCTCAAATTGTTTATAGACAACCTCAACACAGATTTTAACTATTCACAAATTAGGCTCACTCTCTCACTAATATTTTGGTGGTGTTGAATCCAAGGAGCTTTTGTATTCTTTTTGTAAAACTTACTTTCTACCAACACACCGGATTAGGACCAAGTACAGTAGGTTAATGTCTATATGACTAATGTTACTATAATAACTATAAGTGTATCGTGAACATAATAACTTTGAGAATGATGGGTTGTGAGTTTCTCCACTGTGAAAAAACGATTCACTTTGAGATCTGTTGCCCTGTGCTTAGTATGATGCTAGATATGTATATAATGAGTAATCACAAATTCTCTGTTACAAGCCTGAGTCGAGTCAGAAGTCCTGTCTACAGCCCTGTCCCCAATCCATAGTCTCACAAAGTAAACTCCTTTCTAACCATGAGTTATTCTCTGTCTCCTTAGGTCACCATTTTAATATTTAACACTAAATTAAATGTGTATTGTAGATGTTTATGATTTAGAAATAAACTTGCAGCTATAAGTATAAAATAAAGTTTTGGTATACGCTCGTGTTCAGTCTCTGCTGGTAACATTAGATAGCTAGTTAATCAGTTTATGAACATCAGAATAGAAGTGGCTCAAGCATAAGCTTTTGGCTCAAGCATAAGCTTTTGTACAGGGTTCCTGGTTTGTAGATCAGTCAGAGTTACATTTGTACCTGCGCTTGGAATTTGGAATTGCAGAAGTTTATCGGACTGTGGACAAGTATAGCATTAAAAGTGCCTGACATCAATGAACTAGGTTTCAATGCTGAATTGAGATGTCTAATCACTCTTTTATTGTATTAACTTTTTGTAAATGAAACCAGCCTCAATGGGTTGTTAACTTGTCTTACTCATGAGCCAAAGTACTCATTGCATCAGGCTCGTTAAAAACCTCTTTTAGTGTTTCTTTTAGATGTGGTCTGCTTTAGCCCCACATGTTTCCCATGCAGCTGTTCCCTTTTTATCTTTTATTCCCATGTCTTTTGTTCCATGAGGAGTTTCTATTCTTTGGATATAAAAACATTGTCTGGTTGGGATGGGCACTTAGTGTCATCTGATTTGAGTTGTTACATCATTCACTGCTTAGAAGTAAGTCAGATTCTCATACAGGCAATATCTAGAACAGAAAAAACTGGACCATGTTATATTTTTTCCGCATGCTACCACAGTTAAAGGGACAGGTTTTTGTAAGCAAAACGAATGTTTTTATTGTGTCAGGTAGCACGAATGTTCTATGATGTGATGATACTGTGCTGCTGCGAGTCGACTGACAGTTTTGCAGTTCTCTCAGTGGTCAGTCAGTGTGGTTAGGTGGAAATACATAAATACACACAAGTCATATGTAATAGGGAAATGACACCATATCTCAACACCAGCTACAAAATTAGTTGGAGTTCACAGTGCTGTAAAAGAGGAAGGGTTAGTAAATTCAATTTCATGGCATTTAATCACTTTGATGAGTCTAAAGTTTGATGCTTGCTGTTGTTTTCCATAGTCTCAACATCTACACCAATACATGTGTGGAGGTTTAGTTGTTTTAATCCATTAAACATGGTACACTTCAATAAAATTCAATTCAATCCAAATTTATTTGTATAGCACTTTTAACAGTGGACATTGTCTCAAAGCAGCTTTTCAGAACACCAGAAACATAGTACAAAAAGGAAGTACTCCCTTAGACGGAAGAGGATGAAACCTTGAGAGGAACCAGACTCAAAAGGAAACCTTGTCCTCATTTAAGGGACACTGGAGGGTGTGATTTCTAAATTTTTATAAACACCGGAGAGTGTTATTATGAATAATGTCCTTTCTACAGGTCAGATACAGTCTGATATTGTGTATTGATTAGGAGATTGTTGTCCTTAAAGACCACATGGAGTTGGCATCTCCTCTTTGACTGTTCGAAACCCTCATGAAGCGAATACACCTGGAGGTGGATTAAAAGAAGTATTAAGATTAAAGTATTAATTAAAAGAATTAAACAAATAACTTCATCACCTTATATCATGAAGAATTCAAATCTCATTAGTACCACAGTTCGGCTCTTTTATCATGTTTTGTTCTATAACCCATAAGTGCTTCTCTTCCTCCGAGTTGTTTGAATGAGTCAAATGATTATTTTTGTGTCACAGGTCTGCATCCAGTTGCTTCTATAGAAGTGTACACTCCCGCTGAGGTGTTTGTAGAAAATGGAACTGCTGGAATACTTAAATGTACTTTCAAATCAAATCAAGTGATCAGTAGCCAAGCATCAGTTTCCTGGTCATTCATTCCAGAGAGCTCTTTGGATTCTACTGGTGAAACTGTAAGCATCATTTTCCTCCTATGTTTGTGCAGTGAAATGTTTGATTTGTAAATAAATAAGATCATCTTGTAGTTTCAAACAGGCCCACGTAGGTATATAGCGTCCTGTTTGCACAGCAGATTGGCAAATATCTATTTCAATTCTTTTTATGTTTTTGATAGTTTGCTGTTTAGTTGATGATTCATGTTATCATTCACATCTAGAGTGGTTGTCTCTTGCGTGGCATGTCAGTGCTATAAAAGCAGGTTATTATGTGGCAGATATGCCAAAATAAACCAGAGACACAGGCAAAACAGGTGTGTTGGCATTAAATGTTTGGTGATGTGTTAGGAAACAAAAAGACTAGTCAGTTTAGTAAAAAACAAACAAGTGGCCTAAAGAAAAACTATGATATAAACTATATATTTTGGTTTTAGCTTCAATTTTCTCAGCCAGCGTAGTTATCTTGTTACGTTTGCTTTGCAGATCTTCCACTATGCTGGCGGGAAAGAATTCCCAGACAGCGCTCAGTTTAAGAGCAGAGTTGAGTGGGCAGGGGACCTGAACAAAAAGGACGGCTCCATTCGCATCAGTAAGATGCAGTTCAACGACAATGGCACTTACGCATGCGATGTGAAGAACCCTCCTGACATAGCAGGCAAACCTTCATCAACTAAGCTCCGAGTTGTGAAGAAAGGTAAACCGTGATATGATTTATCATCATACATCAAAACCCACAACATTAGATAATCCCCCCCCCCCCCCCGTAGTATTACAGGTAGTAGTATTGCAATTTTTTTTAGTATTGCTGTAGTATTACAATTTCCCTGTGTGTATTAGTATTCTCCTGTGTCAAAATTTAGTGGAAATCCATTCCAGGGGGAACTAAAAGCACATGCATGTGTGATTGGCAGGGGTCAACAAACCTTTGGCCAAACAATATATTATATCATATCCCCTAATGTGAGTTTTTCTGTTGTTGTTTGTTTTTTTAATCTGTGATTTTAAAAGTGTCAGCCCCCAAATCTTTTTTTAATGACTTGTCTAATGCCGTTCACAGAGTCCCTGCCTCAGACGAGCCCAGCAGTGATTGTGGGTGCAGTCATCGGTGCAATCATCGGCGTCATCATCATCGCTGTAGTCGCATATCTGTTAATAAGAGTAATGCGGTCCACTCGTGACTACGAAGGGTACGTTACGTTGAGTTTAATAAGGGACATTCCAAGTAAGCTTTTAATACTTTGTTCCTAAGGGAGGTTTGAAATGAAATTTTGTTCTGTTCTGTGCTGTGTGTCAGACATGTTTGTGCACAGCCTCAAGTAGGCATAAAATGGACGTTTTCAGGATAATGAATGAACGAGAACTATTTGCAACGGCCTGTGTTTCTTAGGCCCTTTGAGCATGAGTCAAAGTGAATGAGCACTCTCTGTCCTTCTCACATGACTAACAATTGTGCACGTTGTGGAACGATGCAAAGGGAGCATAGTGTATTACATCAGTTAGATGACTACCATGTGTTCTACTCAAAAACGTAATCTAACGTACTGTAACATCATGTTGTCTGGTTTAAGCCGAGGATAACTAACCATCTTTCCGTATCAGCCAGAGTCACTGCCTTTTTTTCTTCCACTGGGGTTTTTTTTTTTTTTTTTTGGTTTAAAAGGACTTGCTATACTCTGCTCCAGTCTGCTCTTTCCAAGGTTGTAGTTTGATCTTCTCAGGGTGAACATGGGCTCTTTGTGTCTTCATGTGTGTCATGCATCATCTAGCATTTCTATAAATGTATTCTTTATTAACACATCTTCTTCTCATTGTCTAACAATCTTCTTCTTTTTTTGGTCTTTATCAGCATGTGCACTAACCCTTATGTGAGCGAATGTAAGACAGAGAAACAGGGAAAGATTAAATGACCAATCAGTAATTGCTGCAACAGCATTATTAGGATTTTACTACTCTCTGTTGAACATCATCATTGTTCAATTCCTAATTTAGAAAAGAAAACAGTCATATCTTCCAGGGGAGATTTAATAAAAAAAAGGTCCATGCCACATTTTGCTCATGTCTGTGTGAACAGGGCTTTTTGTTTAGTACTTTGTGCCATTGGAACCTTTTGCTAGTATCACCATGTTACTTTATATCATTTTATTTCTTCACATTGGTGTCTTTCTTCATCTTTGTCTCTCCTTTGCGCTTGTATGCGTGCCTTCTCCATTCGCCACTGTCTGTGCATCATCGCAACCCGATTCTCACCCACACCCACCCACTCCGGCTGCCGCAGCTGCACTTCCATAGAGAGTGTGAGCACACAGGCGGCTCGGCCGGGGAAGAAAGCTGAGTCCAGCACAGATGGCTCACGCTCTAGCAGTCCTTCAGCTCCAGTACAGGTATGAATGAAGCTTTGTTTGAGTGAAAGAGAAAACCGAACTTGCAAATGTTGGAGCAGATGTCTTTTTTGTTTTTTTCATTTTGAAATGTGTTTTGTAACATATTTGCAGTAACTGAGCAGTAGATTGTCCATATTAAAATTAAGGATGTACCGATACCACTTTTTCTCTTCCGATCCTATTCCGATATCAGAGTTTGCCAGTATTGGCCGATACCAATCCGATCTGATACCTGTGTTCTTTTCTACCTTTACAACTCGTGTAGTTATTAAGGTTTATTTGTTTCTGGCAAAGAAATACAAAAATGCCCATTACTGGATGAAAAATGAAAACACGGGAAAACTTAAAAAAAGTATTAATGCAGAAGCAAACAGAACTTTTAAGAATCTAAACCATATATACTGCAATTATTTAATTATTTATATATTCTGAAGAAAAGGCAATATTTTAAAGTGGATCTTAAATTAGAACTCTTGAAACACAATGCAGAATGTATTAAACAGTAAACCTTGCAACCAAATGAGCGACATGTTTAACGCGCTGAGTTAAATGGAAAGGGCGCCTGCTAAACTTGCCTGTCTGTCGCAGGCGGATGTGCAACATATTTCTTATAAAATTTATTATACTTACTTACATTAATGTAATTTAATATATAAGTGTATTTTTCTTATAAGTTCAAGCAATAGTTTAGATTATTCAACCACCACGGGCTTGGGCTTTGGAAGTAAATAAAAAGTGGGCGTGTCCTGTCCCACACACATATAATGGTTCCGAAGCCCATGGATTACAGGAAGCAGGAGCGTGGTCAATGCTGTAGGTAAAACACAGAATAGAGTTTAATTTATTAGGGCATTCCTCAAGCGGAATGGATTCGACCCCCAGCGCTCTGAAAAGTGCGATACCCCTGACCACGGGTGTCGGATTTGGATAGGTCACGCACCACCGATACCCGATCCACTCAAAATGCTTGCATCGGCACCGATACCGATCCAAAATATCGGATCGGTACATCCCTAATTAAAATAGACTTCAGCGTTAAATTATATTAAAAATTAAGTGTCTGCACAGTGCTCCCACATTTTATGCTTCTGTCCTCATCCACATCTTCCTCATTTAGTGTCATTTGTTGCCCATGTTTTGTTCCCCTGCAGAGGCACAGTATAGATTGGGGAATTTCTATTATGAGCCCTGTTCATTATAAGCTAAAGCATATTTTCTGAAAAATTCTGATGCATATCATTTGTGTTTGAAGGTGTGTCTTGCGTTAAGGTGTGTACAGTATTTTAAATACCTTATCTGATTTGTGATTTGGCAGTGTTTGAATATTGAAATCATGTTTGGGTGTTTGTATATCATATACAGTGAGAAGGTTATATGCGCATTGTGTGTGTGTGTGTGTGTGTGTGTGCGCGTGTGTGCGCGCACGTACATAGATATATAGAAAGGCCATGCTTGTCGTTATTTTCATGCAGACGTAAGTGCTGCTGTTCAAGTTATTGAAAGAAATCTCTGGCGTGGTTGAGTTTTAGTGACTTGTGCGCAGGGATGTGAGCCAAAACCTGCTCAAGAACACATGTGACAATGACAGAAAGCAAGTTACACTGCAGTGGAAAAATTAGATTTCAAGACACCACATGAACATTGCTTTGTCCTGTTAGTGGTTAACTTCATACTATTTACTTACTGAGTACTTCATACTATGCTGTCATCAGTAATTGAGAACTACTGGTTACTATAGTAATAAAGGATTTCAGGTGAGTAGGTGCAGCTAGAATGCAACTTGTCAGCAAATCAGTTTTCTTGCCTCTAAAATAAATAAAATAAAGTGCTTATATATATTTTTTATTTTACATTTATATATTATTTATTATATATATTATTTATATAAAATTCTCCGTTTTATATATGCATTATATGATATGGGACGAAGGAGAAGCCTGACATGGATCATGTGCACTCTGTTGTTTTCACTGTCATTGGAAGTCTCTGCACCAAGTTGCTCCGCTGGACTCATCGACATCTAAGGTTGCTGTCGCTGGAAGACGTCTTGTGTCATTTAAAAATCAGTGATTTCCGCTCACTTTATTGTTGTGTCTCTTATGGATATTAGAATATTAACATTAGACAACCGAAATATACCTGATGAACGTCAGTGTAGAAATTAGCTAAAGGGAGTGTAATATTATTTTCTTAATAACATTCCCAGTGCTTCTTACAGATAAGATACAACCTAGAACCCACATGTTTGTAAATTACGGGGAAAAAAAATGACTTGAGTCAAGATGGTGGCCAAATATCTGATCAATTCAACATTCTGTATATAAAAGTAAGTCCTTATTTGAAGAGTGTAACATGCATATGTGTGTTATTTAGGTTTTTTCACTTCTTTGTACACAGCTTTAGACATTTGGTATAGTGCCTCACTGTCAATGCCCGGTGTGTTGTTTATATCCAACCTTTCCAAAAGCATTACTGTACGTGTCACGTGCCAGCAAATCTTCCCAGCTTAATTTCCTATGTATAGAACACAATGAATTTTGAGACACTCTTTGGAGCACTGAATGGGGGATTAATGGGCACCTTTTATATTTCATGGATACGGAGAACTTTTTTTTTGTTTGTTTGTTTGTTTGTTTGTTTGTATATAAACATAAGTATAGCTCATGATGATTGGGACTTCCTCCACCCTTTTGTTTTATTTCTCTCTTCTTATTTTTTCTCAGGGCCCGGTGATATATGCTCAGCTCGATCACTCTGGCAGCAAGAACTCTTTCCACAAGATGGAGCCTGTGGTGTACGCTGACATCCGTAAGAACTAGAAAGAGAGCAAGAGAACACAGAGTGGTACTCACTCTTCTAGCAACACTCCATTTTGATCTCTTTTTTTTTTTTAACTCAAATAAACAATGACACTCTTGCATGTTAATTATGTCACATATACTGAAAGGCTTCAAAGCACCATAACATGATGTTATTACACTCTGATTTATTTCCACTCCGAACGCAGTTACTGATTAGTATGTTGAATCTGTGCATGATGCGTATTAGACTGTCCTGTTGTATCAGATCTCTCTCTCAGAAGTGAGGTTCATTGTGCTTGATCTCACTGAAGAAATGCCATATAGACATGTTTAATATATATATGTTATGAATTGCTGCCTGTCAGATAAGTGATGCCATTTTGATGCACCACATTGTCTTACTGATTTAAATAGATGACAACTCGAACCACTACAAACAAACATGACCAAACGAGCTGTTGATGTTACAGACCAAATTCTAACTAATTGTACAGGTCTGGGTGCTTAGTTTAAAAGTTGTCTTTTTTTTGTTTGTTTGTTTGTTTGTTGTTTTTTTAGAGAATTTTTTTAAGTGTTTTTTCCACTTATTTTTAAGTAACGCCAACACTTACAACCAAGTTTTCATGGACACAGTTTCTCCTTAGTCTAAGCATTTAAACTGAATTCAGTGAAGAAATTCTGCAATGTTCTATAAGACTAGGCTTAATGTATGTCTTGAAAAATGATCATGGAACCAATTTTTCTTCCTTTTTTTTTGTTGCCTTACTGTACTACAAACATTCTTTCTTTTCTTTTTAATTTATAAATTCAAGGTCTTGTCATTGCCATCCTCTTGTAAGCAAATGTTCTTCCATATGCTACATTCTAGGTACAGCTGTGTACGCAGCAGTGCAGTCGGTAGGATGAGTTTGTCTGCTTAGCTGTAGCCTTTTTCTGTAAATGCTCATCTCTGTTACATTAGCGGTTAGTGCGGTAGAGCATAGGTCGTCATTAGTGATCATGTTCTGTTGGATATATTCAGTGTCGATTTGCTCAGTACACGACATTACTGCCTCTGTTTTGTGACATGCCAAAACAGGTTGATTTTGGGAATAGTGTTAGACATTCCTCTGTTTTTACTTCCCCTCTGTAAGTCTTAATTGTTTATCTCTTTGCACATTATGAGGTGACATCGTAGCTTCCTTTATTTTATGGTTTGTTTTAGGGGGAAAAAAGCATACCATTTACTATACTGTTCTGTAGAGTTATCATAACAAATACCATGACATTCCTGACAGTTAATATGATGCTGGACCTTTGTCATGCAGCCTTGTGTGTTGACATAGCATATATATAGATTATTGCTTTTATTTCGGAGAAAAAAAAAAGATGTCTGTCGTTGAGAAGTAAAACTTAAAGAAGTAATAAACAATTAGGAATAGGCTCTCGAGTGCAGGTTACACCAACGTTGCACCGTTCAAATGTGACTGATTTTCCGAGGCTTTATGTTGTGATAAAAAGTACGCGTTGATCTCTGCAGCATGTTTTGACTTCTAGCACTATTGTCCTTACGTTTTCTGTGTGTTAATGCAGATTAATGATGTTAATGACGTGTTAATAATGTGACCATTCTTTGAGAACTGGAATGTTGTGAATCATAGTGCCTTTTTCACATTTCATGTACTAACTCCGTTACATTCTGCGTCTTCTGTCACTCCTGTTTGTGTATGAAACCCTCGCTATCTGATTTCTTTTTATACATATATAAAAATATATATGAAAAATCAGATGAATCCTGATTCAGCATTTTTTTTTCACTGCTATGTAAATGGTTGTTTTTTTTAATGATTTTTACATAAAGTTGCTACAACACAATTTAGGCAGAGTCCTTAGAAGAGAAGTTTCTCTGACCTTGACCTTCACAGTGGCATAAAGCTATTCAATCCTCGCTAGCAGGAAGAAAAAAATGACAGAAAAGGTTTTTCCCCCAAAACCCTTCTGCTAATAAAGAATGAACTGTATGTTCTTTCACTTTAGGGATTCTGAAGCTTAACCAGAAGTCTGTGACAAACTATTAAGTCTTGTAATCTAACAGTTTAATATGAACTAGCGTATTTTCATTCAAAACAACACGACATACAATTTTTTTCAGATAGAGCCATGTGGTTTGTTTTCTTTTTCTTTCCTGATTGTTAATTAATGAAGGCAGGAAGTGGATCTAATTTGGGATCTTGTTTATAAAATAATGTCAAGGGACAGTTTATGCAATTATTATGAGAAGATTTATTTGATTTGCACAGTTCTAATGTTATATAAAAAATATTGATGAAATTGGAATACCAGATTTTGACAAAAAGGCAGTTACAAATGAATGATATAATGATCTAAATTATAAGATTAACTTTAATGGGTTTACATTAAAGCCCAATCGTGACTATAGGATACCATGAGCCACAATAATAATGGGATTAATTGACCCTGGTATCTGATAAGGAATATATACAGGATGGCCTTTGTCTACTGAAATATAAACTGGATTATCTGGTCCTCAGTCTAGAGATTGTTTCTATGGAAATTCACTGGAAGAACCAAATCACTGACGATTCTGTCGAGCGGCACGTGCACAACGCAGTGTTGATAAGAACACAGGAATTTCTCTGGAACAACACAGAATGTTGTTGTTGTGTCTGATGACTTTAGCTACATCAGATGCTAAACTAAGTAATATCTCCTGATAAACATGAAGACCTGTCTTCCACATAACAGTTTAAAATTGTTCAAATTGTTTTAATAATCATTAAACTTCTCCACTGTTGATGTTTGGGTTTAGAATAATCTCAGCCTTTTGCGGTATAAACAAAATGGCAGATCTGCAAAAGTTTAACGTAATATGTCATGTTGTATGATGACAGTGAAGAAAAAAGGCATGAGAATGATGTCTAATACAGTATTAAAGTTTATGGTTAAGGAGTTTGACCCCCATAACCCTAGATGATCATGTCACGATATCAATGTCATTATTATTATTGTTATTATTATCATTAGTAGTAGTGGTTTTATATTCCACAGCACATTAACAGTGATGTCATGCATAGAGTGCTTTAATAATATAACTCTTTAAGCCAACAATTAGTGGGAAAAAATGTGTTAAGCTGGTCAGAATGATCTGGTGTATTTGATTCTTTAACAGAGCCTTGACTTTGTTTCTGTGCAACTTAGTATTAGCTCAATCAGTTTTATAATGTAGAAAGTAAAAAAAAAAAAAAAAAGACCTGCAAATACACAGCAACCCAAAGATGCAGGAAGAGAATCAGTTTCTTTTGTTTTTTTAGATGAAGCTGTAAGATATATATATATATATATATATATATATATATATATATATATATATATATATATATATATATATATATATATGCAAACACACACAAACCTGATTCCAAAAAAGTTGGGACACTACAAATTGTGAATAAAAAAAGGAATGCAATAATTTACAAATCTCATGAACCTATATTTTATTCACAATACAATATAGATAACATATCAAATGTTGAATGTGAGACATAGCTATATATTCCAAAAAAGTTGGCACAGTTAGCAATAAGAGGCCGGAAAAGTTAAATGTACATATAAGGAACAACTGAAGGACCAATTTGCAAGTTATTAGGTCAGTTGTCAACATGATTGGGTATAAAAAGAGCCTCTCAGAGTGGCAGCGTCTCTCAGAAGTCAAGATGGGCAGAGGATCACTAATTCCCCCAATGCTGCGGCGAAAAATAGTGGCGCAATATCAGAAAGGACTTTCTCAGAGAAAAATTGCAAAGCTGCACTGCATCACGTACAGGAATGCTACTGTAATGGAAATCACAACATGGGCTCAGGAAGACTTCCAGAAAACTTTGTAGGTGAACACAATCCACCGTGCCATTCGCCATAGCCGACTAAAACTCTATAGGTCAAAAAAGAAGCCATATCTAAACATGATCCAAAAGCGTAGCTGTTTTCTCTGGGCCAAGGCTCATTTAAAATGGAAAGTGGAAAACTGTTCTGTGGTCAGGCGAATCAAAATGGGAAGTTCTTTTTGGAAAATTAGGACGCCATGTCATCCGGACTGAAGAGGACCAGGACAATCCAAGTTGTTATCAGCACTCAGTTCAGAAGCCTGCATCTCTGATGGTATGGGGTGGCATGAGTGCATGTGGCATGGGCAGCTTACACATCTGGAAAGGCACCATCAATGCTGAAAGGTATCCAAGTTCTAGAACAACATATGCTCCCAGGCGTCGTCTCTTTCAGGGAAGGCCTTGCATTTTCCAACATAACAATGCCAGACCAGATACTGCATCAATTACAACATCATGGCTGCGTAGAGGAAGGATCTGGGTACTGAAATGGCCAGCCTGCTGTCCAGATTTTTCACCCATAGAAACCATTTGACGCATCATAAAGAGGAAGATGCGACAAAGAAGACCTGAGACAGTTGAGCAACTAGAAGCCTGTATAGACAAGAATGGGGCAGCATTCCTATTCCTAAACTTGAGCAACTTGTCTCCTCAGTCCCCAGATGTTTGCAGACTGTAATAAAAAGAAGAGGGGATGCCACACAGTGGTAAACATGGCCTTGTCCCAACTTTTTTGAGATGTGTTGATGCCATGAAATTTAATATTAAGTTATTTTCCCCTTAAAATGACACATTTTCTTAGTTTAAACATTTGATATGTCATCTATGTTGTATTCTGAATACATCATTGCATTCTGTTTTTATTCACAATTTGTACAGTGTCCCGTCTTTTTTGGAATCGGGTTTGTGTGTGTGTGTGTGTGTGTGTGTGTGTGTGTGTGTGTGTGTGTGTGTGTGTGTGTGTGTGTATTAGTTTGAACTATTCTATTGTCATATAAGAGTTTAAAAAAGTGTTCTTATTAAAGCTAAATAAACAATAAATAAATAAATGCAATTTTCCTTTCTCTTTTAATGTTTTTTTCCTTTTTTCTATTTTAGTTCATTATTAATTAGTTAAATATTAGACTGTTAATATGTTTTGAGGTTAGTTATTATATGGATTGCAGTATTTTGTAGACTACATCCGATTCGCTGCCTTTCAGTGGATATTACAGAAGTCAGATTTCAAACAGGCTGTGGCACTTGGTTGAGCCCTGAAAAACTAAGCTGCAAATCAAAATTTGTTTAGATTGATAGAAACTGGTGCAGAATGAAATGTACAAGAGGAAGTATGTGAACATTATTCCTTACTGAAGTCAAAGGAGAAATGAAAATCAGTCAAGGCACCAAATCTCATGGTGCTTATACCCACAATTATGTCATGTAAGCTGAAAAAAAGGAATATGTGGTCAAACCCGTTTAAGAAATAACTGTTACACATAGTTTACATATTTTTCTCAACAGAATGGGATTTCATTGCTTAAACACATGTAACTTCATGTAAACACATTTCTTATTATTAGATTGAATTATATACAGTGAGTGCAATCAATTCAGGTACTATTAAAGCAAATCAATTACATTTTGCATCATGTGAGAATGTTGGCCCTGATAACTATAACCATAATACTTAATTTAAACCGTTCTGCATTGTAGAGTAACAGAGCAATATTGTGTTTGCAAAATAGTTTGAGTTTCATATTAAATTTAAGTTTAATTTTTGAGCAATTTGCAGTACAGTAATTGTACCGCTGTCAACACCGGTGCTCCTCAGGGCTGTGTCCTCAGCCCACTCCTGTACTCCCTGTACACACACGACTGTACAGCGACACACAGCTCCAACGTCATCGTCAAATTCACTGATGATACAACGGTGATAGGCCTGATCACCGACAACGATGAGACGGCCTACAGAGAAGAGGAGAGCACCCTGACTAAATGGTGTCAGGAGAACCGCCTCTCATTCAACATTGACAAGACCAAAGAGGTTGTAGTAGATTTCAGGAGACAGAGCAGAGAACACAGACCCATCACCATCGATAAGACACCTGTGGAGCGGGTGAGCAGATTCAAGTTTCTGGGTGTTAACATCAGTGATGATCTCACCTGGTCCACACACACCGACGCAGTGCTGAAGAAGGCACACCAATGCCTCTTCTTCCTGAGACGGCTGAGGAAGTTTGGAATGAGCCCTAGCATCCTCCGAACATTCTACACCTGCACTATAGAGAGCATCCTGACGGGCTGCATCACTGCCTGGTTTGGAAACAGCACCGCTGGCAACCGCAAAGCCCTGAAAAGGGTCGTGAGAACTGCCAGCCACATTGTTGGAGGTGAGCTTCCCTCCCTCCAGGACGTCTACACCAGGCGGTGTATAAGAAAAGCTCGGAGGATCACTAATGACTCCAGCCACCCATCCCACAGACTGCTCTCTCTGCTCCACCAGTTGAGTGAGGGATAGCTTTTTCCCTCAGGCCATCAGACTAGTTAACAGCCATAACTAACTACAGCATACTTCCACAATATGGTATGCTACACACTGCATTCTAACTTCAAGAGTTCAACACTGGACTACACACACACTGCATTCATACTGCATTTAGATACACTGGACTATACACACACTGCATTTAATTTAATATAACAATCTATCTGACAATAAGCTATCTGTACCACAGGACATTTCTGTATCTGTACACCTTAACATATTGCACCTTAACATATTACATATATATATTACATATACAGTATATAATATTTATATTTATACATACATACATACATACTGATTATGTATGAGCACATTGCATCTTTTCCACATTTGCACATTTCACCTGGTAATGAGCATTTTGCACATTTTTCACCTGTATGTAAATTGTTCTTAATTTCTGTTTCTTAACTACTGTATGTAAATGGTTCTGCAATTTCTGGAGCTCGCTCCCAAGAATTTCACTCACCATGGCACATGTGCAGTGGTGATGTGACAATAAAGGTGACTTGACTTGACTTGTTTGTATTGTGTGATTTTATTCGTATAAATGGCTTTGCGGGACAATGATTGGGAGATGTCCTTATTTAACTGTTTTTATTAAAACACTTATAAATGAAAAGTTCAATTGCTCACCAACAACAGAATGTCAGGGGGTTTCAGGATGTAATCGTAGCTTAAATCATTCTGTCAGAGAATATACGTCCATGTAGAGTCTGTTAGCATTTGTTTTTTGTGGAAAGAAATGTATGACTTAAAACAAAAACCAGTGCCAATACAGACAAAGGTTCATTGCTACTTCCTGGTTGCACAGTAAATTTAATGGCACTGTACAGTATGTTCAGCTGTTTACTGTCTATTATATAGTCACAGCACATACCAAAATACTCCATCCTGCTTTTTAACATATTCTTTTAATGTAGAAATTACAGACTATCCATTCACTCAAGTAAATGAATTATAAAAATGAATAATATGTGATTGTTACTGTGGAAGTTCTTTAGAAATATACTCTATCAAGGAAGTATGTTAAGTAGGAGCTATCAGGTTTCCTGTTGTATTTAGATAAGGCTTTTGAAGCCACTGGAATTTGTTGACCAGAATGAAGACAGGAATTTCTTCAGAAGAGCAAAAGTTAAATGGATGCTTTTGGTTTCTGTACCCCATGTTGTTAATTCTTTTCAAAGAAAAATGCTTCATATTTCTAACATTGTAATAAAGAATTCTATCCTTCTTTCATTTATCTGTTGTCATACTGATTAATTGATAATAAGAATAAGAATAAGAATAATTCTGAGATATTATAAGCTAATGTGGCTTACAAAATAATCATACACTAAGATCTTACAGCTTTAAAGATATACAGAATCATTTAATTATCAGAAGGAACTATAAACCTTTTTTTATACAGAAGTGAAATCAGGAATCAAGAAGTATTACCACAGAGTAAATAGTGAATCATTATCCCTAATCGTGGGAAGATGTTGAGTTAGAACCCTTACTATGCCGCAGCCACAACAAGAGCAGCGCTGGCCAAGCACATGAAGAATGAGGAGCCATTTGGTGACATGACACATCAGATTTTTGACACGTCAATTTTTTGACATTCCATGAAGCAAATTTCTTTATCTCATTAAATAACTAATCAGGCAAACATATTATTGTAAAAATTCTCTTCAATTAATCATCATACTTTTCCTGAATGTATTTTTTTAAGAATCATTTTTTTTGATTTTCAAATGGGTACAAAAGTTTTGTACCTTGAAATATCAAAAGTATTAAAGAATATTAAAACCGTATGTGCAACCACACATACATGTTTTGAGGGTTTGCTCATTTATATTCATTCCCTGTTTACATAAAAAAGAATTAGCTGTAGCACCTCAGCTGCAGTAAATGAAGAAAAAGTGTGAACTCAGGGACCTGATGGGCTATTTATTTCATAGAACTGCTGCTGATCTCTATAAATACTGCATGTATCTCAGAAGACCAGCAGTTCATGAAATGGTGAAGACATTAAGATTTACAAATACCAAGTTGTGTATGTCCATCTTACTGTCCTTACCCTTGATAGGGTCTGGGTCTGATTTCATATTGCAGCTAGTTTACCACCAACTCTTTTTGTTTTTCTACCACTAAGTTGCACATGATTAAGCAGAATATTGGTGGACGCTCTCCTTTATTATCTTTAATGTGTAATTAGCTATTTTAGTTTTGTTATCTGACTTCTGTGTATTATGGTTTTTCCTGTTTTTTTCACCCTGGCAGGTTGCCTAACGATGATACTGAATGATCCTTGTTTAACTTTGCCTGACTTTATTTTGACCCATCTAAAGCATATGTCTGTCTCAGCTGACTATTGCACTAGACTAGCAAAAGATGAGTAAGACTTGGACCTTTAATCCAATATCAGATTACAGCAGAATACAAAAAGAGGACTATAGAAAACTGTTTCCTCTTTCCTTCCTATGTGCCATGAAAAGATCAGAGCAAGGAAATGAGAGTCTACCATTAGAAGAATGCTAAAGACGAACACTGATCTTGCTTGAACTTGACTAAAATCAAAATTTACACCACTATTGAAATTTTATATAAATAACAAAACCTCTTATACTTTTTCAGTCACTGACCTCAATGAAGACATTTGGACAAAAAACTTTGTATAGTAGTGTTGTGGTATTGTTATAACTATAAATATATAAAATCTGGAGAATAACCACTAGATATCCACTGTTATTATTCTTTATTCTTTACTGAATATATTCACCATATGCATTGTAACATATTAGCTTCTGTTCTTTAAGATAGCAAAATGAAAATGAAACACCTGGTTTTAATCCACAATAATTAATTAGTTTGGTCTCAGGCTTCCAATACAGCATCAGTTTGTCTTATGAAAAACAAGTCCTGCAAGGTGACCAGAGGGATTTTGAGCCATTTCTGTTGCAAAACAGTGGCCAGATTACTATGTGATACTGGTGGAGAAAACATCCTGTCCTGATGACTTTGCTGCAGGCCATGGGAGATGTTCAATTCCCTTTCATGTTAATCAAACCACTCTGTCACCAGTCTGGCTGTGCGTATGGATGATACACTGAACCACCTTCAGGGTACAATGTTTGAACCACCGGGTGTATGCGATCCTCTAGAATGGTTCGGTAGTCCTTGATAATCATATGATTTTACAATTCAATTCAATTCAATTCAAGTTTATTTGTATAGCGCTTTTTACAATGGGCTTCGTCTCAAAGCAGCTTTACAGAATATAAACATAGAACAAAAGTTAAACATAAGGAGAAAAAATAATTAATGTGGTAAAAAATTAAGATATATATAGTTCACATAGTGTGTATGTATGTATGTATGTATGTATGTATGTATGTATGTATGTATTTATTTATCCCCAATGAGCAAGTGTGAGGTGACTCAGGCAGCAGTGGCAAGGAAAAACTCCCTTAAATTGGTAAGGAAGAAACCTTGAGAGGAACCAGACTCAAAGGGGAACCCATCCTCATATGGGTGACACTGGGGGTGTGATTACAAATATACAGTCAAACAAGTGTTGAATTGGTGTAAAGATCACATGGAGTTCAGATCTCCTCTTGGTATCATAGAGTCCAACTGGAGCTGGTAGATCTGTAGATGTCTCAGGATTTTCATAGAGTCAGCCTTATCTCAGTGGAGGTCCAAAATCTTCATTGCATGGAAGACGATCGGATCTTGTACAATGTCTGGATGCCTCGGGATGGGTAGAAAGAGAGAAGCAGCGTAGAGGGATTAACATATTTGCTGTTCATAAAAAAGGTGCAAGTCTAAAGTTGGTGCATAATTTTATGGGATGTATTATGTGTGTGTACGCCTGACTAAAGAGGTGAGTTTTTAATCTGCTTTTGAACTGGGAAAGTGTGTCTGAGCCCCGAACACAATCAGGAACACTATTCCAAAGTTTGGGAGCTAGATAAGAAAACGCTCTACCACCTTTAGTAGACTTAGATATTCTGGGAACTACCAAAAGTCCTGAGTTTTGTGATCTCAGAGAGCGTGAAGGATTGTAACGTGTTAGAAGACTAGTTAGATACATGGGAGCTAAACCATTAAGAGCCTTGTACGTAAGTAGCAGCAGTTTGTAATCAATTCTAAACTTAACAGGTAGCCAGTGTAGAGATGATAAAATTGGGGTTATATGGTCATACTTTCTTGTCTTAGTGAGAACTCTGGCAGCTGCATTTTGGACTAACTGTAACCTATTTATTAAAGATGCAGGACAACCACCTAGTAATGCATTACAATAGTACAGTCTAGAGGTCATGAATGCATGAACTAGCTTCTTAGCATCAGATACAAACAGGATGCTTGTCAGCTTTGCAATATTTCTAAGGTGGAAGAAGGCTGTTTTGGTAGTATGGGCGATATGATTTTCAAAAGACAGGTTGCTGTCTAGTATAACACCGAGGGCTTTCACTGTTGAGCTACTAGTAACAGTACATCCCTCTAAGTGAAAGTTAAATTGTGAGAGTTTCTGTGCATTGGTTTTTGGGCCTATAAGTATTATTTCTGTCTTATCAGAGTTTAACAATAGAAAATTTCAGCTCATCCAATCTTTTATCTCTCTAACGCATTGAGTTAATTTGGACGCTTTGGCTATTTCATCTGGTATTGATGAGATATATAACTGTGTGTCATCAGCATAACAATGGAAACTAATCCCATGTCTTCTAATAATGTTCCCTAATGGAAGCATGTATATCGAGAAAAGCAGAGGTCCTAGAACTGATCCTTGAGGGACCCCATTATTAACTGGTAATAAACTGGAGGATTCACCATTTAATTCTACAAAATGGTATCAATCAGACAGGTAGGAGCTAAACCAACTTAAAGCCTGACCATGAATACCTGTGTAATTTTGTAAGCGATCTAGAAGGATGTTGTGGTCTATAGTGTCGAATGCAGCACTAAGGTCAAGTAGAACTAATAGTGATATACAGTACAGTCTTGGTCCGAAGCTAAGAACAAGTCATTTGTAACTTTAACAAGTGCTGTTTCTGTGCTATGATGGGGCCTGAAACCTGACTGAAACTCTTCGAGGATATTGTTCTCCTGTAAGAAGGAGCTCAGTTGAACAGACACAACCTTTTCTAGTATTTTAGACATAAATGGAAGATGTGAAATAGGTCTGTAATTTGATAGTACATTTGGATCTAAATTAGGTTTCTTAATGAGGGGCCTAATGACTGCCAACTTGAAACATTTAGGGATGTAACCAAAAGATAGCAAGGAGTTAATAATATTAAGAAGAGGCTCACCAGATTTATGTAACACTTCTTTCAGTAATTTAGTTGGAATTGGGTCTAGTGAGCAAGTTGTTGATTTAGATGTGGTAACAAGTTTATCTAACTCTTCCTGTCCTGTACTTGTAAAGCTGTGTAAAGCCTTAGGTGAGATTGTGTCACTGGTTGCTCTCATATGTTGAGCGTCACCTATTTTATTCCTGATACTTTCGATTTTATCAGTGAAGAATCTCATAAAGGCCTCACTACTGAACTGTGATGGAATAGTGTTCAGATTTCTGTTTTTTTGTTAAACTAGCCACTGTGCTAAATAAAAACCTGGGGTTGTTCTGGTTATTTTCTATGAGTTTGCTCAGGTGCTCAGCCCTAGCAGCTTTTTTATAGCTGGACATACTGTCCTTATACGCAATTCTAAAAACCTCTAATTTAGTTTTTCTCCACTTTTGCTCGAGGTTACAGGTTTCTCTCTTGAGGGTGTGAGTATGACTATTATACCATGGTGCAAGCGTTTTATCTCTAAACTTCTTTAATCGGATTGGGGCAACAATGTCTAATGTGCTGGTGAATATAGCGTCTATGCTGTTAGTCATTACATCTAGGTCGTTTGTGTTTAAGGGTACAGTAAGAAGTCCAGACAGATCAGGCAGGTTATTTGTGAATCTGTGGTGGTCGGAATAATAGTTCTACCGAGTCGGTAACGTGGTGAGACACAGTTAGTCTGTTCTATAGGTAGTGTGTACATTATGAGATAATGGTCTGTGATGTCATCACTTTGAGGTATGATATCTATGTCAGTGACATCTATTCTGTGTGATATTATTAAATCTAACGTGTGATTACGACGATGAGTTGCTTTAGTGATGTTTTGTTTATGCCCAAGTGAGTTTAGTAAGTCCAAAAATGTGAGTCCTAAAGCATCGTTTGTATCGTCAACATGAATGTTAAAGTCTCCTACAATTAGTGCTTTATCAAAGTTAACCAATAGGTCTGAGAGAAAATCTGTAAATTCTGTAAATTCTGTAAATTAAAAAGAAAATCGGTGTAGGGCCCTGGGGGTCTGTACACGGTCGCTAGAGCGAGAGACATCAGGGATTACTTTGTGTGCATGTGTGGTAGTGTAACATTAAGGACAAGCACTTCAAAAGAATTAAATCTATACTGTGTTCTCTGGGTAACAGTAAGGTAATCACTAAAGATAGTGGCGACACCACCTCCACGGCCAGTCTGACGAGGCTCATGCTTATGAATATATCCTGATGGTGTAGACACATTTAGACTGATGTAGTCTTTTGGTTTAATCCAAGTTTCGGTAAGGCAGAGTGCAGTAAGGCTATTTTCTGAGATGATTTCATTTACAATAAGTGCTTTGGGTGTAAGCGATCTAATGTTCAGAAGCCCAAACTTTAGGAACTGTTTTTGTTTGTTTCTATGCCATTTTTCTGGTCTAATTACAGTAAGATTAGTTTGAGAACTTCTCACGTATTTACTTTTTGATCTCACTGCTCGGGGACCAGACACAGTTTCTATAGGGTGAACTATGTGTGCATTTGTGTCAATGTGTTGAAGTGAAGGATGACTATTGAAATTTAAATTTAAGGAGTAGTTTACCAGTTACAACCCAAACCCAAATCAAGGCCTGTGCTTTACTCTGGATACTGTGGCTCTTGATATACCACAAAGATTTGCAGAAAAGTATTTGTCAATTTGTTATTTAGCCCAACTTCTCTTTATTGATTTAGAATAACACTATTTAAAATAATGATTCGACAAATTAACAGAAGGTTAAAACTGGCAAAGAACAAAAATATGATAACTTGAGGATAATAGAAAAGAGATTGAAAAAAAAAATACAAAGGCAAAGCAGCAAAGTGTATTAACAGTGCGAAACATGATTCACAGAGAAGTATTCCTTTCAAAATTCACAGTTTTTATATTATCACAGTTTGTAATTGTTCCTATTGTTGTCGTCGTTGTTATTTTATTTCCTGAAGAGAATAAAATGAATTAATAACACTTAAGGCTTGTACTAGTTTATGGCTTGGACTAGATATTATAAGCAGCAAGGATTAAAGAATGAAATTCATCTCAAGTAAACAAGGTATTAGATGACCTTAGGACTTTTCATGCTTCAAATGAAAATAAAAAGATAATTTTATTTGTGCTGTAGGTGTTGTGTGATAGTAACACATCCATGGTTGCCCAGGCTGTGTGTTAGGGGCATCTCCTCGGTCAGCTGGCCGCTCAGTGGGTCAAATGCCCATGTACAGTCAGTTGCAACTTCAAATTCATCACGGCCACCCAGGATATACACTTTCCCATCACAAACAGCCAACCCACAATTTTCCTGAAAGACATAAATGGTTGAATGAGCAGGATGAATAAACAGTGCTAATCTGTTTAGTGTAAAAGTGTAGAGATGGTAAAGGACACTTAGGAATGACTGAACTCAAAGTACTGTTTATAAATCATTAATAATTTTAATAGCAAATCATTAATTACTAATGAATTACAGTAACGTAATTAATGGTATTTAGGAGGATTTAAAATCAGAGCCAAAGCAACTTCATTAGTAACAAAAAAACACGCAGACGATCATCTGAATAGTTGGTCAAATGTGTCTTAGAGTCTTGTGTAGTTTATTTATTTCCCCTACCAATTTCATGGGAAGCTCAGCTACTTTGCTCCATGAGTCAACCTTGGGACTGTAACAGAACAGCACATCCAACAGACCCCCGGCTACGTAGACTAATCCGTTCAGTGACACTGCGTTTAAACACCTCTGAGAGAAAGGGCAGGACATCATGCATGTCCACTGATCCTTAACAGGGTCGTAACACTGAAGCTGAAATATACACAAGCACACAACAGATTGTTAAGTGAAGCATAAAACCAAACACACTCATAAACATATCAGTAATCAGTTTACATCAAATCAATATTTCAATACAAATTCCTGATTCCTGTTGAACCAAACAGAATAGTCAAATTTGATAACAAGGTTAATGGTGTTTCTAAGAATTATTGAAGAATTTTCAAAAAATACATTGTGTCAGAAATGAAGACCTTAATAACAATAAGCAAAAATTTAAAAATGAATAAAAATAATAAAAATCTAAGCAAGTCTGAGCAATACATTCAATTATTTTGAGAGTACTGTTTGATAGAAGAATTGTAAAGTAAAAATGTGTATATATATATATTGACTAATCTTATAATAATCATAGTGGGAATAAAGAGGAATATATATATATATATATATATATATATACAGTATATGTTTATATAGCCTTTTAAGACATATGGGATATATTAGCGCAAGAGATACATCGTTCAAGTAAATCAAATCGCAGCAACAAAATCGCTGGATTATTTTGTAAAAAATATTTGCCTGGTAGGCATCAATTTGGTAAAACTAAAATATTAGAGAAAGAAGGCAGCCTAGTCTGATAAATCATATTTTATTGTACTTTATATGGATAGCCAAGTGCATGTGTGTTGTGAACCTGGAATTTGGAGGCCAGGTAAGCACCTTGAACATTTTTTCATGTTCCTCAAATCATTCCTGTTGAATCAAACCTGTCTAAACTGTGTTGCTCATGCAAATGTTCAAGGTGCATACCTGGCCTCCAAATTCCACAGATTCCCAATCCACTTGAAAATCTGCTGTTATTGTCTTGTGCCAGATAGCGCTGTTTTGGTGGTACAAGAGGACTTACACAATGTTAGGCAGGTGCTTTTAATGTTATGGCTGATCGGTGTATTTCATATTCTCTGGAAGCTACATGCTTATTTTAGAGTCTTTGTAATCTATAATTAGTTATGGAAGTTTCATAATATGCTATGTTAGTTCTGTAGTGCTTTTCTGTAATCCTTGTAAAGAGCTTGCTGCTCAGATGTGTTATAATTACTCACTAATTACAGCTGATTCTTGCTACACCTCACATGTGTGTACATGTCTGAATGTCTCACCATGTTGCTGTTGCAGTCTTCACTCACAGCTCCACTGATTACATAAAGCTTTCCACAGCAGCTGGCTAGAGCAGCAGAACTGACAGGCAAAAGCAATGGAGCCACAGGCTTCCACACATTCTCAAACACGCTATAACACTCCACGCTGGTCAGCCTTTGCTCTCCATCATATCCTCCTACAGCATACAGCTGCAGTCACAAACACACACATATGACAATATAAATAAGCGCGCTGAACTGGAAATAACACAAAAAATGGAATGTGTTTGATATGGAACCAACCTTTCCACACAAAGAGACCATCTTGTGTCGCCATCTTCCCTTCAGCATGCTACCCACAGAAACCCACTGGTTTAACTGAGCCATAAAGCGCCACACTTGTGTGCTGTTCAGCTGCCCACCTGTATACACACACGTGACAATAAACCCATGTAGGCCATGTTATACAGCATACATTCCCAGAGGCACACAGGCACAGATTACATCAGATAAGTATGTACTAGGTTCAGCTGCCAAGGTAGTTGCATGACAGATCAAACGAAAAAATGAAAAGACAAATATTTCACACATACTTGAACAGATATGAAAAACTATTTCTTTGAAATAGTTTCTTTCTTGTAAATGCCAACCATAACTTATTATTAGATGTTAGATTATCAAGTAAATATAATGTCATATTAAATAAACTGATATATAAAACTATGTGGACATCAATCTCATTAAGCATCCCATTCCAGATTTCAACCCCCTTTGCTGGTATATTAACCTATATAAGGCTTTTCAGACAATTTTGGAGCTGTGGGAATTTGTATTCATTCTGCACAAGAGTATTAATGAGGTCAGGGTGGATGTTGGGTCCTGGGAGTTGGGGTGTTCCGATTTGTCTTAAGAGTATTCACTTCTTCCACACAAACCATGTCTTCATGTAGCTCACTATAGATTGCCCCCTTAGCTCAGTGAAGGGAAATAGTAATGCTACAGCACAGAAAAGCATTCTATACAATTGAGCGCTTCATACTTTGTTGCAGTTTAAGGGAAGCACCGAGTACTTTGATATTTAGTCTATATAGTTAATATAGTAAATTATTAAAGAATGCCTCAATTATATTCCACATCTGAAGTAAAGAAATTAAATTTGAGTGTGATTCATGTGCTCAAACTGGAAAATAATTATGTAGGCAGACTTACACTGCAAAATGGGTTGATAAGTTGGTGAAGATTCACATAGCATACCTGATAAATAAATGTCATTGTGAAGTTCACAGACAGCAAATTCATATTTATATCCTGGCACACTGACTGAAGTGAGCCATGTCCCAGGGGTGGGGACCTGTGTGTTTGTGAGGGCGAATCTTGAAATCCTGTTTTTGTCACAACCTCCGACAACCACAATCACCTCAGCCCAGTCAGACTGCCTACATTTGTACACACACACACACACACACACACACACACACACACACACACACACACACACACACACACACACACACACACACACACACACACAGACACAGACACAGTGAGAAAGAGAACAAGAGAGAGTTCAGATCACAGTAGTTCACCTAAATTACTTCCAGACCCTGTTTTGTTGTACAAATCACACATAAACAGTGAATATTACTTTTAATAAGACTAATATGTGTATATGCAGAGATATTTTAGTCAATAACAGCTTTAGTAAACATAAGCCATAATCAGTCATTAGGTTTTGCTATTTTAGCTCTTAGTTTCCTTTCAGACAAAAACAAACAATGCAAAGACGTATCTAGATTTTTTATATACAGTATATGAATTGTCCTTCTTAGTGTTAAAATAGTTCTGGAAACTTTTGTGCATAGATTCTCTAAATCCTGTTTACTTAAGCTACTGGTTTAGTTTTTTGACAGTATATTAGTACTACAGTTGACATTAAGTGAAACAACTGTGGTGACCATTTATACTGTAGCTTAAACCTAGACCCTGACTGGGAACTTAACAAGTACTGTCACCTCTGTCTTGTTGTATGACTGACCTTCTTGGTTTGGTTCTCTCCGAGCTGATCTCTCTGCCATATATGCGATAAAGTCTCGCCTCCTGTAACAGCTTCCTGCAGTCAGGTGATTCCTGGATGAATTCATCAGCCTCCAGCATGTTGGTAAAGAACACAGGGTCTAATAAGGGCAGCCGAAGTCTCTCCAGTAGCTTTCCTAGTGCTGCTTTCCGCTTGCTCCTTTGATGGTTAACCCATAACAGAGCAGCCTCCACCAGGACTTCCTCCTGCACTTGTAGCTTTTCAGAATCCAAAAGCTCCACCACTCTCTCCACTGGCAGCTCAAGGAACTCATCGTGCTTGGCTACAATGTTAAAGTCCTGATACAGCAGATCCTGGCACTGTTTCAGCAGTGGCTGCAGTGAGTAGAGCTTGGCGAATTCTATCAGACCCAGGCAGTTCAAGTGAGACACGCACTTCTGCAGGAAATCCAGACAGGCTTTGGACAGTGCAGGCACATCCAGCAGGTCAGCAGCTTGAAAAACCGTCTCCACATTCTCTTCCTGGAGCTGAACCTGGCCCTCATAAACAAAGTCCAGCAGGTGCTCTAGAGCGACTTCAGAAACCTCGTTCAGCCGCACCACAGATTGACTGCTCTCACGCAGCTGGCCCATAAACATGGTGCGAAAGTATTGACTGGATGCACACAGCACAGCACGGTGGCATGGAAACTCATGTTTCTCCACCTGCAGGACAACATCAGTGAAGGTGCCACTTTTCCTGAAGACATTCAGCTGCTGAAGAATATGCTCAGGTTGGTACGAGCTGGTTTTGAAGCTCGCCTCTAGATTGACATCAGGCCCAAAACCCATGGATGGGGATCTGAAAATATATTATGGTGCTTGTTATTGCTTGAAATAAAAAAAATCCATACAGAAGAACCTGTGTTATGTGTATTCACAAACCCCTAGAGTCAACTGGACCCTAACCTATTGCAGTGCATAGTGAGATTCTTTATTCTTCAGTGTGCTTTTTGGTTCATACTCTATGTATTTCCAATTCCATTTCCAATTCAATCCTGCATACATAAGCTATAAATAAATAAAACTGAGAAAAGAAAACAATATACACTGCTATGAATAGAACAGCAGTTACATTTTTGTGACACTTCTTAGTCATGTTAATAAAGTCAACACTACCCAGACATCCTTCCAAAGACTACTATGGAAGAGATTATATTTAATATCTAAACATTGTTCAGAGGTTTTTGTTAACCAGATGATATTTAGCTCCACTCACTGTGCTGAATTGTTGTAGCTGAGTCTGATACTGATGCCACTCATCAGAATATGGACAGATATTTAGTGTTCCTTCCTTTAGTGTTCCTTCAGGTGTGCAAGCTGCAGAATGTAAACACTGCTGCACTTATTTATTACCCTCCCATCACGAGGGAAGTCCTACAAGCAGCTTGTGGGAGGGATTCAGCCAGCGTGTTTACATGACATTTGTGCCTGCAGGAAACATTCACCCACTTGTGATTATTTCTCTTTTTGTTGTGTTGCAGTATCTCCAGCTTTCTCTAACTCTCCTAAATTAAATAGAAAATGGTAGACAGCAAGTTTTAGGTCAAGCCACAGACATGTACTGAATTTAAGTCTGGTGTTTGTCTTGGCCATGCCAGAACCCAATCTGTATATATGCCAGGTATGCGTCTGTAGCTTTTGCCCTGTGCTCTGGGTCATTGCCCTGTTGGAAGATAAATCTTCACCTTTTACTGGCTGACTGGAATAGATTGTCCCCAACAATTTTCTTGTATTTGTCTTAAGCCATTTTGTCCTTGATGGTGCCCAGCTTTATTTTTAGACAAAATTTATTGAAACCAATAACATATAATATTTTTTAATTTGATACGATACATAAATAGCCACTAGAGGGCGCTATTTACTGTCTTACGAGCAAGTCTAACAAACAAGTTTCTGCCTCCTGGTATTTAAATAAATTTCCAATAAATGAATGTTGTGCCATTATTATTATTATTATTATTATTATTATTATTATTATTATTATTATTATTATTATTATTATTATTATTATTAATGCATTTGGTAACATATTTGCTATTTATATATGTGAGTTATACCTACAGCCCATACACACATTACTTTGTAAAATATCTAAGTAAAATAAAGGTGTCAGACAGCTTATTATATGATCCTGATAGGGCAAAAAATGCAAAACAAAAAAAAAAACATCGAATGCTCCTAACTTCTAATGAGCATGGCTTGTAAACAAGGGAAATCCCTGACCGACTACAGGCTGTCCTTATATATGCCTGCCCATCACTGTCTGCTCAGGTTCTCTGTTCTTTCAAATGAGATGGACCTTCTTTAAATGAAGAATTGTCATTGGAAGTCATGTCCAGGCCAGAGTAAGTACATATTTCACTTTGCTTAAAACAATAGCAATCAATTGGGTACTTGACATAGGGAGTAGTAAAACACTCCTCGTGTCATTCCTTAAAGGAATTTATTCTCAGAGGCCAGCTGCAGTTTTTCAAATGGATACTCTCTATCTCCCTTTGTGTGTGTGTGTGTGTGTGTGTGTGTGTGTGTGTGTGTGTGTGTGTGTGTGTGTGTGTGTGTGTGTGTGTGTGTGTGTGTGTGCGTGCCTGTGTGTGCAAGAGAGAGAGAGAGAGCTCCTCAATTCCATAAAAGGTTAGGCCAAAGAAGGAAAGTAGGGGCATAACAACAATGCAGGATATTCTCACAGGATGTGTACAAGTGCGAGAGTGAAAGATAGAGGGAGAGAGAGAGAGAGAGAGAGAGAGAGAGAGAGAGAGGGAGGGAGGGAGGGAGGGAGGGAGAGAAGGGAGGGGAGAGGAGAGGAAAAAATAGGGAATGGACCGCTGCACTGTGTCATTGCTGAACTGAGAAGCTGCAGGCAGCATGAGCATGAGTGACACCCTCTTCAAGAGATAGCTGAATAGGTGCAGTCGCTTCTAAGGTAAGGTTACTGCTAAAGGACAACTTTACTCTCTTTCTCATTCATCTCTCTCACGCTCTTTCATTCTCTCTCTCTCTCGCTCTTTCTCTTCCCTTCTGTGGCCAGATTGGATACAAAAAACATAGGGAGCCCTGTCTAAATGATGCCTTTTTATCTACATAAACAGAGATGTTCTATAACTGAGTAACAGAGAAGGAACAGCATCCTGAAAAACTGTACAGGAAGTTAGATGATTATCCTCTCACGCTGTAAGCATTTGGTCATCTGTCTGAAACTGATTTTTGAGAAGTCAGAGGTTTTACTTTGTGTATGTGTGTAATGATGTGATTCATGCTGTCCTCAGACCTTATGTCCTTAAAGCAAGCCAGTGAATAATGAAATTAATTGAAAATACCATGCACTTCGGCACCCCGATATCCGTCATCCCCCCACCATCTAAAACCTTC
Source organism: Tachysurus fulvidraco (assembly GCF_022655615.1). Taxonomy (NCBI): domain Eukaryota; kingdom Metazoa; phylum Chordata; class Actinopteri; order Siluriformes; family Bagridae; genus Tachysurus; species Tachysurus fulvidraco. The sequence goes on along the minus strand of NC_062537.1, from coordinate 9,355,412 downwards.
CTCTGTCAGTGATGACTAAATTTCAGCTTTTTCTGACATGTGGGTGCTTTCTCTTACGTCAGAAAAGTAATTATGAGTATAAGAACTGAAACGACATAATGTATTTCTGCAGAGTGCTCTGTAATGTCATCTATGTCAAAGATTCCCTTCAAAATGGAATAAATTAAGGCTTAAAGATTAACAATCATCTGTCACTACAGAAATCTGTCAGTATCAGTTACAATATAATAGCTATCACTTACAGCACATGGATGGGTGAGTCTGTAATAGTATATAAGAGGGATGTATATTACAACAGATTCACACTTCCACGTAATAATATATATTTGTACGCTGAGTTCACACTGCTTTATCGGTCTCTGTGCGTGTACTAAAACTGTTCTTGCTCTATTTTTGCAGCATGATGAGCACCCAGGTGTGGGTCCTCTTCTTCATCGTGAATTTATTCTCTCTACAGCTCTCACTCTGCCAAGAGGTGAGTGACATTCTGGGCATCTCTTAAATAGAGCCATTTATGTTCTGATTCCTGTTTATTACTTTATTAGGCAGATTTAACAGATTGAATTAAATTGGCAGGATTTCACAATTGTTCTGAACTTTATAATAACCGAACAGAAACTGAAAAAAAAAAGAGATTTAAATCAGATTTTAATTCATGTAATTAAAAAAGGCAGTTGATATGAATCACATATTTTATTTATGGTTAAATGCACTGTCCTCATTAATAATGGCGATGTACTCAGTATATTTATAGATTAACTACAGTTGATAATTGATTTATATAAAATTAATTTTTAGTATAATTTAGCCTTTAAATGAACCAGAACTTAATGCCATTTTGGAAAATTCATATATAAACATATGTAAGTATTTTGTATTTTTAAAAATTTTACCAATGGGGCGAAGTGAGAATGATATAAAAACACTGGAAAAAACTGGCAGTGCAGAAGATAAACATATTTTATCTATAAATAAATAAACATATTATTTTAGATAAGCATATTTATCTATCCATCTCCAGTAACTAGTGAGGTGTATGGTGCATGGTATCTACAACCAGGTGTTTTGGAGTTGTAAGGAAACTTGGAGAACAAACCCCCTAGAGACCGGGAGAGCATACTAAACTTCCTATATACAGTAAATGGAGCTCAGGATTAAACCACTGGCACCACATGTAGAGTTGTTTCTGTAGAGTGCCAGTGTTTGTTCCAGTAGGTGGACTGGCTGCTTTACCCCTGTCTTGCCCCAGTGTTTATGGGATATTGTCTATTGAAGACAAACATTTACTGGCTTTTAAGTTTGTAGGAAATCACCTTAAGCGATGGGACACAAGTGTTCCTCAAAGTGTATTATGACACAATATGACATAAGGCTGATGGGAAAGAAGCTGGGGAAATATTGTACAACAGTGCCATATTTTGTGTCTGCACCATTTCATTGCTCATGCATGTTTAAGCATTGCAGGAACTGGATAGTTGCTCAATGCCACAGTTAGGCCATATTTGCGTCATTGAATGCCAGTACCAATAAATATGTTAAAATGCTTGTGTGTCAACAGAAACCTTTTCTGTATATTTACAGTTATTATAAATATGCTGATGAAATAATCTATCAGTCTCTGCCTAGAAACGTAAGAATATGAGAGTTAATTTGGCTTTTTTATGCTTTCCTCCATAGCTCCAGAGTGCAGATGACTCCAGCAATCAGATCTTGAGCAGTATACTGCCCAGTGTGTTCCCTGACAACCATATGCACAATCTGTCCCGCAAACTCCTGCAGTTTGTCCAATCAGATCTCAAGAACACGACACACCTGGAAGCTCCGGATGTAGCTCTGAAAAACTATGTGGGACCACTCTCCAAAGTACAGAATCTTGACCTGTCTGGAAATGGCCTTTACTCGGACATGATTGACTACCTTCTGAGAGATGCTCCAGTTCTTACCAATCTTTATTTAAATGAAAATAGCATAACAAAATTAGCCAATAGTACATTCACTAGTTCCCGTTCATTAAGAAACATTGACTTACATAACAATGTCATCCTAGAGATTGAGGAGGGCACATTTGATTCTCTGCTTAATCTCACCGAGCTGGATTTATCAGTGAATTCCATCTCATGCATTAATGACTTTAACCTGTTCCAGCTGAAATCACTAAACCTAAGCAAAAACAGCATGACCTCCTTCCAGAGCATTGAATCACACCAAGAGTTCGAGTTGCTCTACCTGGACCTGAGAGAGAATAAGATGCACTACTTTCCTGTTCTGCCAAGGAAGAATAAGATCATCTATCTTGACCTTTCCCGAAACCAGCTGCATAGCTTGAACAGCACAGGTCCAGAAGATGAGCTACAGTATCTGAGGGATATAGAAGAACTGACCCTTGCTCCACTTCACAGCAGCAAAACACACCAGAAACTTCCCAGACTTCTGTACTTAGACCTGAGTTATAACCAGCTCAAGGCTGTGCCTCCTGATTTCTTCTCCAGCTTGGTGGCTCTGGATACCCTGAACATCAGCAATAACTGTCTGGATAACATTGTGGTAGACTTTGAGAGTCCTCTAAATGCACTGAAGACCCTTGACCTGAGCTTCAACAACCTACAGAACCTGACCTTTATGGAAAACACACTGGGGGCACTGCAGACTCTCTACCTACAGGGCAACATTCTCAGTATGCTGGACTCTGGAGTCTTTCATTTACCCAGCATCACCAACCTGCATTTTCAGTTTAATGAACTGAACATCTGTGGTCCACAACAAAACCAAACCAGTGGCTGTGTCTCTCTCTTCTCTATCCCTACCCTGCGATACGTTTACCTATCTGATAACAAACTGACTTCCTTGCCTGCACATGCCTTCCAGGGAAGCCCATTGCTCATCCTGGACCTATCTCTGAACCCTAACATAAAAATCAGTGAACAGGCCTTCTCAGGCTTGGAGAGGTCCCTCACCCATCTCTACTTGAGAGGAAACCAGCTTGAAAAGCTGAACATCAGCCTCTCACCCTTACGCAGCTTAAAGGTGCTGGATTTGACCAATAACCTGTTAGATGGCCTGTTTCTGGGCAGAGACTCTGCCATTGAGAGTCTGAATCTGGAGAACAACAAAGTGAAGATTCTAGATCCTTCCACAATATTGGCCCTAGAGAAGACACTCAGAACACTATATCTTGACTCAAATCCACTCATTTGTTGTGAAAACATGCATTTGATCAGTTTTTTACAGCAGACCCATGTTGACATTGACAATGCCACATGCCAATTCACAAGTGACACTGGGTACGGGAAAGTCAGCCTCAGGGATGTGAGATCTGAACACTGTGAAACTCTGAACAGCAAAGTGCTTGTAATTGCTATGATCGCTGTACTGGTTTTGGGACTAATGATTGTATTGCTGGTGGCCATAAAGTTGTGTCACTCAAGAAGTCACAGATTCAACAGTTACAAGGCTTAAAATATTCTGGTGAAGAAACCAAGAAAAGTATATTAATGTTATCAGATGTCAGGTATTGAACTGCATGACGTAAACAGCTCACCTCCATCAGATAGAATAATATAGCCCAATTAGACTGGGAAGCTATATAGATGCTGAATAACTATACATGGAAGCAGGGACGTATAAAAATGTGACTGGTATCACATGAGTTCAGTAGAAGGTCCCTCTGGAGGGAGGTACTGAAAATATGTAATATGTGGGATGGGGAAATGGCTAAAATGGTTGTTCCATGTAGAAACACTAACACCAGCAAAATGAAGTTGACTAGACACATAAGTCCAAGATAATTGCCTGAAGAAAAAAGTTTCTTTATGAAGAGAAACATGAGGATCAGCAAACATTAAGTAAGAAACCATTGCTCTTACTTGATGTAACAATGACAGACCGTAAACACATGAAGGACCAGCATTTTTTAGTGTGATTTTGTTATGTATACACATTGAAGATGTCTTTATTTATGTCAGCAATGTCATTTTTGGTGGTCACTACATTTCCCCAGGGTTGTTTAACAACTATTCTTTTGCACTTTAAAAGACTATGCTATAAGAATATTAAAGATGTGTTAAATGCTATGGTATTGTACACATTGTATAACCGAATAACCAAACTCAGCAAAAACACTATAAAGCAAGCACCTACTACAGTTTTGCATAGGGGTAGAGAATTAAAATGGATTTAAAGCTTTCACACAGCTCATGAATAAATCATCTTTAAGGTTAGCGGCAGTGATGACGTTGCATACAGTATAACATATTACATATAAATGTAATATGTCCTTAGAACGTCCTAACAAGCTAATGTGGCATGGGAATCATGGGACCAGGCTGAGACCATGTGAAGTGTGGGTGTGTTTGAGATATGATTTAACCGAGCCAGGAAGTGTTGCTGTCCGGACACCTGCAGTAAAACTGGAGCATGTTTTCACAGCTTTAGGACTGCTACAGTTACCTTTCCTGTTATTGATTTGGTCTTTACAACTCTGAATCTGAATAAGATGTTATTGTTACTTAGCCAAAATGTAGCTGTTTTGTTGATGGAAATCTTGTCATTTTATTTACATTTTCAAAAATCTAACGAATGTACAGTATAATGTTCCTTCGGCGTATTTGAGTATCCTATTTAAGGTAGCATTCATTCAGCTTATTTTATTAATAGATTTCAGGGTGAAAGCTGTTTAAACTCGCTGTCTATACCAGGACCTGGCATGACTAAAATAGACAGGAGGAAATCCCTATGTGATCGAATGTGTCATCACTTTGTGTATAAATAGAAGTTCATTTCATAGGTTGTTGACGCTGTAATGATACGATATTTCCTCATATGTAATTCATGGTCACTACCACTTCTTGTTTAACATCCCACGCGATCCACACCAGCCGAAACTAGAAGCGGTCACATACATACACCTACACACTGCTGTTCAAACTGTCTCCTGCTCCAATCCACTAAATATTAACGCTTTATAAAGTAATTATAAAAAAAAATATATGAAGAATGTAAAAGAGATGTATATTTATGAATATCCGTATTTTGTTAAATAAATGATCTGTCCTGTGTAAGTGTTGTACGATTGTTGTAATGCTTCATTGTTTAAAACTCACTGAATATTAGTGGAACTATAGATATATAATAACATATAAGCAAATGTAGGTGTGATAAATTTAGTGTTTAAAGAGCATTATATATTCTAGGCATGTGTGTTTGTACATGCATTAGCTTGAATAAGGGATGGAAATAGCTGGTGTGAGACATGTTTGTATTAATATAATCCTGGCTGGCAGAAAGACAGCAGGACAATATCCATCAGGCTTCTCCAAACAGGAAGCAGCTTGAGAGGAAAATGGTCAGCACATATAAATAGAGTCATGTTCACGCCCGGTCCTGTTACGTGCCATCGGCCTGACCCAGACTGCCAGTGCAGGCCAGGAATTATTATTATTATTATTATTATTATTATTATTATTATTATTATTATTATTATTATTATCATTATTATCATTATTATCATTATTATCATTATTATCATTATTAATGATAATAATTATAATAATAATAATAATAATAGTAATAATAATAATACTACTAATAATAGTAATAATAATAATAATAATTATTATTATTATTATTATTATTATTATTATTATTATTATTATATTAGTAATCCATAATTGATCAATAATTGTTACTTAAGTACATGCAAAACATACAGAACATATGAGGAATCCCGTGCAAACATAAAAACAATGATATAAACTCAAAACTCATAACAGTAATTAGTCTGTGACTGTTATTACATAAGAACCGCATTACTAGAAACAAGAAGAAAACATATTTGTTTAAATAGTGTGTGTGTGTGTGTGTGTGTGTGTGTGTGTGTGTGTGTGTGTGTGTGTGTGTGTGTGTGTGTGTGTGTGTGTGTGTGTGTGTGAGAGAGAGAGAGAGAGAGAGAGAGAGAGAGAGAGAGAGAGAGAGATAAGGTTTTATCTGATTATGTGGATTATGTGGACCAAATGACTCCCATAATAGTATGTGGCAACAAGAGTGTGTGTGTGTGTGTGTGTGTGTGTGTGTGTGTGTGTGTGTGTGTGTGTGTGTGTGTGTGTGTGTGTGCAGGGCTTTACATGAGAATTTACCACCCTTAATCTATGTGACATTTTGTAGTGTTACAATCTGAAACTGAGATGGGTTTATTCAGATAATATTCAGATAAATATTAAATAACAACGTTGGCCAAAATATTGGTGCAGAAATGATATGCAACAAAAATACTCACACACACTCATTGCTGTGAAACCCCTAAATGAATTCTGGTATGACCAATTCTCCAAAAAAATTCTCATATAATTAGATAAATGGAGTTCACCGCTGGGTAATTAAATTGTCATGTGATCTCAGTATTAATGCACCTTTTCCTGGAACCACTAGGTTTTTTAAGGGGACACACCTAAACAACATCAAGACTAAGGAAGTCCCAGACAACATTCTAGGAAATTATCAGAGTTTGGTTATTTAAAAATAAATTCAAATTTCAAAAGTCCAGTGAACAGTTAAGGATGTTAGGATGGCATTTACACCTTCATCCCTTTCCTAGCTAAAATCCATTCTAGCTGTCTACAGGTTGCATAGCAGAGTAATGTCCTGAAAACACAATAAAAAAATGTTAAGAAATATTATCAGCTGAAATTATATTAAAATTAGATTTTAGAATCCCGACTTGTAGGCTAATTCCTAAACCGTTCCACAATTTACAATGTCTTTACATGTGTTCTTTATTTAATATCAAAGATTTAAAAATATTATTAAGTACTATTTTATTCCAACTATGAATAGATCTGGAGCCTATCTCAGAAAAACAGCATACAAAGAAGTTGTACCCAGGAAACTAGCCTGTAAGAGATCTTAGCCCATCACTCACCACTACACACACACAGACACACACACAGACACAGACACACACACACACACTCACACACACTCACATCCATGGGGCAATGCAATATATGCTAGGTAAAATTTAGAATGGTCAATCCAACTTCCAGCTTTTTTTAGGGTATTGCATGGAAATTAAGTATTTGATGCCAACCAAACCATCACTAACAAAAAAAAAAAAAACTGACACAGCTGACACAGACTAAACAGCATCTCATAGTTAGACTAAAAATAGTACACTACTTTCAAATTTGTGAAAATCTTTGAATGAATGAACAAATATTTAAGCTGAGTGTTTTTTTTTTGTTTGTTTTTTTAAACTCTGGCATTGACAGAGCCAGTACCTTGCAGGGAATTTGACTATTACTACAAAGACTATTACTGTCAAGTTTCACACAAAAAAAAAAGTGAACTGAAATTCCCATAACATACTGAGACAGCCAGCATTCCTGCCGCACTCTTTACTCAAAGCCTGAAGCATGAGAAACATTTTTCTGTGGATCCAGACAGCAATAATCTAAGGATCTAATCTGTTTTTTCCTTCTCCTGTAACTTGTTTGTCCATCGGAAACGTATTCCCCCACCCACTGTACCAGCCCTTACTTCTTCTGCTGTCTGCTTTCTACCTCCCACTCAAACACAGATATACACTAACTCAGCATGTATTATTCTCCCCCAGCTTTAAAATGTTACTTACAAGCAATCTACAAATGTTTTAAGCACATAAAAGGAAAGAGAAGAGTGAGGGGGAAAGAGAGAAGTGATCATCTCTACAACATCCTCATTGACGTGTGTATATGTCTACTGATACCTACCAACTTAGTCAGGCTTAGAGTCATGTGGATGGAAGAGGGGTTTAACATGTGAGTCAGCGCTGTGCATGGTCTAAGCGATAAACTATGAAGCTAAGTTCAGTCTCACATCCACCGAAGTATCTCACATCCTCTGAGCAGAGAGCTTCCTCCGGTCAAAATTCATCAGAACTTCTTGACTTCCTTACAGGCTTAAGTGAGAGCATTATCTACATGCACTGGGATATTTGACTCAGATAATTAAGGTGAGGTGAGCAGAGAATGAATAGAATGAAAAAGAAGTCCTTCTGTTGCCGTAAGGCTCAAAAAAATATAAAACATGAGATATGCATTTAAAGACAGAGATCCGCAAATGAATTCTCCTTTATCCTAAAGCTTTTGAAAATAAATTATGTAGATTTACAAATGTGACAACAAGAAGAAAATTAATCCTGGTATGTTTAAAGATACAAAGCCTGGTTTTTGTTGATTCAGTAAGTGTGAAACTGGCTGGTGTCATTTGATAATCCCTTATGAGAACAAGAAAGAATTGAATACCTAAAGTATGTGGCACTGTAACACCAGAAACTACTCCGATGTCCACATTTCACAGTCATTGAATTGCCTGTAGCCATGCACTTAAAAAGCTTTTCTTACTGAGGTAGTGGCACAGTGTCTTAAATATGTAGATTGAAGAAGTATTACATCACTGCTCATGTTTTCCCTAAAGATGGATTTTCATCAGAAAAGTTAAGAGAGGCTCAGTGCCAATCTGTTTTACTCTCTATGTAATGTTATTTAGTATAAAAAGTGTGGATAAGGAGGTGCCTTTACATTTACATCATCGTTTTCGGATTAGTGCATTACCACAGGCCTCTGACCCACATTTGATAAAGAACAGGATTGAATTACAGACATCTAGTACTTTTCTGTATACGTAGAAAATATAGGAGGATACTGTTCTGAATATTATACATGTTCGATAAAACCCCAAACTTTTCTCAATTTCTATGATTAATAATAATAATACATTATTATTATTAATCATAGAAATTGAGAAAAGTACATAATACATTATTATTATTATTATTATTATTATAATTATTATTATTATTATTATTAGTAGTAGTAGTAGTAGTAGTAGTAATAGTAGTAGTATTTTAAAATAGTAATATTAAAACTGCTTGTGCTTGTGCCGTAGTACTGCAATACAAATTAATTTAAAAACGATTCGATTTTAAGAAAAGCAAGTATTATAATTCTATAGGCATGTGTGTGTGTGTGTGTGTGTGTGTGTGTGTGTGTGTGTGTGTGTGTGTGTGTGTGTGTGTGTGTGGGTGTGTGTGTGTGTGGGTGACTGTGGGTGAGTGTGGTATATATTAAGTTGTTTTTTACAGTCATGTACCATGTCACCAGCCCTGAGTCAAAGACAGAAATAACAAAAAGATGGTATGACTCATCACAACATAATTTAATCTGTATTGCTTTGTTTTCAAGTCGTCCTTCCGCTGCCACCACATGTACATATTCCACACAAGACTCTCATTTTGAGTTTCTGCAAGAAGACAAAAACGCTTAAAGGATACCTAAATTAACCATGACGCCAGTGGGCTCCTTTCACAAAAACAGAATCGGGGTAAGAGTGAGCTTCTAGGAAAATGTACCTAATATACAACGGCACTTTTAAAAAGCAAACTTTTATGCGCGCACACACAGACACGCACTATATTTTATGTTGGTTATATATTTGTTACTTAAAAGGTTTAACCACATACATTAGGTGCTGTTTTTATTCTGTTGATCTCAGAAGGCTGTTCCTGATTAGAGATGTGTGTAAAACTGTAAACTTACTCAGCATCTATCTTGCTTCCACCTCAGTATAACTGGGTTATTCCAACTTCAATATTTCAAATGACACAAATTTTTCACCATTCTACTTCCACAAAAAAGATATGTTATGATATGTATATACGTACAGAGTTTTTCCTGTCCTATAGCTCTATACAGGTCTATAGGTCTATAATTTATTGCTGGCAAGGCTTGCTGTCTGAGAGGGAACGTGTTTTACTCTTTGCCAAAGCTGTGGTGTGTGAGATCCTGCACACCTCTCGCCTTCCACTAACTTCTCTTCATAGTGAGTAAGTTTACAAGCACAAATGGAATCAATTAGGATACCATTCCACTGGAGCACATTTATTTTCTTTTATGACGTGCCCTGCGTGAAGCAGCAGCTCGAGCGGCAGACAACAGTGAAACTATTCTCATGTTCTTGTTCCTGTTTAGATCTTTTTTATTCAATCACTGTTTGTAATGTATTTCAATTCACTACTGATTTTTTGTCCAGTAAATGAGTATATGTATTGAATCTAAACAAATCTAAAGTGTGCATATTTCATTGAAGCTGTGTTTTTGAATATAGATCTCAGGCAATGTGAAAGAGATCATGAGGAGCTCTATGGCTCGGTTTGGTTTTGGGTCAAGGATATTCAAAATGAAATAATTCATTCCCTTCACATGCTTGTAGTCTCTCTATGGGAATGTAAGAGCCAATGATGTAAACCAAATAAATAATCAGCCAACACTAGAGTACTAGAGCAACTGTTTTAAACTCTCTTAAAATGTCATTTGCTAAACATACTATAAAATGTCTCTCTGTGTTTGCCAACCAAAATATTTCCCACAACCCAAGATCACTGCAGTGTAGTCTCTATGGACCTCTGATGTCAGGACTGCTGTAAAACATTCCCTCTGGGCTTCCACAGAGCCCAAACTTGGATTGAATTAATAGCATGGCAGTAAACAGCTGCTATTATAGATAAGCATTATATGCACAGCAGAGTCATGAACTCTCCACTTAGGATCATGAATTTAGTGAGACACTTTAAAGCCTCTGTAAAGCTCTGTGTGACATTTCTTTCTGAAACCCCCATGGTTTGATGTATGAGTCTAGGTCAGCTTCTGAGTGTATGATGCAGAGCTGTTTCACACCTCTCACTAAACATATTTATACAGGGTCATCTAGAGTTATGACATGTATAAGGTTGGCATACACTTTATACAGTTACTTTAATGTTACTAATGCAGTTTTACGAACCAACAGAACTTCCTTTAGTCGTGAAGACTTTCTCCATTTCCTGTGGTTGCTGAGCAGATGAGAACGATGGTAAGGTGGAGACCATTCCTCCTTACAAAACTATTTAAGCTTAATTAATGTGCTTTGTATATATAAAGCCCTATTTTGGCCATGCCACCCCAAATAATTTAGGCTGTTCCTGATTCATTAGTGTGTTTTGCATCATAATTAAGCTCATGGGTAGCAGCTCCAAACCATCATACTCATCATACATCATACCGCCATCATCGCCCCTTTCTGCTCATTTGGCTCATTGGCCTTTAAAGGTAGGGTCTCCGTTGTTTGAGAAATGCTTTAGAAAACTGAGTTGGGCCGGCAAACAAAAACAAAACAAAACTAACGTGTAGCCAATGAGCAGAAAGGGGCGTGTCATGTCAATATGGGCGGAGAGAGTGTTCAGTGCGCATGTGTGACATTAGCAGAAAGCGGTTTTAACATTGACATGGCGGATAAAAACGAAGATAGAAAGCGAAGAAACGCTTACGATAAGGCAAGAAGCAGGACCCGTGTTAATATAGGATTAGCTTTCCAGCACTGGAGAGAACTGAAGGAGCGGGAAGGCCTGCGATGGGACTTAAGTAAAGTTGGCCGCATATTAAATATTAAGTAAAGTTGGCAGTATGTATTAAAAATACATTTCTCCCAAATAAGTGTTGTAGTATAACTATCAGGACATCAGTGATGTGTGAGCTGAATTTGGTGACAGTACAGTGTATGACAGTGAAGTTATTGATTGTCATTGTAGTATCCGCTTTTCGGATTTTGCACTTTGCAGACGGTAATTCCCATGGAATCTGTCTCTCAGTCATCCGCACTTAGAGACTTGTGTATTTTGTCCACTACGGAGGAAAGCTAATTTTGAGGATAATTGGGTTGTAGCTGCCTCTCTACATTACTACGATAGAAAAGAGGTGTTATTTGTGTAGTAACAGCGTTTATCTCAGGAGTTATTGACTCGGGAAACTCCAATCTGTGACTATTCGGCCAACTTTACGCGAGGTGCTATTTTCCTTCTCGATAGGTGTGTAACGTTGGTTTTGCTTTGTTTCACAGAACTAATATATGCTGTTCTTTGCAAGATTATGCTTGTGTGTCATTTTTGCGTGTTTGTTTATCTGCAATTGTATTGTTCGTCCCTTCAGCTATGATAAAGATACATTTCTTTCCATTAGTTGCCTGGGTATGTGTGGGCAGAGCTCTATATACAGGGGTGGGACCCATTTGGGTTAGGGGTCTGTTTGTTTTGGTGATTTCAAATGTCAACATTAGCTTTCAAACAATGGAGACCCCACCTTTAAGATCAAACTGAGGATCCTGAAGCTGTATTCCTTCGACAAAGGTCATTTTAAAGTTCATGAACTTTTTTTTTTCAAAGTATATACAGTACATTAGTACCAAAAATTGTTCACTAGAATATAGGCTACATTATAAAGAACCAACACAGTCTGGGAAATTTCCTGAACACTAACAGCTGTCCTGTTAGCAATTTGAAAAAAAAAAAATTCTAGTTGGACTCTGCCTCTTCCTGGCAAAAAGATCTTCTGACTGATGTCCTGTGTGTGGATGGGGGTTGACAGCGGTGTGCATTTGTTTTAGGTGGTCTTCAACTGCAAACAGATTGCACTCACTTTCCTCCTTTATGACATGATACTGAGTCACACTTTTCAAACTTTTACTTCACAACACTTTTCTGAGTCAGGGAATGAAAACAGTATTTCTTTGTTCATGAAGCATGGACATGATTAAATCAGTGTGTGTCTGCGATTAAGGGGGTTACGTGTTGCCTGTTTCATTAAGAACAATTTAATACTCGCGGTTAAAAAAAACATGATGATGTTATATTACAGCAATGTTATTTAACTGACATATTATTATGAATTATCTGTACAAACCCACAGACTTTGTATGCTCTATTCTATAGTGTTTGTTTAATAAAAATTAAAATCTGTGAACTAATAAAAATATTCTTATGATATACAACTATGACGTATATATAAACCTTTTTTATGACAGATTTCATAGGATAAATCACCCTTATACTTATTTGTCATTATTTTCTGTCATCTTTTTTTGTAGCATTACAGGCAATTCCACATAAGAAGAAAATACCAGTGGTGATTACAGAAGAAGTTTTATCATGATGTTATCTATCTCAGTTCCCCATTGTGTCCTTTTTCCAAACAAAACATATTCAGACAGTTAACATTACACATAATATCTGGAAGATAATGTACAAATATTTAAGGAAGCATTTGACCTTCTACACAAACAAGGAAATGGAAGAGTAATTATAATTAATGGGCCATTGTCCTAAGTATGGACTCCACCCAGTCCCAGTCTCACTTAAAATTGAACAGTGAAAGGCGTCTTTGGTTTTTTAACGAATCCCAAACCTCAGATGAAGATACTACTGTGTTTGTGATTAATTACTTACTAGCAATAGGAAGAGTTTAGCCATTGCTAGCCCTGCATTTCCCCCATAATTTCCCTAATCTCTTAGTCACCATCTCTCCAGCAGGGAGGTTGAAGAATAACATGTGCTTCCTTTGAGACATGTGAAGCCAGTCATCCTTATCTCTTTGAACTGCTGTCCATGCCACAGGGAGCATAATGCACTCAGAGAAAGGAGCTTTCCACCCTCCTCTGCATAGACCCCTACTATTGGTTAGTTTTGCTTTGATTGACTGGAGACAGCGAGAGAGTAATGCCATCCTTCCCACCCAGAAAACATAGCCAACGTTATTATCTTCATAGAATGAATGCTTTTCTGTACCACCACATGAGAGCACACTGTATGTATAAGATAATAACCAGTGCCTAAAAACTAATCCTGAGTGATTGGTACCCTATATTACACAGTACAAAAATAATATCTTAAAGGTAAAATGCATGTTGAGTTATATTTTGATATTTTAGTTTATTTTAGTTTTTTTTTTTAATTTTAGATATTTTAGTTTCAGTAGAGTTCATTCCCAGATAATGAGATGATTTTGTGTTGTTTTGTTGTTTTGTTGTAAACTATTTCAGTGTTGATTGGAATTCTTTAAGCTTTTACCTTGATAAAAAAAAAAATCATACAATCTTTCTTAAAGAGGCCACTCGGTTTTGAGCTTAAATATCCTGGTACTTAGAAAAACTCATAATAAACTATAGCTGCTCACAACTATTCAGGAACCATCAGCTCAAAACAGCTCAAAATCATTTAGTGATCCATCAGCAGATTTTTCTGAGCTTACCATGCTTAAGGTATTATGACAACTGCCACTTTTGTATATATATTGTTGTGTATATATATATATATATATATATATATATATATATATATATATATATATATATATATCTATATATATATATATTTGTTTTATATATATATATATATATATATATATATATATATATATATATATATATATATATATATATATATATATATATATATCTATATATATATATATATATCTATATATATATATATATATATATATATATGTGGGGGGCACGGTGGCTTAGTGGGTAGCACGTTCGCCTCACACCTCCAGGGTCGGGGTTCGATTCCCGCCTCCGCCTTGTGTGTGCGGAGTTTGCATGTTCTCCCCGTGCCTCGGGGGTTACCTCCGGGTACTCCGGTTTCCTCCCCCAGTCCAAAGATATGCATGGTAGGTTAATTGGCATCTCTGGAAAAATTGTCCGTAGTGTGTGAATGCGTGAGTGAATGAGAGTGTGTGTGCCCTGCGATGGGTTGGCACTCCGTCCAGGGTCTATCCTGCCTTGATGCCCGATGACGCCTGAGATAGGCACAGGCTCCCCGTGACCCGAGAAGTTCGGATAAAGCGGTAGAAAATGAATATATATATGTATGTATGTGTGTGTGTGTGTGTGTGTGTGTGTGAGGAACCATCTTCCTCACTGTACACGCAGTGCAGAACATTTCGATTATCTGATTACTAACATATCAGATGAGTAACTGGTTTTATAGCTTCAAAGAATTGGAATCATTTCAAGCGATTAACTATATTTCTTGCTTGTGTTGACGCTCATAAAGATTCACCCACCTGAATTTTGCTGTTCTAGACAAAAATATTCTCTCAGATCTGAGTGTTGAGTCATCTGCCATAGTTTACTTGAGCCAATAAAGACTTGAGCCAATAAAGACTTTATTAAAGTCCCTAAAATGGCCTCAAGGTTTTACCCTGCTGTTGGGACAATGACACGGAAATCAGTGGGTGTGTATTAGAAACCAAACTGAAATTCACACACATGCTAAAGTTTCACCTAGGATATTTTATATTAAACATCTGTAATATAACTCTGCATATTGTAGCTCTATTTTCTTTTTTATAGCCATCGTAATGCAAACCAAACACAGA
Source organism: Tachysurus fulvidraco (assembly GCF_022655615.1). NCBI lineage: Eukaryota > Metazoa > Chordata > Actinopteri > Siluriformes > Bagridae > Tachysurus > Tachysurus fulvidraco. The sequence goes on along the minus strand of NC_062537.1, from coordinate 9,340,191 downwards.
CATTCCAGACTATCTGATTAAAATTCAAGGGTCTGACCAAGTGTTCCAGATGGACTTCTTTATTTTCCTAACAAACAAATTCCATTGAGAGAGAAAACAGGCTAACACATGATGGGATTTAAATCAGATTTATTGTTGTTTTAAATGAGATCAGGGTCACTTGACATTGCTCGCCTCAGTTAATTCAACCATGTGATGAATTATTCAAATCACATCCAAATGTGAAAGGAATAAATTCTGAAAAGAGAATGTGATTAAAAAAACTATTTGAAATCTATGCTAAACCCAGACAATAGCCACATTTCTGTTGAGTTAAATGTCCATGTAGCCCTTCTCTTATTTGCTGATTTGCTTTAGGAAAGTTTTTTGACTGCAACAGGATACAGGAAATAGGACAAAGTGTGTCCAGCACAACGTGAGGAGGAACAGTATGTAAAGTTCAGGGTGTGTATAGTATTACTTAGTATGTTCTTATTAAGTGTGTTAACCTTGCTATATATTTTAGCTTTTTATATATAAACATGATCGCTTGGAATTAAGATCCGTAAACAGTCCATTACAGTCCTACTGTGAAGCTGTGACTTTTCTGAAAGCTCATCCAGGTTATATTCCTGGCCTGTGTACACTATTGCAGGGATAGCTTGTGACTCTGAATGATGAATTAATGAATTTGTGAAAAAAATGAAGGAAAGAACGAACGAACGAATGAATAAATGCATGATTGTAGGAATGAATGAGTGAACAAACGACTGGTTTACACTTAGTGTAAGATTACACTTACATGCATGCACGCACTTACACACACACACACACACACACACACACACACACACACACACACACACACACACACACACACACACACACACACACACACACACACACACACACACACACACACACACACACACACACACACACACACACAGGATCTTTGATTAACTCCAGATGTGCAGGTGTGTCTGGAAGCAGGGAGGCCTATTAAAACTCCAACAGCACAAAGACTCAGCAAAGTGGAATCTGTTTATTTCTATGAACACTAAACAAGCGTTATGTCATCACACTTTAGCAACAGCTTGTACTTTTCAGCTTGCAATTTCTTCCTCCAGGTATCAAGAAAATATTGAGTTAGATTTACGTCCTACGTAACACTTAGAATTAGTAAGACTATACTTGAAAATATACATAAAATGAATTCTGTGATTTGTATTGGCGAATCATTCAATAACTGATTTAATGAAATATTCAAGTCACTGTCTATTACATCCTGTAGTGCATGAGCAATTTCTTGGGACATTTCATTTCTACTTGTTCTACTGAACCGAAAAAAGATCAGAAAACCTTATTTTAATAGAGATTTAATTTATAATAGACATATGAAGGCAGTAAATAAATGTTATAATTACAGAATATGATTTAAAGTAACAGTAAAACTTTTAGTAAAACAAAAGCAATAGAAAGTCTTCCCAAAAGCCTTTCTATTTTTAGAGTTATATCACTGGAGCAACACAATAAAAAGGAATAAAAATGATTGCTTACATTTTCACTAGGGGTTTATGGTATGATCAGACTAACCATGCATAACCACTTAGAGGTCCATCCATTTTCTGAAGCGTTTAATCAAAACAGGGTCACAGGGAGCCTGAAGCCCATCACAAGACACATGTACTCACTAACACACCATGGAGAATTTAAAGATGCCAGTCAGCCTAAAAATTCATGTAGGAAACTGGAGCACATGGAGGAATATCTCCATCTGTGCTCTCAGTCTCCACCAGGAAAATAAACCATGAAGCCAACATGCCATCCACGTATAATCTCTAAATGCTCTATACAATGTTGCTGTGGATCTTATCCAAGAATCAATAAATATGTGAATCCAACCTGGATGGAATGCCAGTCGATCACATGGACCATTCCCAAACACAATTCAATTCAATTTGAGTTTATTTGTATAGCGCTTTTTACAATTGACATTGTCTCAAAGCAGCTTTACAGAACATAAACATAGAATGGAAGGTTAATATAAATAATAATATAAGGATTAATAGAATACAAAATTCAAGATTGATATTATATAGATTTAGTTCACAATGTGTATGTATTTATCCCCAGTGAGCAAGTATGAGGTGACTCAGGCAGCAGTGGCAAAGGAAAAACTCCCTTGAATGGTAAAGGAAGAAACCTTGAGAGGAACCAGACTCAAAGGTGAACCCATCCTCATATGAGTGACACTGGAGGGTGTGATTATAAATATACAGTCAAACAGATGTTGTAATGATGCAAAAGATCACATGGAGTTCACATCTCCTCTTTAGTATCACAGAGTCCAATTGAAGCTGGTAGATCTCTAGATGCCTCAGAATCCTCACAGAGTCGGGCTCATCTCAGTGAAGGTCCAAAATCTTCATCGCATGGAAGAGGATCGGAGCTGGTATAATTTCTGGATGCCTCGTGATGGGTAGGGAATTAAAAGAGAAGGGATTAACATATCTGCTGTCCATAATATTTGCAAGTCTGATATAATAGTGCACAATATTATGGGATGTGTAAGCTTGACTAAAGAGATGGGTTTTTAATCTACATTTAAACTGGGAAAGTGTGTCTGAGCCCCGAACACTATCAGGAAGACTATTCCAAAGTTTGGGAGCTAAATATGAAAACGCTCTACCACCTTTAGTAGACTTAGATATTCTGGGAACTACCAGAAGTCCTGAGTTTTGTGATCTCAGAGAGCGTGAAGGATTGTAACGTGCTAGAAGACTAGTTAGATACATGGGAGCTAAACCATTAAGAGCCTTGTACATAAGTAGCAGCACACACACATTTAAAACTAAGGGCAATTAATAGAACCCAAAAGAAACACACAAGGACACACAAAGAACATATGAAAGTGCAACACTCGGTTGTGAGGTGACAACATGACCCACTGTCCCACAGAATACCTCAACATGTTCTATCTATACACTGATCATTCAAACAGATATGCATAGACTTATAATGAGATATAAATGAGTAAATTCGTTCATGTTCTTTTTTATGCACAAGAGGAAACATTTTTTCCTGTTGTAAAACACTGGACTATACCTTAGTCACACTATATTTAAAATATAAGGCTTGCTTTGTGCAGTTATTAGCACTGGAATGCATTGTTTTTCGGGTGAGGTTCAGGTTTCACCACACAAGGATCTAGTTTAACTGGTATGAGGAAACAGTGTCTGTGCTGGGCAGAAAATGAATTAATAAGCCAACAGCTTCTTAATAATTCTAATTAGGTGTAATCAATTTTGGATTTTCTTTAACTCTGAGCTCCTGCCAAGATTAGAGCCAGACAAAACGTCATTACATTAGTGAAACTATTTCGCCCTCACAGTGAGCATTACGTAGCAGACCTACAACATGACTGAAAGAACATCAAATGATTTCCTTTCAGAATGAGACGATTTCCTGTGTCTGGAGTTCAGACAGCTCTCTTGAGAAATCTTTAAGATTGGAGGACATCAAGATTCTGATGACTCAGTTCTGTCTGCTGTTTTAGAAGTGTAAGAATAATAATAACCGAGTAAATACATCACGAACATATTAGGTAATGGTTTTGACGCAATAAATCATTGATGACGGTTCCAACAAAGAGGAAACAAGCCTCTGTAGTACGCTGGAGGACTTCAAAGTAAACACATAAATAGATAAATAGAAAAAAATTATTCATTCAGTTCTAAAGAACAATCCCATCACATTTAAAAGTGAATACGTGAATCTAAGTTCAGGCAAAGCAGTGTTCAGTTCAGTTCAGTTCAGTTCAATAAAATTCAATTCAAGTTTTTTTGTATAGAGCTTTTAACAATGGACATTGACTCAAAGCAGCTTTACAGAACATAAGACACATCATACAAAAAGTTTAATAATATACAAAAATTAATATTATATAAAAGTTCAAGATTGATATTAGATATATTTAAATGTGTTTGTATTTATCCCCAATAAGCAAGCCTGAGGTAACTGAGGTGACTGTGGTGAGGAAAAATTCCCTTAGATGGAAGAAACCTTGAGAGGAACCAGACTCAAAAGGAAACCTCATCCTCATTTATAGGACACTAGAGTGTGATTATAAATTGTTATAAACACCGGAGAGTGTTATTATGAAAAATATCCTTTCTATAGTAATATACAGTCGGATAATTGTGTATCGATTAGGAGGTTGTTGTCCTCAAAAACCACATTTAGTTGGCATCTTGAAGCTTGGCTCCTAAAGCAAATCCAACTGGAGGTTGTACATTACTAGATGCTTCAGGATCCTCACAGAGTTGGCTTCATTTCAATGAAGATCCAAAATCTCTGGTTGTCTCGGGATGGGCAGAAAAAGAAAAACATTCAGCCATTTCTATTTGTGATTAGTGGTTGGGGTACAAAACAAACTTTACAGTTAAATGTTACACGCACAATTGTGATTTATTTTGAAAGACAAGAAAAATGTCTGAATGATGCTATACAGTACATGCAAGGCAATATTTTTTTTTAGCTGAATGTTCTATTTGAAACTGGATTAAACCCAGACGTGATTCCAAAATGCTGGGGAAAATAAGTTCAGCCAGGCACTGTCAACTTCATGCTAAAGAGAAAAGATTTATTGACAGCAAGCAGCTCTAGATATACTCACTGTATTAGAAACACCTGAACCTACACATTCATGCAATCACCCAATCATGGGACTACAGCACGATACAAGCCTCCATACAGATACAGGACAAGAAAGTCAGTTCAAGTTTGCATCAATAATCAGAATCTTGAAAGTACTGAATATTTCGAAAATGTTTCTAGAATTTACAAAAAACTAATAACAGTGAAAGTGAAAACTTTTTGGTGATGTGAGAGTGGCTAAACATTTCCTGGTCTTTTTCCTGGTCTTCAACTGTCAAATGTAGGTGTGCCTGTGGCGGCTGTAGCCTCAGATTCCTGTTTATTGCTTTTCTGCTGTTGTAACCCATCCACCTCAAGGTTCAACAGGTAGTGTTTATTTAAAATTAGATACATTTCTTTTCAGTGGATATATGAATTACTGTAGACTTCCTGTCAGCTTGAAACAAGTCTGCGTATCCTCCTCTGATTTCTCATCAACAAGGCATTTCCACCCACGGAATTGCAGCTCACTGAATGTTATCGATTTCGCACCATTCTGTGTAAACTTTAGTGACTTTTGCGCATGAAAATCACATCAGCAATCATTCTGACATCAACAATCAAAGTGCAAGTGTCCAGGTATTCCTAATAAACTGGACATCGAGTGCATTAATGCTTTGTTATGCAATATTACCATTATTCATCATTATCCCTACATTCAGAAAGTGCCTGTCTGTTATGGACAGTGCTTGTGCTCCAAAATATTCAGTAAATGATGATTCATTTAAAAAGGTACCTACTCTAAAACCAGCTACGTTCACTCCTGTGGAGTCTCTTCTACGATTAATCTATTCAGAAAACATGCCAAAAAGCCTCTCCCCCACTCCCAATAAATACACTTCACCTTTTAACCGTAAGAATAAATCATTATTAACATTCCAGTTATATGTTGCAACTGTAACTGTTCTACATGTACCTTCATCTGAGCAGAACTTGAGAAATGTGTGGTACTCTGTGTATCTGTGGAGCACTGCAAATGCACAAGCCTTTATGAGCTGTCCCCTAAATCAGATGAAGGGTGGATAAAGTCCAAATTGACGTCAGGTTTTGTTTTTATAAGGAATTGTGGGGTTGCTTATCTGAGCCGATTTCAGGTCATGCAGGGTTTCCAAATGAGTGTGCAGACATGATTGAGAAGGAAAAGGAAAAGGGTGTCACCCAGAAGAGACCCTGCTCCATAAATCCTGGCCTGAAGACAGTAAAATACCAGAGAGCTAACCAGAGACACATGTCCAATATTTTGCCCCTAATAGACTGATCTCAGTCAGAGGCCTGTGCATCTTGAACCTATTAACTCAGGTTATTTATTTATTTATTTATTTATTTATTTAATTTATCACCTGTTTTTGCCTTATGTTATTTAAAAAGATACATACCACCAAATTCTGGAAATATCCTCTTGGGGTTGGAATTTTTTTTTCCATGTACAGAAAAAACCATGAAGGATTCTGTAGTTAGAATAAAATAATTAACACACTGAAGATTTCCAATAAAGTGTTTAAAAATTTAATGTAAGGGTCTGCGAGACAAATTAGTTCCTGTCATTATTATGTAAGATAACACAAAAACCACAGTGAAACAAAGTGGAAAGCACTGAAAAGTCCTGAAGATTTTCCAATTGTGAAAAACATACTGACTATAACAAAGCACTAATTGATCATTCAGACTATATAAATATATATTTTTTCCTCGACATTGCCCATTTCCACAGAAGAGAAGACTTGGGATGATTAGTACATGTAAGAGTCTACCTGGAATTTATGTAGACACATAAAATGTTAATTTGCTCCAAATGTCAAGTCTCAGGCTGGCCATGTGAGCTGGTTTCAAGTTTCAGGTCACTTTCTAGTGAGCGCTCTAAATCCTAATTAGTGGCCATATACCTTTTACTGGGAGGAAGGAGCTTAACATAACAGGACCAAGTGGAGGAAATCCTCAAACAACTGATGAATTTATTTACATGTCCCAACAGGTTTCCATGTGACACCGTTTTGTGTAATTGTATAAATTATCAGGCTTATTTCAGAAGAAGTTAAAAATAAAATTATAAAATGCAGATAGAACCAAACACGGGTTTCTATTTTCACAAACAACCGATTGAGAACACGATCCCACTTCTATACACACTGTATGAACTCACAGGACCAGTTCTGCAAGCAGAGATCCTGAATACATAAAGCTTTTGCTGGCAATACAAACTTTTGCATTAAAATCCTAAATTTCAGTTAAGTTTCTTAATTTAGTTTAGTTTATAAAACAATCCTGGATGTAGTTAATAATGAGCCTCGGTTCAAAGTCCATATTTTCTGTTCACAGGGACTTCCGGACGATTAAGCGGTGAAGGACTAGTTTAAACCTGAATGTGGATTTTCCCCACACCTGATGCTTGGCTCTAATAGGACAAGCTGACAAACTGAAAGTGTAACTTCAACCAGCTGATTGTCTCAGACATGCATTATTTCAGAACCACAAAACACAGCACCCTTTCAAAGTCTTCATAATGATCCCTCTAGCTGGTCCTACAGATCTGTCCAATCTGGGAAAACCAGACACATCTAAAATGTGCATTGAATGATGGGGAATCCCAGTACTGAAATCAGCAGATGTCTGAAGCTGCTAGATTCTTTGCCATTTAGCAAAACATATGGGTTACACTTGTTTTTAATAAACACACAACCAGTGGCACCATATTGTGTCAGATGATATAAGACAGAGAAAGAAGACAAACAGGAAGGAGGCTGGAGGGAGAAGAAAAAGAAAAAAAAAAACAGAAGTCTATTCAAAAACCTTTACAATGTAGAGGGTTTATTACACTAAAGTTTAGCCCTAAAATGAGGTGTCTACAGGCAACATTAGAAGCACATTATCTGATGTTACATAAGATGCTGGTGTTCCAGGAAAAAGGACAAAAAATAGAATACCAGTTAAAACTAATTATGACTCTGAGACACTATAATTGTACCCAAAGGTGGACACTTGCTCCCAGCGGAGTTCAGGAAAACAGGCTTGGAAAGTCCCAACTCCCCGTGCAAAGCATGGAAATTAATGGAAATATATCACTAAGAGTATGAAGGGACAGAGAAACAGAAAGTGAGCCGCAATGGGAGAGCTAGTGTGTGCAAATAAGGGTCTGAATGGGGCTTTTAGTGACGCTGGCAGAATTTCCACAACAGCCAGTTGCCACCTCTGCATCACAGTTCAAATACCATAAATAATGGCAGTAATCTGAAAGCTTCCCTACACATGTAACCATTACAGACACTGGAATCCACCAAGAAGCCCTTAATGTGTGCTTACCTGACAACACGTAATCCCTCACACACCTCCAACACACCTCTTTCATTGGAGAACGCAATGTGGTCAGCTGATAAAATAGGAAATTGGTACTTTCCACATTTAAATATATCTCGCACAGGCATGTTTATTCTTCCTAGTGGAGTAAAGCTAGCGAGCAAGCAACATTATGATGATGAGGATGATGAGGACAGTGGTGACACCTACCTGTCTGATGGAAGAAAAGACATTATGAAGTCTAACTTCTACCAAATATTAATAATAAATTAAGACCATGGAAAAGGTTTTGGTTTGAATCCTAAATCAAAGTTTACTCTATTAAAAGTGTTGTACATTAAAAGACAACAAAGCATGATTGAGTGAATAGGGGAAGTTTCTGCTTTTGGAACTTGGAGACAACCGTCAATGTACAAGTGCATCATGATAAGAAGTCTCTACAACTACCTGTGTAAGCATCAGGACGTTATTTACACTAAGAGCTACAGTGCACACACTTCCAGACAAAAAATACAGGAAACAATTCAATATTCTAGTCTTAACAATTCAACATAAACAATTCTAAGCCAAGAGCTCATGCTCTTTAAATCTTTAGTATGATATCCAGAACGCAAGCACAAACTGACACGATGTTAGGGTGAACCTTTAAACACTCTTGACACTATTTAACACAATCCTGCTCTAAAAACACAGGATAATAATTAAACAAAGCCAAATCGGTCCAATCATCTCCTTTCGGAATTTATCATATAGTAATCCGAGTTCTGGGTGAAATACTGTCCTGGAATGAAAAAACAAAAATGTGTTGAGAAGAAATAGTTGTGAAGAATAACTACTGTAAGATACTGAAGGGTTCTCTTTAAGAGAGTGTTTCTTTAAGTCTTCTTTAGAAAATCCTCTTCAGGAAATGTCCCAAAATGTCACCATCTATGCCAGATTCTCTCTTATTCCTGCTCATTCATTCATTGTTCGTGATCGTGTGAATGCTGCCGTGTTTGGTAAGAGCCCATGCTCACTGGGATTGGTCAGCGCAGGTCTCCATGGGGCTGGGTGCTGCACCCTCGTCGTTACTGCTGTCCACTTCCTGGTCCAGAGTGGCCTCGTCGTCTAGGCGCTGGCTGGTGTAGTCGGTGATCTCCAGGAAACCGCTTGGCTCCACCACAACGTTTGACTGGCTCGAGTCAGGCATGATGGAGTACTGTGGGATCACCTACAGGAAAGAGAGAGGGAGAGACTGACTAAAGGTTCATTTGCAATACAATGCAACAACGCAATAAAATGTATAAGATAGAAGGGAAAAAATGGACTAGGACTATAAAGACCATATAGTAGGTTGGTAACAATAATGCCCATGAGATTGAGAGGTCGATTTTATTATTTATGTGTTTGTTTGAATGATAATCAGGACAAATGCTGCCTGCACATCATAATTTTAATAAATGCAAGGGTCATACTGTACTAGGAAGTCGCACACGATTGACACGACAAGTCCGTAATTATGACCGGGCAACTCAGAGATCATTTTAACATCAGGGTTAATGAGAGAACAAGTCCTATACTTGTCAGGTGGAGGATAGTGCAGTTTCTGTGCTGAATGACAGTTGTTCATTTTTCTAACTGCAGATAGCACATGCTGGTTTGCTCATATTAATTTATGTATATGAGCAAATTATGCATGTTGTACAGTTTTACACTGAAAATAGCTCGTATTCCATTCACTGTAGAAAAAATTATACATAGAAAAAGAGCAGAAAGAAGAAGGAAACATGTTGAGACAAAAAAAAAAAAAGATAACTCTTGAGTGTTGAATATTGAAATGGGAAAGGAATTGAGTCAAAACAGTAATCAGTAATTGTAATCAGACAGCTGTAGAGAGTAAGAACCAGCTGGGGAGGGAGGGAGAGAGAGAGGGAGGGAGGGAGAGAGAGAGAGAGAACAAGTGAGAGAAAGACAGAGAGAGAGAGAGATAGCTATAGAGATAGCTATATGGAGAGAGCACTATAGAGAGAGAGAGAGAGCGCTATAGAGAGAGAGCTGTAGAGAGAGCTATAGAGAGAGTGCGCTATAGAGAGAGCGTGCTGTAGAGAGAGAGAGAGAGATAGAAAGCTATAGAGAGAGCTGTAGAGAGAGAGAGCTATAGAAAGAGCTGTAGAGAGAGAGACAGATACAGAGAGAGAGCTGTAGAGAGAGCTATAGAGAGAGCGTGCTATAGAGAGAGGGCGCTATAGAGAGTGCTGTAAAAAGAGAGAGAGAGAGAGAGAGAGAGGGAGAGAGAGATAGAAAGCTATATATAGAGAGAGCTGGAGGGAGAGAGAGCTGGAGGGAGAGAGAGAGCTGTAGGGAGGGAGAGAGAGAGAGAGAGAGAGAGAGAGAGAGAGCTGTAGGGAGAGAGAGAGCTGTAGGGAGAGAGAGAGCTGTAGGGAGAGAGAGAGCTGTAGGGAGAGAGAGAGAGAGAGAGAGAGAGAGAGAGAGAGAGAGAGAGAGAGAGAGAGAGAGAGATGTAGGGAGAGAGAGAGAGAGATGTAGAGAGAGAGAGAGAGAGAGAGAGAGAGAGAGAGAGAGAGCTGTAGGGAGAGAGAGAGCTGTAGGGAGAGAGAGAGAGAGAGAGAGAGAGAGAGCTGTAGGGAGAGAGAGAGAGAGAGAGCTGTAGGGAGAGAGAGAGAGAGAGAGAGAGAGAGCTGTAGGGAGAGAGAGAGATATAGAGAGAGAGAGAGAGAGAGAGAGAGAGAGAGAGAGAGAGCTGTAGGGAGAGAGAGAGAGAGAGAGAGCTGTAGGGAGAGAGAGAGAGAGAGAGAGAGAGAGAGAGAGAGAGAGCTGTAGGGAGAGAGAGCTGGAGGGAGAGGGAGAGCTGTAGGGGGAGAGAGAGAGAGAGAGAGAGAGCTATAAAGAGAGCACGCCATAGAGAGAGAGCTATAGAGAGAGAGCTATAGAGAGAGAGCTATAGAGAGAGAGAGCATGCTATAGAGAGAGAGCTGTAGAGAGAGAGCTATAGAGAGAGAGAGCATGCTATAGAGAGAGAGCTGTAGAGAGAGAGAGAGAGAGAGAGCATGCTATAGAGAGAGAGAGCTGTAGAGAGAGAGAGAGCATGCTATAGAGAGAGAGCTGTAGAGAGAGAGAGAGAGAGAGAGAGAGAGCAAGCTATAGAGAGAGAGCTGTAGAGAGAGAGAGAGAGAGAGAGAGCATGCTATAGAGAGAGAGCTGTAGAGAGAGAGAGAGCATGCTATAGAGAGAGAGCTGTAGAGAGAGAGCATGCTATAGAGAGAGAGCTGTAGAGAGAGCTAGAGAGTTATAGAGAGCGCTAGAGAGAGAGCTGCATATATATATATATATATATATATATAGAGAGAGAGAGAGAGAGAGCTGTAGGGAGAGAGAGAGAGAGAGAGAGAGAGAGCTGTAGAGAGAGCTATAGAGAGAGCGTGCTATAGAGAGAGGGCGCTATAGAGAGTGCTGTAAAAAGAGAGAGAGAGAGAGAGAGAGAGAGAGGGAGAGAGAGATAGAAAGCTATATATAGAGAGAGCTGGAGGGAGAGAGAGCTGGAGGGAGAGAGAGAGCTGTAGGGAGGGAGAGAGAGAGAGAGAGAGAGAGAGAGAGAGAGAGAGAGAGAGATATAGAGATAGAGAGAGAGATAGAGAGAGAGAGAGAGATAGAGGGAGAGAGAGAGAGAGAGCGAGAGAGATGTAGCGAGAGAGAGAGAGCTGTAGTGAGAGAGAGAGAGAGAGAGAGAGAGAGAGAGAGAGAGCTGTAGGGAGAGAGAGAGAGAGAGAGCTGTAGGGAGAGAGAGCTGGAGGGAGAGGGAGAGCTGTAGGGGGAGAGAGAGAGAGAGAGAGAGAGCTATAAAGAGAGCACGCCATAGAGAGAGAGCTATAGAGAGAGAGCTATAGAGAGAGAGCTATAGAGAGAGAGCTATAGAGAGAGAGCTATAGAGAGAGAGAGCATGCTATAGAGAGAGAGCTGTAGAGAGAGAGCTATAGAGAGAGAGAGCATGCTATAGAGAGAGAGCTGTAGAGAGAGAGAGAGAGAGAGAGAGAGAGCATGCTATAGAGAGAGAGAGCTGTAGAGAGAGAGAGCATGCTATAGAGAGAGAGAGAGAGAGAGAGCATGCTATAGAGAGAGAGAGCTGTAGAGAGAGAGAGAGCATGCTATAGAGAGAGAGCTGTAGAGAGAGCTAGAGAGTTATAGAGAGCGCTAGAGATAGAGCTACATATATATATATATATAGAGAGAGAGAGAGAGAGAGAGAGAGAGAGAGAGCTGTAGGGAGAGAGAGAGAGAGCTGGAGGGAGAGAGAGAGCTGTAGGGGGAGAGAGAGAGAGAGAGAGAGAGAGAGAGAGAGAGAGAGAGAGAGAGAGAGAGAGAGAGAGAGAGAGAGAGCTGTAGAGAGAGAGCTATAGAGAGAGCGTGCTATAAAGAGAGAGCTGTACAGAGAGAGTTATAGAGAGAGAAATGTAGAGAGAGCTAGAGAGCTAGGAGTTTATGTTTGATACACTGTAAAATAGTGTAATATAAAAACAATTAAAACAAAATGTAATGTGTGCTGAGCAGTTGATATGACTACAGACAGAAGCAGCTGAATTTTAAAAATGTTGGTGTCTGTTCAGGTAATTACAATTACTCTACATGCTATATCTAGCATGAAGTTATGAAAGCAGACCAGGATGTCCTCATCTTTTTAACATAAGTAAGGGTTGAAGCCAAGCAGAGCAGGTGACTTGTCTTGTGAAGGTGTAGTCAAAAAACTTTCCTAGATTACAAACATTTATAGAAGGTTTAACAGTGATGTCATCTCTATAAATTCATCTATATATCTGCCGCGATGTCATGTCTATAACCAAAACTTCTCTATAAACTGTCTATTCGGGAATTTCTGTCCTACTGCAGCCCTCAGTGCCGCGCTAGGACACGTCAGTACTTTAGAGGAAGCAAATTCAGCTGTTTGCAAACACATTTATGTGACGAAAACACATTTACCGACCTGCAAGCTCTAAAAACATGTCACGCTTTTCAAGAATAAGGATTAAACTGCAACGCGAGTTATTTGATAAGAAAAGATGTCTAAAGATTTCACAAACACGACTGCAAACGCTAGAAACACTGTATCTGGTGAGCTCGTGAAGCACTTTACACACAAAACATCAGTGGATTTCATTAACCTGTGTAATCATCATCAGTCCTCTGAGACAAAATATACTGAACATTAAACTGTTAAATACCTGAGGTTAATATTTATTTAAAATAATATATTTTTTTAAACAAATAAAACGAATATAAGAGAATTGGATGTTTTCACATGAACTATTGTTGTGCAACAATTAATCAAAGGACTAACTACTAGACACACAGACAACATCAGTATAGTCCACTGTTCTATATTTAGTGCACCATTCTGATTTACTTGTTATAATGTATGTGATTTGGAGGCACGTAATAGTCTTCTGACTCAGTAAAAGCTTTAATGTGTGTTACATGCCTCACTAACTACTGTAGCTAACAAACATCACTTGATAAAGCGCATGTACTAAAGAGAATAAGAATAGTAAGTAGGGCATAGTTCGTCAAAACCTCAATACTTTTCAATCTTATCCTAGTACAAAATATATTTTTTTAAATCCGAACCTGTTACAGAATTTGTTCCTTTATCTACATTTTGTTAAAAGAAACAACAAATGTTTGTAATGAAGACAACAGTTGATGCTACAATTGCAATAGCGCTATGTGAGTTTTACAAAAGATTTTAAATAAACTGTCTTACACACTCACACACACACACACAAAGAAAAGACTGTTCACCTGTATAATGTCCAGGTCTTTGCTCTTCTGGATGCGTCCAAAGGCAGCATGTGTGTGTGTGAGTGTGTGTTTGGAGCTGCTGATGAGCGGTGACGTAGGGGCAGCCTTGCTGAAGGTGCTGCAGTCGCTGGATGAGTCAACCACCACGGCCTCGGTGCCCGGCTCGATCTCCGCCTCCATCATGGAGATCTTCAGGATGTCGGAGACGTTGGGTTTCTCCGAGCTGGACTCTGCGTGCAGTTTCACTGCAGCCTCGCTGCTGCTACTGGACACAGGAGTAGCCCCAAACGTGATTTTAGTGACTGCTGCTCCTTGTGTTATGATTGTCTGCTGCACCAGTCACAGAAAACGAGAGAAAAGGAGGCAAACATTAGGCAAGGACATTTTCAGCCAAATCAGCTATGTGTATATGTTTTATTTGAGCAAGCTTTGGGTGAATACTTTTTTTACTCTGTGTGTATGTGTGTGTGTGTGTGTGTGTACGTTCCAACCTGGCTGCTGCTGCTGCTGCTGGCCGGTTTATCTGAGGTCACAGGATGGTGGGCCTGCAGTGGTGGGGGCTGGGAGAGCTGTGTGTGTGTTTTGGGTCGGTTGTGTGAGCTTGGCGCCTGCTGTAGTCGGGGCAGCTGTAGAGTGTGAATGGATTTAGTGGGGGGAGTGTGTTGGGCTCCAGATCCAGACGGAGTGGAAAGAGAAGGAGCAGGAGAGACAGAGGGTTTATCCACCCGTGTGGTCACTGGAGCTGGAGCTGGAGGTCTGGTGCTGGGGCTGAGTTTGGAGGCCTCGGTCTGGCTGAGAGTCGACTTGGTGGGAGTGGTTACGGAGAGCACCACTGGCTTGCTAAGGGTGTGTGTCTGGGTGCGGTGTTGCTGAAGAGTGGGAGGAGGAGGAGGAGGTGGAGGAGGTGGGGCTGAGGGATTCACTGCTCTGTAGAACAGTCCAGTTTGAGGGTCCAATGTGTCACCTTCCATTTCACCTTCCTCCACTATGGCTTGCTCTTCCAGGGGCTTGCCTGCTCCCGCCTGCAACACACACACACACACACACACACACACACACACACACACACACACACACACACACACACACACACACACACACACACACACACACACTAGTTTCTCTTTGACTAGAAAACTGTCATCTTATCTGTATGCAGAGTTTGCATTACACCTGAATGCAGCCCCATTGGCAGGTGTAATAGGTGAATATTTAAATGCAGGCACAAATAAGAGATTTTTTTACTGTCGATTCAATACAGTACTGTGAATCGCACGCGCCCTCGCACGCGCCCTCGCACATCTTTTACACAGGCTGAAGTGATCATGGCTGTCTTATTGTATTGAGAATGTTATACTTTTTACAGTGAAAAATGGAGTAGAGATTTTTTTTTTGGAAAGTGGAAAGTGAGCACAACATTGTCCCCAAGGTGCCAGAAATTGAATTTACTGCTAACAGTTCACAAAGTAAGATTTTATTATTTAGCACAACAGTGATTACAAACAACAGTGATTACAAACAGCTGCCGTAGTAAACATTTCCTATTAAAATTGTAAAAATGTAATGTAGGGTTTCTTACTTCAAAGTGAACTATAGAAGTGCACATGCGAGTGCATTTATTTTAACAACAGTGTGGCAAACCCTAGTACCTGAACAGTGATTGAGCTGGTGCTGGTGGACGGAGCAGCGTTCGAGCTTTTCACCGTGGAAGACAGAGCTGATGACTGACTGCAGGATGCAGACACTTCACCTCCTGCTGCAGCCTTCACCACTTTACCTGAACGTATAAACAAACGTTTCTCGCTCAGCACGTTCATACACACAAACACTCTAATTTACACACTAAGTACAAACATTTCCCACTGCATCAAGCAACTCAGGTTTCAAAACTGGTAACTGCTTCTATTTTAACAAAGCTAATATGTCAGTGGCTCAATTACTGAATTACAGCAACTTCAAATCTCTAAACACTTGAAGTGACTTTGGACTAGAAAACGTTTACTTCAATGGAGCGGTGTGTATTTTTAAGCAGGCTTATAAATGGCAAAAAGAAATAAATTATTCATTATCTCAGAAACACTTGAGTCATAAAAATAAATAAATGATTCTCGGTTTTGGGTTTTTGTTTTGTGCTCACAGAGCTCTTTAGTAAAGGAACATGTTTCAATAAGCATCAGTACTGATACCAGAGGTGTCTGCTGGGGTCTCAGGCTCGCCTGCAGCCTGGCCTGAGGGTTCAGGTGACTGTCTCCTCTCTGTAGACATCTGTATCGGCACTGCCATCTGACTCAGATCGATGGTGTGCTGCCGCAGCTTGGCCTCTGCCTTTTCCTTCGCTAAAATCCAGAGTAACATAGCTGCGTGTTATTATCAGCACCAGAAAAGCTGACTTAAAAGAGGAGTAACAGGTGAAGGAGCCTCCACTTACACAAACACACATACCTGTGGTCTGCTGCAGCTCCAACAGGGCTTTAATGGTAGACGTGGCAGACTGAGCTTCGCCACTCATGTCCTGGTAAATGATGGTGGGACTCGCTTCTACTGAGACTTCTTGTTCTGTCCAGTCCTGGCCCCTGGCGCTGATGACATGCACGACCGCCTGGGTGTCTGGAGATGATGGAAAAGTCAAACTTAAACACATTAATATGCTAATCATTCATTAATTATAAATGGAAGTCTATATCACATGCTATCCTTAGATACATATCCACTTTAGTTTTCCTCCTGATACCCATTTGTTTGTTGTCAGCTTTTTTTTTTTTTTTAACTCTTTCATTATTCTAAATAACAGCCACTAATAGTCACAGATGTGTTAGAATAATGTAATGTATGATTCATAAAAATCAGCAAAATGTTTAGTTACATAATCAATAACATATGAACAAAAATAAAATATAATAATAATAATCTTTGTCTTTTCACACATACACATTTTATATCTTCCTAATAAAATCTGTTAGCCATGTCCTGTTGCCCTGGGGTCTAAATATGCAGCTGCACATGTGAAAAATCTCCATCCAAAGAACAATAAAGTTAAATATGGTTACTGAGTAGCAAAATAGATAAATAAAAAAATAAAGTAATCGATATAAAAAAATACCAAAGCAGTTAATTAAAAAGACAGATGGGGTCACAATTGTTTTATGTATTAAACAGCAAATTTGTCTGGATTTGGATATGAACACACTGTGAAGATGATGGTGAAAGAGGAAGCACTCAGAAATCACAGATTTGAAATTACACCATTTGGTTGATTTCAAATCAATGGATGTCATATCCAAATATGATAAATGAGTAAATATGATCAATTAAAAACTTTTTTTTCCCACAGCAATGAGTTGTTTAGAAGCATTGCTGGAAAGAAGAACTTCCTGAGACCGTCTCACAAGATCAGGCATCGTCTGAAGGTCAGCGAGCCTCATCAGAACCACACTTAGCATTGTGGTCAGTAAGATCAAAACAAGCGTATTGCTCAAGCACACACACACACACACACACACACACACACACACTATCAGCAGGTTTGGTGACAAAAGGTGACTGTATGCAAGGAAAAACATGCGATAACCATGTAAAATCTGGTGGTGGATCATTCATGCTTTGGGACTGCCACGTTTGATGGTTCACGATATTTCTTGGCCATATACATCATGTTTACCTTATTGTTTGAGCTCAAAATCTAAAATATTAAATGGGTTACTCTTTTTACACATATTACACAGAGCAATACACAGCTTACACTGTCCTTCTAGTAGTCAATTTCTCTAATTTCATGCTAGAATAATACGCATGCTGCCTAAAAAAAGGTTCTCTGAACACTTTTAAACATTAAAGAACTAATTTTAAACTTCTAAACATTAAAGAAAAAAACCTGACTTTAATTATTGTGGAATTTTGGAAGACCGAGTGAAATTTTACCTAAGTAAAAACTGTAACTTGCTCACTGCAATCCCTTACCATGAGTATTGTCTGAAGATGTTGGGCTGCTTTCCATGTAAGACGGAGAGTCGTCCTTGAGCGCCCCCTCCTGGCCTGCTATTACACCAGCCTCAGGACCGCGGGTCACCTGCTGCAGTGTCTCACTCACAAGCTGCCTTGCATGCTCACTCACTACTGTCGCCTGGAACGCCATTGGCTTCGGCTTGATCAGCACCTGCAAGGCATTCTGGGTGAATCAGGGTGTGAAGATCATCACCCAGCAGATGCAGCCTAGTAAGATTTCATTCTAGATGTGCATTTCTTGCACAAGGTGAATCAGGTGTTTTCTAAAATGATCTGATGCACGACTCTGTAGCAGACCTGGGTCTTGCCCTGCTGGCCGTAGACTATCTTGGTGGGGATGAGCTTGGTGGTGGTAGACGGCTGCACAGCTGAGCCCAGACTCTTCGGCTGGGTTACGATCATCTTCGTGATGGGCCGAGATGCTGTAATGATGGCAGGCTTTGCTCCCGGTACAGCCTGCAGTGCTTTCTCCCCCTGAGGAAGACACACGCACATATATTTAATATGCGTTAACTCACAACACATTGTCTATAGGAAATAATAAAGCGTAAAGATTATTACTATGGTCCTACCCCAGCATTTAACAGTGTGGTGACCACGTTCTTCCCAGGTAAGCCCTGGATTGTGGTTCCTTTCCCAGTGGTTTTCTGCACCACGATGACATTGGGTTTGGAGGTCATGGGAATAGTAGTGATCTTCGTAGTAGTGCCTGTCATTTAAAAATTCAGTCATGAAATCACACTACTGGCTACAGAGAGAAAGTGTTACAGTTATTCACTCTCAGTCTATGTGGACGTGTAGTCAAATATTTCTCATTAAGCTCATTACGAACATGTAATTGTTAGGACACATCAGAAAAGATTCATGGTTTCATGTTTTATCTTGCCATGACTGGAGGAATAAGGGAGAGCACCTATCAGCTTTTACAATAACTATACACTCAGTGTGTCATCAATGACATACTAAAACACTGTTCCTCCTTTTGGTGTATTTTCTCTTGTCAAATTACCAGACACCATGTTGGTGCTGATGATCTTCCCGCCCAGTGTAGCAAGAGACTTGGGCACCACTGTTATAATGCTGCCGCTGGTGGTTTTGACGTATGTGGTCCCAGCAGGTGATGCGGCCATTCGAGCTCCGATGGAGGGTGTTACTGAGGGCCGGGTGTACGTAGCCTGGGTCCCTGCACACACACGACACACATTTGGTATGCATTCTTCATGTTTTGTGTATTTTATAAAGTAAATGTGTTTTATATTTTATAATCTAAATGTATCCACTTCAGCTAACTCTTACTCATTAAAGGCATCATTTAACAGATGCAAACTTTACTACTTATTCGTAGATGAATCGTGTGTAAGCCACACACAGACAGTGTCCTACGTTGTTTAGCTCAGTTTTCTGGTTTGGAACTAAAATTAAAGAACTAATTAAATTTGGGGTTAGTGTTCAAACCTGATGTACCTGTAGGGGTGGAGACCAGCTTTGTGGTCATGATAGCTCCATTACTGCTTACTACCATGATGGGACCAGAGCTGCTACTCGTCATGGCTGCACTCGAGGGTTTCGGCAAAATCTTACTAGGCTGCATCTGCTGGGTGATGATCTTCACACCTGCACACATTTGGTCCATACATGAACATCGTGCATCGTTTCTCATCTGGCTGTTCATGTGAGGGAAAACTGCTTAAATGCATAATACCTAGTTCACTTGTATGCTTATGTAATACATAATAAGAGATAAATAAAGTTCTGATATAAAACCGAACACTCTTTAGTAGACACAAATATATCTTTGAACCCTATATATACACTATATATATATCTTTTAGCTTTTTTTTACCCATATCACAAAAGGGACTGATCATACAGAAGATTTCAAAGGTCGTAAATACAAAATATTGTTGATTCTCATAAATTAGTTAATATTAATAATAAAAAAATGACAAAACTGATACTGCATTTTCTACCACATATCTGCTCATCAATGGTTTTATTACTCTACGCTGTTTCAGTCTAGTTGACTGAGATTTGGGATGTGAGATTGTGGACTCCACATGATGAGACACTTCAGGTTCTCACCTGACTCTTGTTTAATCTGTATGGTGGGTTTGGACACGGACACTGTACTGGTGGTTTGAGGTGAGGAAGAGAGAGGAGACGCAGATAGGCCTTTGGGTGAAACTGACTGCTGTGACTGTTGCTGTTGTTGCTTAGGGAACTGGAGGATCTGAGAGGAAGAACCCACTAGAGCTTTGGGGGAGGGCATTCTCGCTGAGGCCACTTTCACTGCTGCTGTAGAACCAGCTGTATATAAAGATGTATATATACACACACACACACACACACACACACACACACACACACACACACACACACACACACACACAGAGAGAGAGAACGACAGACAGAGCCAATCCGACACAAAATTGACGAAAGAAATCTATCAACACAATTAACTATAAAAAATAACACTGTCTATATTAGTATAAAAAAACACATTGTGAAAATTATTCATGCACACACACTTTTACTTACTTTGAGCCACAGTGGACATGACCACAGACGGAGTGGAGGACACCACAGTTGTCACGGCGACAGAGCCTGGAGCTGTGGTGTTGCCTGCTGATATCACCATGGTCTGCTTCTGAACGGATGATGTGACTGCGGAGCTGGACACCAGCTTTGACACAGCTGCATAGTTATGAGACTTGGAGAGGATGTTGGGAACAAAGCTGGAGCTTGCAGATGTGGTAACAATAATAACCTAAGGAGCAGCAAAAAAATAAAATAATTACAATAAGTCAGAATGAGAAGTAGAAAAGAGGAAGAGGAATTTTATTAAACACAGCGGTTACTCATCTAATAAGCTTTATACACTGCTACACTCTCATATGGAGGTTTACTTTATATGTGATTGGTCCATTCCCTTTGGTTTATCCACATGCTGCTCTTGTGGTTGACTGTGTAGTGATGCTTACTGTTGCACACTGTCTACTTAAATAGTGTGTAGAAGCTTATTTAGAAATGACCGGCATGGATGCAATCTCTCAATCACACCAAGCAGAAAAGTCACCTCAGTCTAGTGAAAACCAAGACCAGCTGATTAAAAAGGTGGAATCGGATGTGGCTCCTGCTTGACTGCAATGAAAACTTGCAATCATGCCGGCCTTTGGGCCGGCATGATTGCAAGACTGAAGACTGAACACCTCTGTTCTAGTGGCTTGATTTATCAGTCAAAATGATGTCAAAATGACTAGTCTAGTGAGGCAGAGGTATGGAAATTCAGGAAGATGGTAAAGAGTGCAAGCTAAATGTATTTCAGTCTAGATGAAACCAATCCTACAATCACTATGACTTTTTCAATTCACTTGTATAGCACTTTTAAAAATTAAAATTTGTATCAAAGCAGCTTTACAGAAACATAGAAACCGAAATAAATAAATAAATAAATAAATAAATAAATATAAAGTTTAAAATGAATTTTAAAATATTAATTTAAAATGTAAAAAAAAATGTACATCACTAATATCTATCCCTAATGAGCAAGCCGGCGGTGACGAGGCAAGGAAAAACTCCCTGAGAAGATATGAGGAAGAAACATTGAGAGGAACCAAACTCCCCCATTTGAGTGACACTGGCTAGAAAATAATTTAAATGTAAATAATGTCCTTTCTACAACAGTTTATAATAGTGCAACTGAGAGCTCCCGAGGAAATAATAGCCAGGTTAACGCAAACTCTTGAGTTCACCACAGACCCAACACTAAATCCTTCCTTCCCAAGTCTTCAAACATTTGCTTTAATGAAACTCTCTCACTGAGGGCGCAGCGGCTTGGTGCTTAAGTGAATAGGCTGCAATTCACTATCTAATCCTATTCAACTAGTGCAGCACACAAGCCAGCTTACATTATTAACTTACAAACGCTCCTACAGACATAACATCCTCCATCCAAGGAAGGCTGGTTATTGACCTACAAGGAAATAAGTGCGTTCTAAGAAAAGGTACGTCCTAAATCAGTGTAATAACACAGACTATTTTATAATTAGTCTATTCCAGTGATTTGTTGTTGTCATTAACAATAAAACTTTCAAATGAATATGGTAGCTGTGTATGTCTGTTAATAGACCTGCAAGCTGGTGTGTTTTCTTTGCTGTTGTTTTATTAGTGTTTAACAGTCAAACAGTCTAATCATAGTGATGTCCTCAATCAGTTGTTTTCTTTGACTATGTAAAAGATTTTTACTTTGTTTAAGTGGTGGTAAATAGTAAAAATGACTACTACCCAATCTGTCTACAAGTTTAGGTTGGAATGAATTAAAAACACAGTTAACAGAGATGAAGAGGAGGGGGATGAAGAGGAGTGTGTACTGACTTTCTGGGGGGCGGTGTTAGTGGCCTGTGTGCTCGGCTTGGTGAAGGTGATTTTCACTGGAGACATGTGTGGTGGCAGCGAGTTTGCGATGCTCTGCATCAGGTTGCTCATCTTCGGGCTGCCGCTCACCGGCACCGTGATGCTCTTTGAGGCAGGTGGGGTCACTTTAGGCACCTCCTTGAGCAGAACAGGTGATGAACCTGAGGAGTTGGTGCGGCGGCGTTTGCGAGGCTTTTCGTCCTCGTCAGAGCAACTAACGCCTGAGAAAGTGGCAGAGTGTAAAAGATTAAATGCTACAACAACAATAACAACAAAATATCTGTGCAATCTCTTCTTAGATAATGAAACCTACTGGAGCTTTTATAGGGAGAGCTCTCATGACATTTTTAGAGATATTATACACTGAAGTACTAAAAAATTTAAATGTATGCTTCTAATTGGCCATAACTTGGAAGACCTAATGGCCTTTTTGCCCTTAAGAGTCATAATGGTATCAGAAATGTTGAACAGAAGTTCAAAAGCAAATTAGCAGCAAAAAAAAAAAAAAATCGAATTTCACTGAGCTTTTACAGCAGATAGAATACAACTTGTTACAGCAGATAGAATACAAACACACAAATACAAATTTTACATTTTAATCGTAAAATCAGACCAGGAGGGAAAATGATATATGAACTAATCCGACTGCAGTTAAAACTTTTTTTGGCATGTGGCCGACCTGTTCAATATGAATTTGTGATGTACTGTATGTTCTTGTTCAGATGAGCTTCAATAGCTATGAAAGAATATTAGTTATTATATAGAAGTGACACTGAGGTGAATAAGCCTTACTCGTGTTCTCATGCTAGAGGGTGAGGAGAAGAGCATACTCATAATAATGACAGAGAGAGAGAGAGAGAGAGAGAGAGAGGGGAAAAGAGAGGAAGAGGGAACAACCTTTTATCAGGAGATATTTAACTATGATAAAATGTTCTCTTGAAAAGAGAAACAAACTTTCATTTTAGTTCTATCTACGTTCATCATTTGTTCCATTTCTTACACACACTTATAATTTATTTCCTTTTTCATTACGTTATTTCATGAGAAAAACCGAGACTTGAGCGTGTGTGTGTTCAGGTACTTACTCTTCACATATACTGTACTCCCGCTGGGCAGCACTACCACGTTGGAGGCGGGGCTTGTAGGCCGAGGCGACTTGACTGCAGCTGCCACAGTACCGCTGGGGGCAGTTACACTAGGGGGCGTGGCTGTAGTGCTGGTATACGAGTAACACACTACCACTGCAAAACAACACCTTCACTATCACACATCACCACTAAAGAAACTCTAAACAAGCTCCCAATAAATTTCATCCTTCCTTATTTACCTTCTTTGTTGCCAGTCTCTGCAGGAAGAAGCAGAGAAGAGTTCTGATGGGCCGTGACACTGGCTACTGCGTTGGCGGTCACTGTAAAAGCAGTCTGAGGCACCAGCCTGGGCATCAGCGGGACCAGCCTTCGCCCTTCAATAGACCACTCTGAAGAGCTGT
The DNA here is from genome assembly GCF_022655615.1 of Tachysurus fulvidraco. NCBI lineage: Eukaryota > Metazoa > Chordata > Actinopteri > Siluriformes > Bagridae > Tachysurus > Tachysurus fulvidraco. Next base: position 9,316,529 of record NC_062537.1, on the reverse strand, counting down.
TCGGCCCAGACATGCTGTTTAATGGAAACAGAGACGCATATATAACTCATGAATTATGGCATGATGCTTTTTGTCACCGTGTAGTAAACAGGCAGTCTTACTGGTACGCGATGGTAGTGAGACGCTCATCGTTCACCGCACGCCGCACCTCTGCACGATGACGCTCAGTTGAGATGCTGGAAAAAAACAACAACATCAGATTAACAACACTTACATTCTGCATCTCCCTCCCAGAACAGTACAGGATATTAAAACAGCAAAGGCAGGGAACTAAATCTGCAATGGGATGTTGTGATGGTCCACAAAATATAATGTATATATTATATATATAAATAAAAGCTCCAGTGTGCTGCCCAGTCCCATGTCTTATTTGAAAAAGAAAAAAAAAAAGTGGTCAACTAGTCTGCTAGTCTTTTTACACATCATCTGTGTAAAAAAAATCTGATTTCTGCTTCAGATGTTAGCTACATGAACATAATAAAGTATTGCACAAGAATTTCAAAAGATTTTATATCATTAATAATGCAGGTTTTTATTTAAGTTACCTTATTGTGAACAAATAAACAAATTTATACACACAGAAGCACACAGAAATATCTTTATACTGGCATTATAACCAGTTTGTGGCATTTGGGGATGCAATGCAATCTAAAATAGCAAGGGACACTTCCCCTTGCAATACACTCTGTTAATCTGTGAGACACGGCTCATATCTCCACCTCTCTAGCTCCCAGTGATCTCTTGATATTATCTGCGCTTTTATCTCTCTTATTGATGACCAGATGGTGTTTGACTACATGTGGGTCTGGACAAAATTGAAGTCTGAACTGTAAAGGAGTGAAGACATGAGTGTGTGTGAACCATGGCAAAGAACACACACTGCTTCTTCTTCATCTTGCACACTTCTACCATCCAGGATGTTTAATTTTAGCGCCAAGAAAACTGGTTTGTTGCCAAGTGGAATGTTAGTTGTGTATGTTACTACGGCAACCAGTAGTATGTATGCCTGCTGGTGACTTGTAGCCATGAAATCAGTGTATGTGTGACCGTAACATCGGCTTTACTTGTTTCGTTCTGAGACACTATGTAAATTTTGAGGTGTTAAAAAAATGCACACTGATCCCCGTCGTTTATAACAAATCTGTTGAATCTACCTTAATACTTTGGTAAGTTCTCCAAGCAGGTCTTTCTTGTCCTTGGTGAGATCACCCTGGGCACGAAGCGCACTGATCACTCCGGCATATGCCTCCAGTTCTACAAACAAATCAGTTCCAACACGGTTACACATAAATACTATATAGAGGAACGTTTACTGACTTTTTTTAAGTACCACCTTAAGATCACAGATGATAAAAGCATCTCACCAAGCTTGCGCAGGATTCGTTTACAATCATCTCGGCTGAGGTCAAGAAGCATAGGCCACACCACCGGCATGGTGGCAGGCAGTTGGGGCTTCTCCTGCTGAATCATCCACTATTGAAGACAGATTAAATAGAATCAGAAGGCTAAAATTAACAAACAGTTTCATTTGCCAACATTTTGCTGTGGGATGTTATGTGTAGCTAAATTAGGAAAACATTGATGTCATGAGAATGAATCCTAAGCTTTAATTTATTACTGCATGATTTGTGTTGCACAGAAATAAACTGTTACCTCCAGGAGCCAATGAACGCTGTCAGAAACGTGCACGCTCGATCTTCAACAAACCATTATCCTTCAAGAAAATATAATGAAGAAAATAAATCACTAATTATTTATGTCACGGTTGCAAACGTTGTTACAAACTACATTCTGTGAGTCAATTTTCTCTTCCAATCACTGATCATCATTATTCCTAACGACCAATCGATGTATACTGAATGTTTGTTTAGACTTAAAACTCTTTTTTTTTTGGCTAAATTCGCAAGTGATACAAATGAGTTGTTCCATTTTTAGCCATTTCCTTGGTATCTACTTATCTAAATAGTATTATTATCAATTTTACTGCTAATTTGTTTGCATTATTGAAACAAACAAACATACAAACAAACAGGCAGACAGACAGAAATTACAATAGTTTGTAAACATGTAAATAATAGGTTTGTGGCCTCATGACCAAATAATTAGTTCTGTAATAAATAGTATATTATTATATTAGTGTATTATATAACATTACACTATGTATTATATTACATTATGTATTATATTACGTATATGCACATATATTTTGATATGCAAAATAATCTGATCGATTCGACCAATACGCAAATTACGATGACGTCATGCACTTCTGGAGACATTTTGTGCACGCGCTAGTTACTTTCCCTAAACAGAGTAAACAACACTGTGGTTCCACACAACATGAGATAGACATCGTTTCATTCAGACGTTAGCGAGAAATTTAGACGCTCCTGACAAATAACAGTCAACTTATCCAAGGCACAAGCCACAACATCCGGGATTTAAAAGTGTTTACACTCATCACCGAGCAGTAAGGATTAATAATCAGATTTAAACCCAAAGTATAAAATAGTAAAGTCTGAGAGAGAGAGAGGGAGGGAATGGGGTCTCCTACTAAATAAACAGAAAAAAGTCTACAAAACCAAACGTCCTCTGATTGAAAAACAGTGTCTGTAGATGGCGAAGGAAGCTTTTTGGAATCCCTTATAATAAAAGCGTGTAAATCTGTAAATATACAGGATTACAATGCGGCTTGTGGGGAAAATATCTCTGCACATCAGTGAGAATATACATTATTTTTTATACCGATTACTGCCATTAAATCTGCACAGCTCAGATACCAGGTGCACTACAAACTCAGGAAGTTCATTTTATTTGTAACAAAACCAAACAAAATGAGAAACACCGACGTGTCTCTGCTCGAGTGAACATTCATGTTTGTATTATTCTTTACCAAAAAAACAAACAGAAATCCCTCATCAGCACTGTAACACTCTGCTAGGGCTGATGTACTAAAATAACCAGTTAGAATAAATAATAAAACAACATCAATCCAGCAAGTTTAATAACTTTGCACCAGAAAAAATCAACAACATGCAAAGATAACATGTTATCCCTGCAAAATGCAACCGTGTTACTAAATATAGGCAAAAATAATCACCAACCTTTGCTAGACACAAACCCCAAAGTCCGCCATGTTTAATGTTTAATCGACGCCAAAACAGAAGAGCCGCAGTTATAGCTGTCTGTGAGAATGCCTGAACGAAATTATCACCCTGAAGGAAATCCATCATAACTGTTTAAGTTAAATGATTTTATCAGCAATACAACACGTTCAGAGATTTATTTAAAGAGAGTATTCTATTCTTTATATTTTCTATGTTACGAGTGATGGTCAAGCTTTTTTATTTACAACAGGCACTTACAATAGTGTCCCAAACAGGTCCTTCATAAAACAAACAAACAAACAAACAAAATAAAACAAACTGCAAATGCACATTTTTTCATACTACTACTACTACTAATAATAATAATAATAACAATAGTCCCAAAATAGTACATTAAGCAATAAATGATGTGGATTTCGATTCAATTGCCTTGTATTATGAATGTTTTTCTTGTTTTACAACATTTTATGAATGTATTATTGATATTCATTGTGTATCGATGATGTTTTGGTAAAATACCTTTTGACTTTCAAACTATCATAGCGACTTCTTGTGGAGAGATGGAGTTTAATCAAAGCTTGGGAACCTTATTCCATCTAACAAAACAATTATTGTTGTAAGAAGGTTTAAAAATGCATTAATAGTTTGCATAGTACACAAAATATTCAGTAAAATTATTGGCATCTCACAGACTGTGTAAAAAATGTATTTGGTTAACAGTATAGTTTTTTATAGAGCCCGTGAAGTGAAGCTGTTGTTTTACATCATACACAAGGGAAAATTACAAACCTTGCTGATGTGGACAAGCAAGATGAGCCATTTGAGAGAGAGAGAGAGCTTTTTGGACTCCTTCATCATTTGTAATGTTGCTCCCATTTAAAACAGTTCGGCTCAAGACCAGCCATTTTTAGAGTCATGATTGTTTGAGACAAGTTGTTTCGTGTTTGAAAATACCCTCTACAATAAACAACCCCAATCATTCTCTCTCTCTCTCTCTCTCTCTCTCTCTCACACACACACACACACACACACACACACACACACACACACACACACACACAGACACACACAGACACACACACAAATTAATAAATGGAAATTGAATAAATACCTTTATTCAGTTCGGTTAATTGTGTTCAGTGATCCGTACCAAACACAACAACACCCCAATTGTTGTGTTTGGGTGGGGGGTTGGAGATGTCACTCTTGCCTTTCTTGAGAGCCCTGTATATATTTATTTAATTTATCATAGAGTAATATAGAGCTTCATGTGAATTTAGGCTGGATGTTTGTAAGAAAAAACGATGATGGATGTATTAAGTGCAAAACAAATTAACAAATCCGAAAACGGTAGGTATCGTTTGTGAATGGAAACTGACCGGTCATTGAACAAGATACCTGTCACTCAAGATATACAGATATGGAATCTTATGATGTAATGTGTAAAGTTTTCCGTTTCAATATAAAAAAACAATAACAAAATTAATCCACAGTAATCCATTCCATCCATCCATTCAAACTTTTCCCTGCGGCTGACTGTTGAACTTCATGTATACCTTGAGTGACAGGTGTCTTGTCCAATGATCGGTAAGTTTCCAATCACAAACTATACCAACCTCTTCCGGGTTGTCTGAATTGTCGTCGTGTTGTCGGATTTGTTAATGTGTTTCGTCGGATAAAGCGGTAGAAATGAGTGAGTGAGTGAGCGAGCGAGTGAGTAAGTAATGTGTTCCGTGCAACGACTCAGACAACCCGGAAAAGGTAGGTATAGTTTGTGAGTGGAAACTTACCGATCATTGGACGAGACACCTGTCATTCAAGATATACAGGTGAATGAAAGGTGTCTCGTCCGATGATCGGTAAGTTTCCAGTCACAAACTATACCAACCTCTTCCGGGTTGTCTGAATTGTCGTTATGTTTTCGGAGTTGTTAATTTGTTTTGCACAAGGGGCGGTGCTAAGATGGCGGGTTGAGCAGTCGTGGTTTCCGAGGCTTGTGATAGTTTTCCCAAAAGTTTGACTAAAGACAGTACTTCCACCAATTTATGCCAAGATGTCTGCACAAAAACTGATTAAACCTGCCAAGTTGAAATTAGCCCCCAAAGGTAAAGTTCTGACGCCTAATGTCGAAAAGAAAGATGAGGCTAGAGAAACGGAGCATGACTACGCGATGGAGGTTACTGTGATAAATAAAAGAGAACGAGGTGATGGCTCCCTTCCTTCAACGCCATGTAAAACGCCAGCGGAAAAAAGAGTGAAGCCAACGGTTGAAAGTGAGCAGGTTGAGATTTCTAATGAAACTATTCTGGAGGCAATTTTAAATCTGGAAAAGAGGGTGGACGAAAAGTTGGCGGGTTTAAGTGAACAAGCCAAGCAGAATAGCGCCATGATTGTAAGCTTAACGAAGGCGATTCATTTCAACACGGAAGGTAAATGAGTGCAAGAAAAGAGTAAAGGACTTGGAGTCACAGAATGAACATCTGCGCAAGGACAATTGTGTTCTTAAGGAGAGAGTGAGATAACAAGAAAGATATAGAATGAAGTGGTGTCTCCGTATCAAAGGCATAGAAGAGAAAAAAGACGAAGATATCAGGTTGCATGTCATCCAGTTACTCAGTAAAATTGCACCTGAAATGGACGTAAAAATGGATGAGGCTTTTGACATCGTCCATAGGCTGGGCAGAAGGATGGACAATAAAAACAGAAATGTCATTGTGCTGTTCACTCAAAGGCGGGTAAAAGATGAAATCTGGCGTCGCACCAAAACCTCTCTTATCTGCAAGACGGAAGGGGTTCGATTTGCCGAGATGCTTCCGAGGGAGGATTTGGAAGACCGACGAAAGCTGTGGCCTCAAATTGATCAAGCAAGATCTAAGAAAATTATTTAATTCCCTATTAGAATGTATTGAAAGAAAAGATCTGATAGAAAGTATGAAACAAGGCTTAATTACATTGATTCCCAAAAGTGGCAAGGATAAAAGATTTTTAGACAATTTGGTTTATGGAAGGAAGGTCAATCCATAATAATATTAGATTGGTGTTAGATCTAATTGACTATAGTGATGTGGTTCAAGGCAATGGGTTTCTTATTTTATTAGATTTTTACAAAGCATTTGATGTGGTTGAACATCCATTTATTTTGAAAACTTTGCAGCATTTTGGTTTTGGAGTAAGATTTATAAATTTAATTAAAATGTTATACAACGGAATAAATAGCTCTGTAGCTCTTGGTCATGGAACCTGCACAAGATTCCCAGTTAAAAGGGGGATTCGTCAAGGATGTGGTAGCTTACCATTGCTATTCATTATGGTTGCAGAGCTTTTATCAATATTGATAAAAAATAGTGGTATTGAAGGGTTAACAGTGTTGAATAGACAATAATTATAAGTCAGTTTGCTGGAGCATGTGATTGCAATGAAGAAAGGTAATCATATCAACATGCTCAGAACTGAGGCTTGCCCTGCGCTTTGAAGCAATGTTTCCTGCTGCTGAAAATAGACGCTCTGATGCTCGATCTTGCAATGGACACACGCCACGGCGTTTCTTTACTTTTCAATTTGAAATGATAACAAACCTTGGACATTTTCTGTCATTTTCTCCTGTTTGTTTCTTCTCTTTGCTCATTGCCATTGTTATCGCGCCCTTCCATTTTGCAGCCCGCACGCGGCCTCAAATCAAAAGACCGCTAACTCCTTGAGTAAGCGCGGTTACACTCTCACACACACACACAATAATTGCACAAGAACGTGACGTGAGCTTTAAAATGAATTAAAAGAGGCTTCGAGGCAGACGAATTTGCCTTGATTCATTTTTGTAATCAAGTTACTCAAGGAATCGTTTCAGCCCCATATCTTATGTCAATAATGTTTAAGGAACTAGGTTTAGGGCTCCATAAACACACAGGGTCACTTTAGTGTGTGTAGCCAGTCTGCCTCCTGTCATGTTTTTTGGGATGTATAAAGAAACCAGAGAACTTGGAGGAAACCAATACGAACATTGTGGAGAACGTGCACAGGAACTTGGCAAATTAAAAAAAGAAAGCTTTACCGTTACAAACATGATCTGTATTTATATCTATATATTTACTCAGTTATAGTAAATACTGTTCATCAGTTATTGCATAGTTCATAACTGAGGTTTCAATGATGTTCAGTTATTAAATTCTAATTCTATTTTATTGAGGTGGAATTTGAGAGCTGATTATTTTACAGCACTTTAACTGCTGCTGCTGTGAGAGACATTTACACCAACATTTATTTAGTGTGATTAAAAACAGACCATTTGTGCAACATTTGGAAGGTGTAATTTTATTTAGTCTTATTAGGGTTCATGTCCACGGCCAGACACACTTGGAGTCTTTGTTATAAAACTGCCACGTGTTTCTGTTCCAGCCACATCTCATCTTCTCCTCTGCTAGTTCTATTTTTGTTTAATACAGAGAAATATTCAGCAGGCCCGTTTCCACAACCTTCCCATTCATCTCCCTGACAGATGTTTTGGCTTCAGATTCAGAGGAATATGTTATATATCCATATCCTTTAGCCTTTTTATGCTGTACAAGGAGATAGAGAAAGCAAACAATGAGCATTACAGATTATAATATATATAAAACAGAACAGCTATGCTGTGTTAGTATCAGGGAACTGTGATTGAACCCACTATAGTCCATATAAACTTCTTATCTACATCTATTCGGATAAAAGTCATTTCTGACAGCAGCTATATCAAATACAGTGTATCCTAAAAAGACAGTAAGGGGAAGTGAACACAGTGTATTTTGCGAAAGGAAGAAACCGAAAGGGATTAATAGTTCACCTTAGGTGGAGGTTCGGGTGGAGACACAGGTTCAGGGGGAGATGCAGGTTCGGGTGGAGACACATGTTCAGGGGGAGATGCAGGTTCGGGTGGAGACACATGTTCAGGGGGAGATGCAGGTTCGGGTGGAGACACATGTTCAGGGGGAGATGCAGGTTCGGGTGGAGACATGTTCAGGGGGAGATGCAGGTTCGGGTGGAGACACATGTTCAGGGGGAGATGCAGGTTTGGGTTGAGACACATGTTCAGGGGGAGATGCAGGTTCGGGTTGAGACACATGTTCAGGGGAGATGCAGGTTCGGGTGGAGACACATGTTCAGGGAGAGATGCAGGTTTGGGTGGAGACATGTTCAGGGGGTGATGCAGGTTCGGGTGGAGACACATTTTTGAGCAATGATGCAGATTCAGGTGGAGACACATGTTTGGGTACAGACACATTCTCGGACGGAAACACGTTCTCAGGTGGATACGTGGCCGTTCCTCCCAGAAGCCCGTTGACCATAATGTCTTGGCCACCATCATTGGGGTCCTGATTTTTAATCTGTAGAAAATACAATTTGGAGTTAAATTGTTAATCTTCTAGAGATAGTTTAGGTGCTAAATGTCTGGAGTTAATATGTGAAAACACCATTATAAGAACCTTGAGTATTTTTACTGTAGTACTTTTTTATTTCTTACCATTGTGCGCTTCCTTTCAGGTTGTGAGGAGGCTGTGGAGTTGGGAGGAAGTAGTCTTCTTCAAAAGTCTCCACTGTTAGGGGTTTTGTGGTAGAATTCGAGGGGCAGGAACTGGTAGTACTCAGGGTAGTACATAGGGTTGTACTCGGGGTAGAGGTTGACAGGGACATTTTCTAAGTCAGGTGTATAAATAGCAGGCACATAGTGCACAGTTTCTTCCAGCTGGAACTGAAAGAAGAAACAGAGATGGCTTTTAGAGAAATTGATTGTTTCAGAAAAACAAAAAGAAATGAACAGGTTCATACTGAGGCTTACTGATGAAAATAATGACTTTTCTCTTCAGAAACAGGCCTGGATGCATTACTTACTATACTGCGTCTTCCATTTCTGTGTTAAATCATCATGTCTAAGGCTTTAGTGCTCCCTAAGGCGATAAGCTACTTTTACAATTTAATATGAAATAAATATAAATGTAAGTGAATAATAAAATAAATAAACTTAATATTAAACTAAACAGTATGAATGCTTAAATAAAATGGATCCTGAAGATCAAGTTCACTAGCTTCATGATAATCAGATCACATTAGCGGCACGTCCCCATGTCCATATAGGGACACAAAGGCATGTCTTCTCAGGTCTGCGATCTGCAGAGAGACATTAATGCTGTACCTTTGTGTTTGCAGTATCTGTCTGCACAGGCTCCGGTTGTGACATGGTCTCATTTGGAGGCACAGGTTCAGGTGGAGACACATTTTTGAGCAATGATGCAGATTCAGGTGGAGACACATGTTTGGGTACAGACACATTCTCGGACTGAAACACGCTCTCAGGTGGATACATGGCCGTTCCTCCCAGAAGCCCGATAACCATAATGTCTTGGCCACCATCATTGGGGTCCTGATTTTTAATCTGTAGAAAATACAATTTGGAGTTAAATTGTTAATCTTCTAGAGATAGTTTAGGTGCTAAATGTCTGGAGTTAATATGTGAAAACACCATTATAAGAACCTTGAGTATTTTTACTGTAGTGCTTTTTTGATTTCTTACCATTGTGCGCTTCCTTTCAGGCAGAATTGGGTGGTGGTTGTGAGGAGGCTGTGGAGTTGGGAGGAAGCAGTCTTCTTCAAAAGTCTCCACCGTTAGGGGCTGGGAGTAGAAGTTGGGTGGCAGGAACTGGTAGTACTCAGTGCTGTAGTCGGCATAGTATTCAGGGTAGTACACAGGTTGGTACACAGGGTTGTATTTGGGGTAGTACTCAGGTTGGTACACAGGGTTGTATTTGGGGTAGTACTCAGGTTGGTACACAGGTTGGTACACAGGGTTGTATTTGGGGTAGTAGTCAGGTTGGTACACAGGGTTGTATTCAGGGTAGTACACAGGTTGGTACAAGGGGTAGTACTCAGGTTGGTACACAGTTTGGTATTCGGGGTAGTTCACAATTTGGTACCCAGGGTTGTACTTGGGATAGAGGTTGACAGGGACATTTTCTAAGTCAGGTGTATAAATAGCAGGCACATAGTGCACAGTTTCTTCCAGCTGGAACTGAAAGAAGAAACAGAGATGGCTTTTAGAGAAATTGATTGTTTCAGAAAAACAAAAAGAAATGAACAGGTTCATACTGAGGCTTACTGATGAAAATAATGACATTTCTCTTCAGAAACAGGCCTGGATGCATTACTTATTATACTGTGTCTTCCATTTCTGTGTTAAATCATCATGTCTAAGGCTTTAGTGCTTAGTAAGACAATAAGCTACGTGTCTTACAATTTAATATGAAATAAATATAAATGTAAGTGAATATTAAAATAAATAAACTCAATATTAAACTAGACAGTAAGAATGCTTAAATAAAACAGATCCTGATAATTAAATTTACTAATCAACAAAGTAATAATCAGGAAACTTACCATTTTCCAAACTTGGTGGTGTGATGTGCCTCGTTTAAAAAGTAAAATTTGTGAAAATGAATGTAAAAAGTTTGATGTTTGTTGTGTGTTGACTGAATAAAGTATGCTGTGTAAATTGTGAATAGTAAAAGTCTCTCCAAATAATCTCTCGCTCGATGAAGTTCGCTCACTGTATTTGAATTCAAATGTCAACAATTTAAGTGTAAACGGTGATGAGCTGTCATTGTGTTCCGGATCCATGACTCAGCCTAGAGCATCCTAGTGTTATACACTACACTACTAACATATGTAACCATATGTTTATGTCCAAAACCACAACACAACATGACAAGAATTCTTTTATATTCAAAATGTCCCGACTAATATTTTAAGACATGAGCGGCTCATCCCCAAGAGACCTCGCTCTAATTTTCGTGCTAAAATATATTCACACTGGTATCTTTATACTTTAATCACATTCTATATATCTGTGTAAATCTCAGAATTATCTGATTTCTAAGAACAACAATGTGAATCTATCAAATGAAGTGAAGTTATTAGGTTTCTCTACTGTTCATGCTGCTTTTTGATTTCTTTGTCATATTGACATTACTACAGTCAGTTATCAGGACAGGAAAGATCAGCTCAGCCACCACTTTCACTCCAACCCTTTCACAACAACCACTTTATCTTATTTTAGTTAAATGCAGAATTTTTAATCTATTCTACTTCATTTTATTTAGTTGTATTTCTACATATTTTACACTTTTAAAAGCTGATGTCTGGCACAGTCATTAATCAATTTATATCCTTTAATAAGCAGCAGCACACAGTAACACGTGAATTCACCAGTGTTTACATTATCAGAGATTACATATTCTCATTCATCATCCTCGTTCACCCACAGAGAAAACCACTGGAGCTGCGAGCATCACTTTGAGGACAGAGTAAGTTTCTCCTGTTTTAATGTTACAACAAATTGAACTTGTTTGACACAAACAATGACATTTTGACTGCTGTTAGAGATGTTTCCCAGATAATCAGCATCAGTTTTTCATGAGTGTCTGTAACTTAGCCAACAGTTTTACAGCCTGTTCACTGACAACACCTGCTCAGAACAAGTAGTCTAGGCCAGTGCTTCTCAAACTGGGGGCCCGGAGATGGTGCCAGGGGGCCCCAGCTTTCTGACATTTTATAAAATAATGAATTTATCATAAATTAAATTCTCAGGATATACCACCAGCACTACATTGTATAATTTAATATGTTTTGTTAATGGCAGGGTCTCCGATTTTTGAAAGCCAATGTCGACATTTGAAATCACCAAAACAATTTGATAGCTCCGCCCACACACACATACGTAACCCAGGCAAATAATGGAAAGAAATGTGTCTATCATAGCTGAAGGGAATAACAATACGATTGCAGATAAACAAACAAGCAAAAATGACACTCAAGCAGTATCATGCAAAGGACGGCATATATTAGTTCTGTGAAACAAAGCAAAACCAACGTTACTCACCTATCGAGAAGGAAAAAAACAACCTCGGCGTCTTAAGTAAAGCTGACTTTCCCGAGTCAGTAACTCCTGAGCTAAATGCTGTTACTACACAAAACGCGGTTGTAGCTGCCTCTCTACATTACTACGTTAGAAAAGAGGTGTTATTTGTGTAGTAACAGCGTTTAGCTCAGGAGTTATTGACTCGGGAAACTCCAACCTGTGAATATGAAGCCAACTTCCTACTCCTTCAGTTCACTCCACTGCTGGAAAGCTGATCCTATATTAACACGTCCTACCTCTTGCCTTATCGTAAGCCTTTCTTCGCTTTCTTTCTTTGTTTTTATACACCATGTCAATGCTAAAACCGCTTTCTGCTAATGTCACACATGCGCACTGAACACTCTGTCCAACGCATATTGACAAGCCCCGCCCCTTTCTGCTCATTGGCTACACGTTTGTTTTGTTTTTTGTTTTGTTTTTTGTTTATTATCGGGCCGACTCAGTTTTCTGAAGCATTTCTCAAAAATCGGAGCCCCTGCCTTTAAATTCAAATATTAAGTTTTGGAATGTTTCATGTGATAAATGTTCTTTTTTTCTTTATTTGTGTGGGGTGTTTGGTGGGGGGGGGGGGGGTGGTATTGTCAGAATCTGCTACCCATGTTAAAACTGAGTATTGTGTATTTTGCAGTGTTATGTCCATTTTAAAGTATAGGTATGAATTTTAGTGGGGGCACGGTGGCTTAGTGGGTAGCACGTTCGCCTCAAACCTCCAGGGTCGGGGTTCACCTGAGATAGGCACAGGCTCCCCGTGACCCGAGGTAGTTTGGATAAAGCGGTAGACAATGAGTGAGTGAGAGGTATGAATTTTGATAAAGTAGTACAGACCGATAGGTTATACGTTATTTATACGTTATTGCTACCATTAGGAAATTCTGACAAGGAGGAAAAGTGATAGAGGAGCCATTGTGTTGTAGTTGCATAGTTTTCTATGCATTGCACAGCTGCTACCTGATTGGCTGATGGAATAATTAATGAGATTTGTGTTTCTAATAAAGTGGACAATTAAATCTCCACACTAGCTCCTTGTGTCAACTATAAAAAATTGTGCATAAACATTGTGCATGAGTGTATAATGTACAGAGATAAACACACAGTACGAAGACATGCCTCAGTTGAGCACTGTAATGACAGGTTTATTTACAGCTTTAAAGAATACTTTGGTTTTGAAAATGATTTAATCTTACAGTAGTTATTTTCCAAATAAGACAAATGGCAGTTTTTTTTTTTTTTACATCGAGTGCAGAAACATAATTCTTTTGTGCTACATTAATTAATTTATTCACATTGAAAATGTACACAACACCTAACAAACAACACTGTTCAATGACCATTTGTAATAATAATAATAATAATAATAATAATAATAATAATAGCAATATCTAAACACATATTTGGCCTCCTAATTAAGTTTGCACTTGCAATAACCGTTGTATATGTCCATTATAAATACAGTGAAAAGTTGACAAATTGAATAGTTAGTCACTAATAAAAATACAGACTACTTTAAAAATGTTTTGATAAACTCCATGTAAATTTTCAGTCGTACATAACAAACCTCAGGTAAAACTGGTCACACCATTCCTCTCACAAATTGCTTTCAATATATATTAAATCACTCTAAAATATGTCCTAAACTGGTACCGATGGATAAAAACAAGTTATATAGTGTCATGTCAATCCATATATTTTTCAAAAATCACAGAAAAGTCAACTCACATTTCTAAAGCGAACAGGAATTATAGTATAGATTTACATGAATATGTTACAGCACAAAGTAAAGCATTACAGACATGGCAAATACAGTTACAGTCACATTCAAAAGCACCAGGCAACACTATACAAGATGCATGTACTCTTACACTCAAGAACATTTATGTGGTTAAATTTGGACTGAAATTCAGACTTAAATACTTGTTTTAATGTCAAAGATGATTTGTTCCATCCAGTCAAAACATTCACCTGCACAGACATCTTGTATTACAAACTGAAAACAAAGTATTCTGATCATCCTGCAATACTAAAATAAAGTGCACTTATTTCAGCTTAGAACTGGCATCTGGAAAATATTCTTAGAAATATTATTATAGTATCGTATTTATCCCGAATATGACTTAAGGGTTTATACCCTTATTCAAAATGAATCAAAATTATGTCAGGTTTTAATCATTTCATCTTCCCTTTCAAACAGCTCCCTCTGAGCAGGTGAAGTCTGTGGTTTAAAGGACGTTGTTCCTAAATGTGGTTGGTACAAACTTCTGAGCCTGCTGACCACCGATTTCTGCCACATAAAGTGCTCCAGTTTTCTGATCCAAGTCCACCAGGTGAGGTTTAATGTCGTCAGCCAGTTGGATGGAACTCACCACTTTACACTGACCAATAATTCCCACAGGTGGAGCCTCCAGCAGAGTGACACGGTTAGTGTTTAACTGTGCAACAACCAGGTACTTCTGGTCAGGGGTGAGCCTGTGCAGAAAAATGATCTGTACTGTAACCCAATGCATACAGGTTTGGGAACTTGAAACATCTTGATTGTATTTTACCTCACGGAGTAAGGTGCGTCGTCTGTGAAGCAGCTTCCCCATGAGCCCAGCCAGTCTCCAGTAACCGAGTTAAACACCTGAATCCGCTTATTTCCTCGGTCAGCAACCCACACCTGACACAAACAGTGGGTATGATACAGTTTTCCATAGTGCACCATTTACAGAAACATGTACATGTAAAAGTGGATGAATGACAAGGAAATAAAGATTAGAAATATCTTGCAGACATACCCTCTGAAAATGATCGACAGCCACACTGTGAGGGATGTAGAACTGGGAGAGTCCTTCACCTTTCTCACCATGCATCCACAACATCTGCAGGTCTACACGAAGACCACACAATTAATCGAAATATCCCAAAGTGCTTTATTTCGCTGATACAACAACAATTTCATTTTTTAAGGTTTATTTTAACCAAGATTCTTTTTTTATTCATTGAAGAATGACATACTTCAAATGTAGTCCCTGAGATCACTTACAACAGCTACAGATAATTGTCTGTAAAAATGCAGCCTGTCATGTTACAGAAACAAAAAAAAAATATCCTGCTGTACTGAAGACTTTGCCATGGGAGAAAACTGTAAGTTACAAAGCACTGATACTGAAGACTCTGAGTCTGATAATCATCACCAACCATTCTGCTCCCTGTGTAAAGATAATGCATTAAAATTTGCTATATTAATATAAACCATGCATCTGGAACTACCATCAGAGCTACTGTTTAAAAATAAATCCAACTTCTGACCAATCAGCATCAAAAATTCAACTGCGTGAAATAACAAACACAACACTGTTTCCAATTAAAGATAAAGTCATTGTTTTTTTAAGAAAAGTTAGTTAAAGTTTTTCATCTTCATCTCCTTCTTTCAGTATTTCTCCAAAGCCGAACAAACTGGCTACATGACTGACGGGCTGACGGAGAGACACTATTGCAATTACTTGGATGTTGGCGGTTCACTGCTGTATCTCGCCCCCTCAGAGATGAGAGATTTTCTTTTGAGCTGTAAGTTATAATGATAACTGCATGAAGTAAATAGTGTAAAACGCTGCTTCACACATATTTCATCTACGCATTTCATTTCTTTGAAAATTCTCCTTATAAATTGTTTTTTCGCTCAAAAATGTTTTCACAGCAGAATCAGATCACATCTCTACAGTATCAGTGCGAGAGCTCTGGTATCAGCTAGAATTCAGCCATAGAGCATAAGAGTAAAAAAGAAACATTGGATTGATAAATATGAAACCCAGCATGTTATGCGGTGCATTCATTTCTGTGCCGTTACTGATTTACTAAATACACCATGCAAGACTCTGTACTGGTCATTAATCCATCATCAAAATGTGTGTTTTATATCTGACTGCCTGCATGAACCACATCTGACTTTTACACCTTAAATACTGTGAACATCCCCAGTACACAATAAATCAAGTTATTATTATTATTCATAATAAAACCTTGAGACAGTTTGATGAGACGGTTGTTCATTCCTCCGTCTCCATCCACAATGTAAATCTCTCTGGTCGAGTCGTGGATGAAAATATCAGCAGGTTGGTCGAATTGTAGTGGGTTGAGACCAGAGCCGGATTTCCCTGCTGTTCCCAGCACCTGCAGTAGCTTCCCAGAGGACGAATACTGCTTTATAGTGTGTCCATAGGGCCCTGCAAATATATAGGAAAAAATATTTTATACAAAAGGTCTTTTACGACTCAGTCTCAAAAGTTTTTGTTTAAATAAAGGTTGTGAATCACTGCAAGGTTTTCTTTTCCTCCACAAGATGCTGACCATTATTCAAAGACTGAAAAACATACTTGCACAATTAATCTGTTCAGTTAAAAAAAGAAATCTGGTACTTTAATTGCTATTAGTAAGCATAAATATCTGAAAAAACAAACAAACAAACAAAAAAAAAAGGCATACAAATGAGTAACTAGGTAAAATTGTCAGTGGCACAGACATCTGACATCTCTAGTGCTGGTGATTTGTTTCATGTATTTAACACTGCACCCAGTTCAGCCATGGAATACTTTTATGGCTCTGTAACTGGACTGTGGTGTGCCAGTTGATGACTATCACTGCAGGGTGTCAATAGTTTTTTTAAAACTCGGTTGTATTTAAGACCTTTTATTCACAAGGTACAATAAGTGTGCCGTTCTAAACTACATATCTGCGATGTTCTGTAGGCAATGCTGGCAGCTGCAAATAATAATGTTGACCCTTCTGCACTTCTCCTGCTCAGCTACTTCAGCTTCCTGCTAAGAAATTTAAGCACCCTCAGTATCCTTGAAATTGATTCTGAATTTCCAAACCACCTTCGAGCTGTGCGTTTTTTCTCAGTTTGTAATCGACAGATCAGACTTTAAACAAATCTTCTTCTTCTTTTCGGGTGGTGAAGGGTTTATGCCGGATGACCTACCTGATGCAACCCTCCCATTTTATCCGATAGAATTAACTCTTCAGTGGCTGGATTAGCGCCCTGCACAGGAATTGAACCTGAGCCGCAGCAATGACAGCTGGACCTGCCACTGGACCAACAGAGGATCAGAATTTAAATGAACGATAAATAAAAACTCTGAGTGAACTCACCATTCCCCACATCAGTTATCCACACGGTGGGGAAACTTGAAGCGTTGGCCAGAAAAATACCATGTGGCATCTCTAGTGTGCTGGTGTTCCAGGCATGCAGGAAATCTCCGTCTGTGCTAAACACCAGAACTTTAGGGACATTCTCACCTCTCTGCATAAAAACAGTGTATATAAATATACCTGATACACTCCTGTGGCATATCAATTATTTGGATGTGAGCACACTTTAACCTCACCTGCACAATGTACACTACGCCAGCCTGATGGTTCACAGCCACGCCAAAAACCTCTCCAGTGAAATGCTCGGAAAATTTGGGCCAGGAGGCGTCCAGCTTGTATAGTGTTCTCCCAGCAATACTGACATTCCTTTTACGTCCTGAGGCTACATACTTCCAAAAAATGATCACAGACAAAAAAAGATCAAATATAGAACCGAGAACAAAGACACAGCTCTAATAATGGTGTACAACATGGCTCTTTCTAGTAATTCAAATATTTTCATACATTTAAATAATTTAAATCAATTGTTGCCTGGTCAGTTCTGGTATAAGTTATCTAAAAAAGATTTATACAGCCTTGTAAAGGTGAAAATTTAACCCAGAGTCTGGTTTATTTGATCTTTTATAAATTCTAACAACATTTAACAACAAATAAAACTCAATCTTTTTAAATAACGACAATATAATTGTAAGTTGGCCATTTGCCAGTCCCCAGTTTCATGCAAATGAACGATCACATATATACACGTAACTTAAAGACCTTCTCTGTATCATTTTGCCCTTTTTTTCTGTGAAAGATTGTTCCTCTTATTTTCCCCTGAATATTACTCACAGTCTTCTGTTATACAAATTCCCCTTTCCCTGAAATTTCTAGTCATAAGCCACCAGATGACTTGGGATTTTTTTATTTTTTTTATTCAAATATAAAAGAATTTTGCATATTTGTCTGCGGTTTTGTTGATTATGCAAGTGCGTGATGCATATATTTTAATACTATAATAAACACACTTGGTGTTGTATTCATATTTCAGCTCCATTACTGCTTTTAACATGGATAAGACTATTCTCAGCCCAATTTAACTGATAACACATGTAGTATGTTAGAACCATGTTCAAAAATCAACCAGATGTGAAAAACACATCAAGAACAATTAAAAAAACTGGTCGATGAACTCAAGTGTAAGGGAATCTGAGGCATCACGGTGGCTCAGTGAGTAGAAATGCTCCGTTACAGACAGCTCCAGGATCCCTCCTTTAATCCCATACAGGTTTCTGTGTGGTATTCCATGGGTTGCCCTCAGGTTCTCTGTTTTCCTTCTACTGTCCACACCTAGGTATACAGACTGACTACAATAAATGTCTCAGTATGTGAAGGCGCGTGTGTCTGTGATGGACTGGTGTCACAGCCATGGTGAATAAACCAGAATAAAGGGTCTGGATAAACTGAAGATGCATGAATCAGTACTGACTGTAAAATAACACACATTGGAAGCACATAAACTGCTTTGAGTATGATTATTATTATTATTATTATTATTATTTTTTTTTTTTTAAACAAGGGACTAATGTATTCAGCGCATGAGGGGTTGAGTTTGTTCAGGTCGTTTAATGTAAACGACTGTATATTTTTTTCCTATATTCCTACAAATTTTGGACAAGTAAAGAACCTTAGAAGTGAGTCATTAAACAATGAATCGTTTAATGATTCGGTACTTTGAACGATTCGCTCAAAATGAATCGGTTATTCATGTACGTCACTACTTATTATGGATAGATTGCACCTTGGCAGCTATAGTAATCGTCATATTTCCTCACATAAATTCATATTCCTTTAGAGATCAGTTTTTGTATCAGATTGTTTAGCACTAATTAGCTAGTGAAAAACCTGCTCTGCACCCGACAGCTGGAACCGAGCTATGGCTAGACACCAATGTCAATTATTATAGATACAAAGAAGAAAAACAAATGAACTTACGTGGGAATTTAAGGTGCTATACATCACAAACATTACGAGGAAGATAATAGCCATCGCTGAACTAACGAAACACAGCTGACTTTTCTTTTTCATGTAGAAAACGTACGCAGTGTTAGCAAACAAAACCGAGCAGCAGAACAAGCAGGAATCCGCTTCCTGTTATGGTCACGTGACCCAAAGAATGATTCATAAACGCCAATGAGACGCAAGGAAAATAAATAAATAAAAATAATAGAATTAAATATCCTTGCACATATAATTTTTCAACTCATGCTGACAAATCGGGTTAAGCAAGGGCAAAACACTTTATTTGTACTTGTTCTTCTGTTCGGTTTGTAAACTCCTGTTTACATGAAAAATAAAATTCCCAAAAAAAGATTAAAAAAAAAAAGGCCACAAAATTGTATTCAAAATATCAGCAAGAAACAAAAAAAATAATAATTGGTGAGATAATTTAAAGGACAAAAATGCCTTCCTCTACAACTGTGGTTTACTTAAGAGTGGAACAGAAAATATCGGTTCCTGATCCAACATATCGTATTGGATTAAATATTCTACGGGACATTTATGATCATTTTCTCCCTGGCTCTTATTAAACACTGAGAAGCTCACGTCAGACAGTGAAAGCAGAAAGAGAAAGAGCTAGTGTATAGATGTAGTGTTGACAGAAGTTCATAACAAAGCACTCATGGGTAGGCAGGTGCATCTCCCCATGATAAAAACATACATATATGTATACAGACAGTATAAAAATGTTTAGAACCTTACATTTTAGCACACAACACGAACAGTGAAGATTAGGTAACAGAAATATGAAGATATTAATTAATGTTAATTAATGAAATAGAGAAAAGTCATGCATTTGTAGTTTTCCTCCTGACCTGACTGAAAATGAAACAGAAAACTATAGCATTAGAATAACTGCAGTCGTAGATTAATGACGTCTGCGTTGATGCTTTGGGCATTTCACTATTTGGTAACTAGTTGCATGGTAAGGCAAAAGATAAGAAAGGAAACACTTCTTGCACACGCACAAACATTAAAGTTAATGAATGACTGCTAAAAGTTGGAAATATGGCTATGGCTGGGATTTTGATCAAATACTATTCATTGCATATGTATAATTCTTTAGCAGGGAGTCGGTACAGGAAAACTCCCATTGCCACAAACGTTAAGAAACATATATCACAAGGTTTAAAAATGACCATTTAAAGAAAGACTTCACAAGCACGGTTAATAATGCTAAAATATGGCCCCCGGGAAAGACAGTGATGATTAACAATGAAATGAAGGGTCTAGTGGTTAGATGGTACATTTTAGTTGTTACAGTACATTCACTGTGTCACATGCTCCTCATCCTTAACACACATATGGCTATTAAGAGGCATTTAAATAATTCCATATCTTTCTCCATAAACCCCTTACAGAGAGTAGACATACACTATCATCCACTGATTGTGTATCACAAGGAACAGTACAAGAGATTGCAAGGATAACACTAAACAGTCCAAGACGTACAAAGTACAAACGTGCTTTCATTGCAAAGTATACAGTGACACAGAGCACTTTGGTGAATGGCGGGTTTAAGGCAATACTGGTGCAATCAGCATATGAAGTGGGTGAGGAGGTTGTTGATGCGCAGGGGAGTAGTAGAGAGGACAGCCAGGGCTTTTTATTTGTCTTGCATCTTCTCCAGGATGGGCACGATCATGTCAAATTTGGGTCTTTTAGCAGGATCTTCATTCATGCAGATTCTCATAAGCTTGCAGATGTGGGGCGAGATGCCAGGTGGGATGGTGGGACGCAGACCCTCTAGTGCCACCTGGAGGACAAAACGAAAATAGGTGAAAATGAAAGAACAGAAAAGTCATGAATAGATTTTCATGGATATTAAGAGACAGGGAAAGGTTTTACTTCCATCACTAACCCTAACCCAAAGGACTCAATATACTGTCAAGAGAAAAAGAAAGTACATCCTACTGCAGTTCTATGTTTATATTTATTAGATCATAAATAAGTGTGGACCTCATCAACTTAAATAAAACCTTGGGTGACAGCAAAATACCCAACAGATGTTAGTCATTATCATAATATTTTTCAACCCCAAAAGTAATGCTAATCTAGTATAGGAAAAAAATAAAACAAGGTAAAATGTTTGTTAAACCAAAAAGCTTTTAAACAGATTTTGTGATTTGTTATTTGTATAAGTAAATAAATTAATAAAAATAAAATGATCACTCTTACCTTCATGCCAATCTCCATGTTGGAGAGATCAGCAAACGGTACCTCTCTGGTGACTAGTTCCCAGAGCAGCACAGCAAAGCTCCACATGTCTGCAGAACGCCTGTTAATTTCTTCTGGCTTCTTCTGCAGAGCTGGTGGGGTCAAATTAAAAAGTGCACAGCGTAAACAATCCAATAATGGGGCTTAAAGAAGGAGCCTACTGAAACCTAGGGAGGTACCTTCAGGGGCCATCCATGCTGGAGAATACATCCTGCCAGGACACTGGAAGGAGAACTTCACATCTGCCATGCTTATCCTGGCTGTCATGTCCTCATCTATCTGTTCATTGGCATTAACAGCAACATCAGTTAAAATGATCATGTATTTTAGTCAGTCAGGTATTTTAAATGCCTAATAGAGCCAAGGCAACTGGACTTGTGCCTAAAGAGTTGCTTTTAGACAGAAAGCGTGCAATCCTGATACCTCATGAAATACACTGGCTCTTTAAGGCCCAAGAAAGGATACGTTCTGTGCAGATTTCACACTTACCATGACACTCTTGCTGTTGAGATAGTGACGTGGAATCATGGGCTCCAGTGTGTGAAGGAAGGCCATCCCGCATGCAATATCCAGTGCAAACTTCACCGCCTGCATCTGGTCCACCACAAAGTCTAAAGTGCGAGCAAAACCTGATTTAAGTCCTAATCTTTTTTTATAACGCAGCTTCCGAAAAAACAAAAACAAACAAACAAACAAAAAAAAAAACAACACAAGCACAACATAAATCTGTGATGCCAAACATGAGACCCAGAAGGCACTTCAGGTTATCTGTTCATATCTCTAAATTTTAGAAAACTTTACTCACTGGTGCCCTCATGGAGCACGTTGTAAAGGGAGCCATATGGCATCCAGTGTGTGATGATGACTGGGTGGGGAGCAGGGGGTGACTGACATGCCCCCAACATGGGCAACACATTGGGATGGGAGAAGATTCTAAAGTAAGGAGATAGACACACAAACACACAATGACAGTTTGTAGACAACATTTAAGCCCTTTTATTTAATAAAGGTCAGGCATCAGTATACAATATGTTTAAAAAATTGCGACAAATAGTCATAGGTTTGATCCGAAAATTGTCCTATAATTAGAGATTAAACATTTAAGGCATTTGCAATCTCCTTTACATCATCTGTAGAGAAACCTGATTTGTGCATTTCCCTTTCCTCCCATCGATGCTACAGACTACCCAGAAAAGTTATATACATATCTATATCTATATACACACACACACATACCTCAGCTTGGGGTATTCCTCATTAAAGTCACGACTCTTTCTGGTGGTCCAATCCCGAACATGGAACACCTTCACTACAATTTCCGTCCCTTGCCAGCGTCCCTTCCACAGCTATTAAAAAGAGTAACAGCTGAAAATATCCTGCTACAAAAACTACAACGGGCAAAGTTTACAACAGAGAAAGGTGGGCTAACCTCTCCTGAGTGATTTTCATTTATCTTGGCCATAAATGAGAGCTGCTTGTAGTCTACACCGGCATGTTTGTTTAGTGTGCCATTGCCTATAGATATTTAAAAACAAAACAAAAAAACAGCAATATTACAGATGAAATAAAACTAAATGAATTACAGTGAAACATTGTTAGAAAAGAAGTAATTTACAAACTATTTGTACCTCAGAAGTGTTTAGTTATATCGCTTTATACAATGCTTAGCGGCAATGTTTATACACAGTGAGTGCTTACGTGGACGTGTTCGAGTTGTGCCCTTCCAGAAGGTGTCCTTAAAGGGAACTTTGGTCAGATTCTGTCCTTGCTTCTCAGCCATTTCTGAACACAAATTGTTAATGTTAATGTGCTAAATACACTACAGTAAGGTCATTCATATTTAAATGCATTTTAGTGTCTTATGAGTTTTACAGTCAAAAATAGATTGATCACCTTTCAGGTTGTCACGCAGGTGTGGCTTAGCTTTGTCCATTGGTGTTTCTCCATATTTGTTACAGATGCTCACCTGAGCACCATTATTGACAAGGTCCTGAAATGGAATAGAGAAATGCAAATTATGAATAGTTAACCTGCCATACATAGTAGTACGAGGTATACATGTGTAGTACGAGGTATATAGTATCTAAGTGTAGGCTAATCTGTTGTTTACAGATTGTCAGCCCCCTGTATCTATAATCAATAGAAAGGAACCATCAAATACTAGTAAGATGAAATCCAGCCAACAGCTCTCAGGGGTCAAAAACCTAAAAATATAGAATAAGATAGGATAGGATATTCAGTCGCACGGTCACTCACTCCACTCAATCAGCTATTCCTGGTCATGGACATAGTAGCAAAAGGCAGGGACAATTTCCTGATCTGCCTAGACTTTCCAATCCATGGTTATAAAGATTCCAACTCCTCCTGGGGGACCACAAGACATTTGCATCTGCCCTGAGGTCTCCATCCAGTGGGATATAACCCATTGTGTCATTCTCATGCTCTTTTACCGTTAGTGGGGAATGGGATCCCAATCTGTTTAAACTCCCCCAACAGGAGCAAGATGTCTCCCCTCATCTGAGAGAAACATGGTCTTGGATTTGGAGGTGATGATTTGCATCCCACTGTGCATGATGTCAAGAGACTATCATCGTTAAATAAATGGGATCGTGCTTCTTGCCAGCCCTATGCTGTAAAGTTCTACAACCCTGGCTGGGTCTTTAGATCTAGTCCATCAAAATCTTAAACAGTAGTGAAAAGACACACCTGAGACGGATATGAAAACCTACATAAATGGTTTCCAGAGTGCAGGCATGCTGCACTCTTACAGAGCTTCATATATAGAAGCAAACCTAATACACCGTACTCCTTCATTACCTCCCACAACAAATGATAGAGCACATAATCAAATACACGTCTAGACTTGATTACCATACTCTCATAACCCCTCTTAAAGCTGTTCAAGGGTAAAAAGCTGGTTCACTGTTCCATGACCTGGCCAGAACCCACAGACCTCCTAAATCTTTCCAGAGCCATGAAATGGGTATAATTAGATGGAATGGTATACTTGGAACACCACCCTCTTTTAAAAAATAGGGACCCCATCCTAGTTTGCCAGACACATCACCACACAACACTAACCTAGTCATTCATTGCTAAGAATGTTACCAACAAATAAAGTGACAGAAAAAACTTCTAGACCTCAGAGATTTCTGTAACTACCTGATGAAAGGAGGATATGCACAATGGTATAACAAGATCCTAAAATTGCTTCTTCCATCACTAAACAATATCACTAGCAGATGTCAACACCCACACTAACTGTGCAGAGTGTATAAATGGTCTTGTGTCCAGTTTGCCAGTGGTCACCCACATTTTCACCCATTGTCTCTCCGTACTGTCTACCACAGCATATCGACATTGAAGTGAAATACTCTTGCTTTCATTTGAGAATCCCTGTATCCAAATCAGGTTAACTGTGTATTAATTACTGCACTTTATGCATAGCTCTTCAACTGTTGCATGGCAGGGTTTGTTATTCCCTCATTATATCACTTACAAGTGAGCATAAAGCAAAAACATTAGTTGGTTCCAAATCATTTGGTACACTGGTGCATTCCTACCAAGAAAGCATAAACTGGTGAATTCTGGAACAGCAAAAAGTTAAGAACGCAACTATATGCAGATGACAGACTGAATTTCCACGGATAGTAAATACTGTGGGTTTAGCGTAAAATACAAAAGTAAAAATGGAAGGACCTGTTCACGATTCAAAACACAACACTTCATTACATGGGATGGACGTTTATGGCTGCCAAAGGAAGTGGGGTCCTCGTACTTCTTGATGATGTGACTGCTGACTAAAGCAGCAATGTGTATTCAGACAAGTGTAGGGTTATGTTATGGGTGCAGATTTAGTCAAATGCTGTGCAGTGCAGATGGCTAAAGACCTGAAACATACTTCAAAACAATCCAAGGCATTTGCACAGTTTCCAGGTGTAGCCTGCCTGACTGGTCACTAGTGCCCCTTTTCCATCGAGGCAGTTTGAGTGCTGGTTCAGAGCCAGAGCCTAATTTAAAATCAGTTCTTTCTTTTTCGACACCCAAAGCACCGGCTCTGAACCAGGAAAAGTGGTTCAAAACGTTGCTGGTCTAGACTTAAGAAATGTTTGCGTTGGGGGCTGTGGACTGGGTTACTGTGACCAACAAGACAAAAGAGAATGTCTTTAGTGCCATTTTAAATCATTTAAAATCAGGATTCGCCTCGTTTGGATGCTAATGTAGGTTTGAAAAGCCATGAGCATTAACAGTATGGCAACATCCGCCATTGTCAATGTTGTGTTTGCCGCTGCTACACTAACATTGCTGTATAACGTTATATACAGTGATGTAAGACTTGGCACTGTGATGGCTCTCTAGCCCATGGAAAGGCAAACCGGTTCTTAGAAGGCTTGCCAGTGGAACCAACTTTGAACCAGCACTAGCACTGAACTAGCACCTGGTCCTATCTGGTGGAAAGGGGGCATGTGTTGTCCTTTCAAATCTGTTCACCACATAACATAACATAGCCCTAAGGAACACTGATCAGAGTAATGAAAACAAATTATAGGCAAAAAAAAATATGACCTGATTTACACAATGAAAGAAAGAAAAAAAAATCAATAACTTAACTACAAGGAGGGTGTGTTAATACCTGATCAATTATGGTCCTATAGTAATCCCACATATTTGATGAAGGGAAAGATAGAAGTGTTGTTGAAGGCTAATAAATTTCACACAATAAAGTATATAGTTAGGAATTTCAAATATATATTCGATAAGTGTCGATGAGTGCAGATAGAAGGTGAATGTAAACCTAAACTAAAATAAGGTGGTGTGGAAAAAACATCTGACACGCCCTGTCTAAAGTCCCGCAACAATATTCCCTACTCAGTGTTTACATGCAGATGTTGATTTACTCACAAGAACTACATTAAAGCTAAAGTAATATTGCCTGTGCAATAGGAGGTAGGTGGACCAATGGAGTGGCCACTAACTGTATATAGGTTAAGGAAATGTGTCTTTAACTGAGACCAAGAGTTCTTATTTGGGTCACAGAGATATGCGTTGAACACTGTGTCTGTGGATTTCACATACCTGTGACTAAATCGCTGTGGTTCTATAAAATGGCCAACAGAGGGAAGCGTAAACTTACCTCAGCAACCAAGTCATGGCCCCAGAAGCAGGCGTAGTGGAGCGGGGTGTTGCCGTGTTCGTTAGATGAATTGGTGTCTGCTTTGCACTGGATTAGCTGAAAAAGTATTAAAAACACACAAATAAATCATTCTAAAAAATAATAACGATAATTTGTAAAGCAATAATTTGGTCTAAAAAACAAACAAACTGATTTTAACATATCAAATATGTATACTTTACGCAATAAGGTTCAATGCATAATCAAAACAGTAAAATTTCAGATTTCATTTAAAGTGAATGGGTGTTTAGTGGTGAGAATTAGGTGACACTCACCACGGATAGTGTTTTTCAAATCTGGTACTTACTATATGACTCACCAGGAATGAAACTGGGTTACAGACATGTTTATGTCTGCACTCAACATGTGTGTGTATATGTTTGGCCGTGTCTGAATGAGCACCTCGCCAAAAACATATCGGACTCTTTTATACAGGTATGTATATGTATATGTATATATGTGTGTGTGTGTATACACACATATATACACATATACATACACACACACACACACACACACACACACACACATATACATGTGTACGTGCATACTGATTGTGCAAACCTTGCCCAGAATGTCACGGTGTCCATGGCTAGCAGCCAGGTGGAGTGGCGTGTCGTCTCCGCGGTTCATCACGTTGATGCGGGCACCTCGCATAATGAGCATGTCCACCACATTGGAGCGTCCCTCCCGACACGCCCAGTGCAGTGGACTGAATCCATGATCATCTCTAAGGCACAAACAAAGAGAAGCCTTTCAGTCAGACAAAATCAGTAGCTGAACCTGACTGGTGCTTGGGACAGAATTAAAAACATAAAAATTTGTATGTTTTCAGTATACTACTGTATTTCTAAAGCAGTATGAGCAGTTTAAAAAACACTGCTTGTTCTTTAGAGTCATTATTTTTAAACACTGCCACTGGCCACAGACAGTTCCGCCGTCTTCTCTGTGCACACAGCGGGTAAGCAGAGTCTCAGCTGTCAGTGTCTAAGGCTCCCCTGTCGGGTTAAATATAAACAGCAGTTAACTGGCCCTCTGCTGTCTGCAGCGCATCCTCCCTCCCCCATCTGTGTGTGTATGTGTGTAACATGCTACCTCCCTCAGCACCAGGCTTTATTTATATTTGAATGCAGGATTCTTTCTCAAGCCATCCATTTCATTTTTACAGTCAGAGTAAAGATGTTGCAGTGAATGCTGAGATCAGCAGTGCAGCTCTACTGCACATCAGTGCTTCTCATATACTAATGTATAGAGCAAGAATCAGATTTACACACTGGCAAAACCAATAAAAATCATGCATACTTTTATATTATTATTATTATTATTATTATTATTATTATTATTATTGGGCCTGCTGTGCTTCTACACAAAAGGAATTTGATTATAAATAATGAAAATACTTGGGCCCCAGATTTCTTACTACTTCTGAACACAGACAACCATAAAACAGCTGCTAGTGGTTCTCATGCTGCATTACAACATGGCCACTGAATACAGAAGACACGCTCAGACACCCACCCACAGAGACACACACCCCGCAAATAGAGAGAGAGAGAGAGAGACGCACGCCCTGCACAGAGAGAGAGAGAGAGAGAGACGCACGCCCTGCACAGAGAGAGAGAGAGAGAGACGCACGCCCTGCACAGAGAGAGAGAGAGAGAGAGACGCACGCCCTGCACAGAGAGAGAGAGAGAGAGAGACGCACGCCCTGCACAGAGAGAGAGAGAGAGAGAGACGCACGCCCTGCACAGAGAGAGAGAGAGAGAGAGACGCACGCCCTGCACAGAGAGAGAGAGAGAGAGAGACGCACGCCCTGCACAGAGAGAGAGAGAGAGAGACGCACGCCCTGCACAGAGAGAGAGAGAGAGAGACGCACGCCCTGCACAGAGAGAGAGAGAGAGAGACGCACGCCCTGCACAGAGAGAGAGAGAGAGAGAGACGCACGCCCTGCACAGAGAGAGAGAGAGAGAGACGCACGCCCTGCACAGAGAGAGAGAGAGAGAGACGCACGCCCTGCACAGAGAGAGAGAGAGACGCACGCCCTGCACAGAGAGAGAGAGAGAGACGCACGCCCTGCACAGAGAGAGAGAGAGAGAGACGCACGCCCTGCACAGAGAGAGAGAGAGAGAGACGCACGCCCAGCACAGAGAGAGAGACACACGCACGCACACCACAGAGAGAGAGAGAGACGCACGCCCTGCACAGAGAGAGAGAGAGACGCACGCCCTGCACAGAGAGAGAGAGAGACGCACGCCCTGCACAGAGAGAGAGAGAGACGCACGCCCTGCACACAGAGAGAGAGAGACGCACGCCCTGCACAGAGAGAGAGAGACGCACGCCCTGCACAGAGAGAGAGAGACGCACGCCCTGCACAGAGAGAGAGAGAGACGCACGCCCTGCACAGAGAGAGAGAGACGCACGCCCTGCACAGAGAGAGAGAGAGACGCACGCCCTGCACAGAGAGAGAGAGACGCACGCCCTGCACAGAGAGAGAGAGAGACGCACACCCTGCATAGAGAGAGAGAGAGAGAGAGAGAGAGAAATGCACACCCTGCATAGAGAGAGAGAGAGAGAGAGAGAGAGAGAGAGAGAGAGAGAGAGAGAGACGCACGCCCTGCACAGAGAGAGAAAAACAGACACACACACGTGCCAAATCTCCCCTTCAACAAGACTTATGAACAAGACGTTATGACAAGATGGGCACAAAGAATGAAGTTTCTGAAACAGAACTTTTTAAATTTTTAAATTTAAACAATGTTTAAAACATCTGTCTGGTTTCCTTTTGCAAACTATATGCAACATCACAGCACAAGTGCGTCACTATCACACAGCCTTCAGAATGATTCCTGAGACAAGAGACTGGCTAGTGAAGACAGCAAGGGGAGGAGAAGGGAAACAAGCAGGAAAGATAGGAAATAATACTCCTCCTGCTGCCCCCCCTCACATTTTTAGCATGTGTGGGTGTTGTGCTGTTCCTAGAAAGACACTCACTTTTCCTTGTAAGGATGTGAAGTCCAAAGGCCTGCATCATTAACACCCATCCCGAGGGTGTAAACGACAACCAACTGACAGAACGCACAAATATTAGCTTGAGGAACTATACAGGACTATTAAAGGCGTTCACTATGCCTGTTTCACAAGGCAAAAAAAAAAAATTATATATATGCACAAATATATATATATATATATATATATATAAAAAAAAAGCCATTTCAGTACCTCTCACAACCTGATGAGTGACTGATAAAACTTCTTTTCTATTTAATTAATTATAATTAATGCTTGTTTTCCATTTAATTATATCATTATTATTGTCAGCACAAAAGGTTTCATAAATAAAAAAAAGGTTTTCTTCAATTGCTGAAGATTAAGAGACTGATCTACAAACTTGTATCTCAGTATATAATATACAATATAAAAATACACAATAGTCAAGTCACCTTTATTGTCACATCACCACAGCACAGGTGCCATATAACCTCCCTCAGAGCTATATTAATATACATATAAAATATTACAAAAACCAAAAAGAAGGAAAGTTTTCAAAAATGCTAATTTGTCCATATCTACAAGATGAGACAACAAAATCTTTTAGATATTCGCTTTCCATCATTAACATCTTGTAGTGAGGTCCATATATTTTTAAAAAAAATTTAATTCAACCAACTAATATAACTAAAGCATCTAGTTTTCCCTCTAAATGAATGGGGCTGTGAGCAGCTTCGGCATGTTCAGAGGACAGAGCAAATGCCACTTCTGCCACAGAACTGTTAGACGTCAGAGCATAAACTAATCACGTAATATATTCACTCATCACCACTGTAGAGAGATAATGCTTGGGCTCTGTTCACACCTGCTATACAGTAAAACAGATTTCATATACTGTATCAACTGGAAGGTGGTCATGTATCCCACCATTTATCCCTTCCACTGCATTTACATTGTACAGACTGTCCAATCACACCATCTGCTAGTGAACATGAACGAGAGATGAAATGACAAATGAAGCTATAAGAATGATTGTCATTTTCCAGCTAGGGCAATGATGCATTTGTTTAGGCAATCCTGTGTTGCTGTCTGGAACAGATAAAAACATTTTACCTTCACAGTACAATGTGATGTGGGGCCATGTCTGTACTGGATCATCTCCAGATGGGCTTTGCATAATTGGTTCTCAGTGAATATTTAAGCTGCATTAGACCCTGTTCATACCTGTGACCACTTCCAATTGGATCACCCAGGACACACGTTAATGCCATGTGTGAACAGGGCCAATTAAAAGTGAAGTTTAACTGGTGGCCTGTAAGCACATATGGCAACATCACAATGCTGCATTTACATTATTCCATTAAACTACAATGTCGGGTTTGTCTCGATGCTTTAGCTAACACACACTAGGCAGATTCATTAGCGTGAATAAGTAACAGGAAGGCTTTTAGAAATCAGGAACGTCTGGTTACGTTTGTGGAAACACTGACAAAACGGAGCACAAAGCCATCGTACTCTCCTGTTGGTACAACAACACGCAGTCACCTCACAGCTAACTATGTGGACAGGAAACCAAGCTGATAATCTGACCTCAATAATATGTTCTAGGTGCGATGTGAGGACAGAACACGGTGTTTCATAGGTAAAAGGAGAAAACTAGTTGAGTAAACCGTATGTTATTACATTAGTTACAACTTTTTAGCCTAGTCGACATCCTGTCAAACAAAACATGGTGCATTGGAGCATTTACTTGCCTACAGTTCTGGCTAATGAACATATGATTTGTCCACCCCTGCATACGATTCTGAACCAGGCTCTAAAGCAGCTTTAAGGCACCATTTTGCATTCAATTGGAAAGAGGATGTGAGAGGAGACCATGCAATGCTTGATCTTTGTCAATTCAGTACAAAGGAAAACAGTATTTTTACTTAAAATGGATAGGTTATGCGAGTTATGCTCTTTCGCTGATTCTACTTAATGAGTTAGTATACAGAAGTCTTCTGGCAAAAGTTTTTTCCTGCATGCAAACCACAAAATGTGTAGCTAATTTAAATGGAAGAGAACTCAGCATTAAGAAGCTTGAACCAATCACTGAAATTACAGCAATTCTAGTTAGTGTTTCCAAACAACAACAAAAAAAAAAAACACAAAAAAACCAAACAAACAAACAAAAAAAATTAACTCTGACTTCTGCTTGCTCTCAGATAAGATAAGATCAGTCTATAGCTGAAATCTTAAAGCTGGTCATTTAGGCAGTCTCACGGTTTTGCCATTTCCTGTCCCCTCCTACAACAGTTTGGGGTCACGACATCTAAATGCCTTGTACAGCCCCAAAAATGCTGAGAATTTACTTTACATGAAAATCCAAAAGGTTCCAAAAAATCTAATTACAATATAAACAAGTGAGCAAAGACCGAATGGCAATGATAATAATGTAGCTAGAGTGTAGCTTTTCTATTTCTGGGACAGGAAACAAGTAGAGGAAGGATGAGTAAAAGAGTGTGTAACAGGAAGAAAGAGTGCTAGAAAATGTGTGCGTGCGTGCGTGCGAGCGAGAGAGAGAGAGGGAGGGAGCACACTGGTATGGCTCAAGTCAGAATGCTCTGGTTAGTGAGCTCATAGTATGGAAACTATTCGCCCCTGCCATTCCTGAGCAGTCTGGCTTTTCCTTCCCCCTCCCACCTCTGAGTCAGTATAGTGCTAGAAACTACGTTTAAAGTGACATATCCATGACATTAGTCACGCTGCAAAATATACATGGCTGTGTTACCCAAAGAAGTAAGCCTAGTCATATTTGTGATTCTTCATCCGTCTGTTTCAGCTGACCATCAGGATTTGCTTGATTGCTCGACTGTCCCACTAACTGTTAGAAATGTACAGGAAATGCATAGATGGGATCTACAACGGATGTGACGATTTTCTCTACTCTAGTCATGTGACAGTGCTTAAACTACAAATGAAGACGTGTTGCCTGCTAGAAACATGCTGTTGCCTGTTGATGCACCGTCAGACAAGGACATCATTCTAGCATGTTCTAACTCCCCACTCGGAGGGATACTAAAACATTTCATTCACTTGAGGGTTTTTCTTTAATTCATAAACAATTTTCCTTGGATAGCATAGATTCTGAAAAGGTTGTGTTTGGCACCAGCCTTGCAAAGTTAACACCGGAATGAACTTCTACCCAGATGCCTGCATAAATAAGAACTGAGCTAAATAAACTGAGCGAGAAAGATCTGCTTCAAATATGCTTGGATTAAGTGACTAAAATGATATCACTACCTATTTGACCGCAGCCTTGCTTGTTTCCAGCTGTCTGGAACATGGAGTCATGGATTAATGTTGTAGATCTCTGCACCATATAGGGACACTTTCATTTCTCCAGCATGTGCATGACTTTTTCCACTGCGAGACCATTCTGAAGTAGGCCGACACTTCAGCAATGAGCTTTCGGTGGAAAAGAACTTAACAGTCAGCAAGTAATCTGAAGAACCAGGTTTATACTGTTTACTTGCCAAGAAGAAGAATGTGAGAGCAATTGTAAGGCACGGGTAACATCGGGGCACACTATTATCCAGCAATCAAAAGTTCTTCTAAAACATCTGGCCTGATGCCATCACTGTGAGCTGCAATCCAGTACCAACTCACTGGACTAATGACGCTCTTAACGTGAGTCACTAGAATTTCCAACACACACACACACACCCCTTCCAAAAAAAAAAAGATCTGTAAGTTTTCTTGAACTTCAGCTGTATAGTACCGGAATACATTAGGACTAAGATGAACAAAGATAAATGTAATGGAAAAATATCTGTGTAATGTCTGTTTAAGCAACATCAACAAAAAGTCATGATATAACAACAATAAGAGTGTAAGTGGAATGCCAAGCAACAAGCCATGACAAAAATCCTGCTCCAGGTGAATTTCAGTTTTTGAGGCTTTAAAATTGGGCCTGTTCTGATCATGAATGCTGTACTCAAAAGATCCATAGCATGATTTAGCCTCAGAAATAAGAAACGATTACATATTGAACAATAATTTATAGCCACTTCCAGGTTTCAGTTAATTTTCGCTAAAAGATTAGCAAATTTGAACTTACCCCTGGTTAAGGTCGTTCTCTGTGTTGTCCAGCCACAGGCGGACAGCTACAGCGTTACCCTCTCTGCACTGGGTGAAGATGTCGTCCATTCTGGTTCCTTCTTTCTCCTCTGGCTAGTGGAATCCTTTGTCCCCTACCAGGAGTGCCCTGGGAAAGGGGTGTGATGCAGCGCTACCTGGAGCACAGACAGAAGAAAGTAACACATTCATATCAATGAGTAAACAACGCTTTAAAGCACTGTGGCAGTACATGGCAATAACCAGAAAGATAATAGGACAATATTATATTTTTTATTGAGAGTCATTTTCTTTAGATTGTTTCTGACACAAACAATATAGCAAAACATTTGATCACAAATATCAAATACATTTTCATGATGATGCATGTCACAGTATTTAGTTTTAAAAAGATGCCTTTTTAAAATAAAGCATTAAACAAGAATAAAAACATAGGAAAATAATCAAACTGAGTTTAGATTTTTTTTTTAAATTAGCATAAAATTTAATTATTGTGAGTAACAAGAAATTCCATGTTGTAATGAGCAGCTTCTCCAGAATTTTGCTGTTTTTAATGTTGCGACCAAAATGCTGATTGACTGCCACTTTATTTTGTTGCGTAAAATCTGAATAGGTAAAACTGTAAGCAAATGATTCTACTTTTGAACCATTACGAGTAAACAAACAGGTCATTACTATTATATCTGCACTCATGTTCACCACATGTGAATGGAAGAGTTTTGGCTGAATGATGTCTTACAACGACAATGGGCTCAAATTTGCACACAATCTGTGGCCATTTTATTGTGGCATTTGGTTGATTTTGCATTCAAATTATGACATCTTGAGGGACTGAATATTACTCTAATAGCCCAGTCCATACTACACATGAGGGAAATAATGCCAATTGTACCCAATAATGCTTGTTGACTGTTCTTTTAATGCCACGCCAGCATCAATGGCTAATCTCATGGGAGGATCAAGGTATTGAAAGGGAGATATTTTAGTAGTTCAACAATAGGATCTTATATCATTTCAGCTGTGCTATATACTTTAATGTTACTCTGCTCTAAGACTAAAGGGAAAAATAATTTTCAATGAAATTGCAATTATATATTTTTTCTTACCATCACACCTAACTACTTTATATGATACAAGTAACACACACACACACACAGCCCTGACAGGCATCGCATTTTCGACTCTGTCACACCACATGTTGTCGGCTTCTGCCTATAGGGTCAAATTACTTAGTTAAATATACCCTTGGTGATCATTTCTGGTGTAAATATGACAGTTAATCTAAGCAACAATGGAAATGTAAGCTATGAGACAGATTATAAAAGTCTGTCCATCAAATTTCTGAAGGTTAATACATCTTTATTAAAAATGTGTCAGAAAACAGTATTATGGATTGCTTTTTGGAAAATAGAAACTAAAGCCCGTAATTTTGACAGAAATTAAAGTTATTTAGCTCAACAATTTGTAAGTATTATTCATTATTTGAATTATTATTTAATGCCAGTTTATGAATATCAGCATATTATTGCTGGAATTTCACCATATTATAGTGAAAATTATAGAATTTATAGAAAATTTTAAGAACATAAAAGCATAACCTACTACTTTGATAAATAAATTAGAAGGGTTACATGTGGACACTGAAGCAGGACTGAAACGCTAAAAAAAATTTGTATTTTCATTAGTTCCATGTGCAGTTAGAGGGGTGAAAAGAAAAATCTAACATAAGGCAAATGTCTTTTCTCACTCACAGGGTTCCTACAGGTTTCTTCAAGTTAAATTCAAGTCTTTTTAAGACCTTTTTAAGACCATTTACATAAAAAATTAATACCTATTTCACGTCCCTACCAGCAAAGAAAAACAAAATCCTTGAATCCTTGAAATGTGGAATGGGTAAAAGATAAGCCACGCAGTGTGAAAAATATTGTTTTTCGTAGTCTCATTGAGACTCTCATCAAACATAAGAACGAACGGCGATTTGTCGACTTTGGACACCAGTTCTTCTTTGATGTGGATAGCTAAACCAAACTTGGCTATGTAAGCTGTTTTGTCGGGACCACAAGTAAACATTTTAGCGATGTCGGAGTCAGGGAACATGCATTTGAAAAGCTCGGAGATACCCTCATTTCCATTGTAGGACTGGTGTTTAGCGATTGTGTTACGAGAAAGCAGATCCACTCTAGTTGCGGCCATAGCTTGAGGGTCTGCAGCGCTAGCTGAATCCTTTTTTTGCATATGGTGCAAAACGCCTCAAAAACATTGTTGTCCACTGGTTTTAACCAATGACGAAAAGAGTTTTTATCCAGCCACGCTTCATTAAATTTACATTTCCCCATAACCTCAGAATGAAATTGTTAGCTAGCTAACGTAAAAACAAACTTTACAAATATGACTGCGTGAGTCAGTCAACCTTTCCTGTGAAATGCTGAGATTTTCATTGATTTCTCACGCTTATCCTTTCTTGTTGTGTTGTAGTCTATGGCTGTGGTGGCGTGGTGCGTGATCTTCCTTTACTGAAGGCATTGCGTGTTCGCAGTATTTTGTACGGTGACCCGGGACTGCGTTGCGTTCTCAATTATTGGTTCCGCCACTCTTTTATACTACGTCATTTAATCAAAATAATCGTGGTTGGCAAATGAAACTTTTGAGGAAAATTACAATATGGAGAAGTTACATACAGCACAATTTTTAAGACCCAGACATCAAAATTCAAGACTTTTTAAAGTATTATTTCCAAATTAATAAATTCAATGCTTTTAAGACTTTTTAAGACCCCACGGGAACCCTGCACTCACCATGTGTCAGCAACATTCAAGGTCACATTAACGAGCAATCATTAAAGCGCCGCTGCATCACACTCTTTCGGATGAGATGTTGGTGTGTTGATGTTTAAAAACTGTAGCTCAGAATTTAATCAGAACCTAAATCTTCTGCGCTACAAGATAATATTTTGATTCAAAGTATTGATCTGCATTTTGTTCCTGGTGGATAACTGTTCATATTTTGCCTTCTGAAAAAGAAGTCTTTATTTAAGGAGATAGCAAAATAATCCACCTAAGTAGCTTATTGCTTAAAAGAATCCAGCGTAACAGGTATTTTAACATGTCCATGACAGCAATAATGTAATACATCATGTAAATGATTAGACACATGACTAGTCTGCAGCACTCATAGGAAAAAGTCAACCTCTACTTTAATATTTACAATTTTTATTTTTACGCAGTTATATACAAAAGAAGCAGAAGACAGAACGGCATGTGAGTATTCCTCACTAAAATCTTCATGTTTAGGAGAATATTTGAATAGAATCCTGAGGGTTAAGAAATACAGCATTATGACGTCACAACCTCACCACAGGACCGACTCTACCTACATTCATATATGGTCATTAAAAATATAAAAATATGCAGGGTGTGTGAAATTTCTAGCCTATTTCTAGATTAGAAACATCGTTTTAAAAAGGTGGAAACGCGTATTGTAAAAGTGTTTATTAAACGTGTCTGATATGTTGAGACCTGTTTGCAGGAATGGTGACGTTTAAACGCTGCGGTTTCTTTACAGAGGTAAATGTTAGCAATTGGGAAAAGAGAGAAGTCAACTTTATTTACTTCGATATTAAAGCGTTTACGCTGTAAAATAAAATAAAGAAAGGGGAAGTAACTAAAGTAATCGCTCTCAGTTAAAAACAGAAATGTTTTTTTGGTATGAAAACTAACGTTTGGAGAGTTAGCGTTTTTCACTGAGCTAACAGTCTAGCCGTTTAGCTAATAGCGCTAAGTCGTTAGCTTTGGTAAAAATAAATAAATAAATAAAATAAACAACAACCCGCAAGCAGTGAGTTACTCAGAGGATTATTACACTGAATGTATGAATGCAGCTTGGTGAAATGAAGTGAAATATGAATTAAAGTCGTTACCTGTTGAAGTGGCAGCTCTGGCTGAACGAGAAAGCACAGTGTGTCGGTCACTAACTAGCCCTGACTGTCCACACCCTGGTCCTCTGAGTACAGGAACCGCCTTTCTGCTGTAGTTAAGTGTGTGTTCCCTCAAACAACAAAACAGCATCGCCCTCTGTTGGGAATCCGTTAAAAACCGTGCCCTCAGGGGAGGAATTTTTTACACACACTCCAAACACAGTCCTGAACTTTCCTCGAGTTATCTAAACAGGTAATCAGATAGTCAGTGATAGAGGTGAGTCATGTCTGAGAGGCTGGAAAGCTAAAATCTTCTTCACTTTATAGTAATAAAGCACATGTTGTAAGATCCTGCGCAGGAATGAGAAAAAAAATTATATATATATATTCTCTCATTCTTTTAGCCCCCTACTGGTTTAACATGGTATGTCCATATAAGGCTCTCTCTCTCTCTCTCTCTCTCTCTCTCTCTCTCTCTCTCTCTCTCTCTCTCTCTATATATATATATATATATATATATATATATATATATATATATATATATATATATATATATATATATATATTTTTTTTTTTTTTTTTTTTTTTGGAGTTATATATACATTTTTGAAGTTAACTTTTTATTATCAGAGTTCAAAATGGGAAGTCGGACATCATACAGCATTATTTGCTTTAAAGTAGAAAAAAAGAAAGGAAGCGTTTGCTTGTCACACACATTACGGCACAGTGAAATCCTTCTTTGCATATCCTAACTTTAGAGGTTGGGGTCAGAGAGCAGGGTCAGACATGACATAGTGGAGGGTTGGGGCCTTGTTTAAGGGCCCAGTGGTGGTAGATTTGCAGTGTTTGGGCTTGAACCCCGATCATCAGTCCAGAGCCTAAACTGCTTGATCCACGACTGCCCCCAGAAATGACCAAGTCAATTCATTTTATAAGATTACACAGCATGGAATGTCCTTTTGCAAGAATAGTATACACCATTTATTTTATTATATCACAAATGAAGTCCATACTATATTCTTACAGAGGGCCATGCACTGAGGAGCCCCTGTTGGAACTGTACATTTCCTTCTTCTTCTTCTTCTTTTAGTTTTCATGTGCGAGTCAATGGCAGCCCATAAAAGAATTTCTGTTAAGTTAAGTTAAAACTTAATTTCTGGTCACAGTTGGTGCATTTTTCACACACAAATTTTTCCTTCCGCTTTTTACAAATCCTACTACAGCGGTTTTGCACACCAAACAGACATTAATGGTCGATGCCCTTTTTCTGTATCTGTTTTGTAGAAAATTGTATTGTGAGTTTGCACACACACTTTACATCAACAGGTTGATATTTTTACTCTCTCGCCCTTAGTTCTGTGTTGCCTTATGCAGCTGTTTGTCTATGTAGCACCAGGGTACTGGAGGAACTTTCACTGTGTACTGCTTCAGCTATATATGGTTGAACAGAGAATAAAAGCTTTTTGGCTCTCTACTCTCACAAAGAAAGAACAAAGAGTAACATTATCTGTTAATAAATGACCTGTTGTGTCTAATAATTGTTGTAAATTACAGAACTGAGCTGTTCATTGTTGTCTAATGTAATATTTAAAATAGAAAATTGATATGCAGTGAACATCTTTTTAATTATTTTAAGTTTTAACACGAACACTAAAGTGTGATAAAATAGATTTATTCAAGAAGAAAATTGGTGAAAACTTAAGCAGCTCTGCCTGAATGTGTTTTACTTCTCTGTACACAGTGTCTGGTTAATGTTGTTAGGTAAAATTGTGAAAGTTCAAACTATGTAGTATGTATGCCATATGATGGTTTTTGACGGTCTGTGTAGACAACAGGAAGATAGCTTTTTCCTGTGACTGGCACCGAAACACATAAAAGATGAGGATATTGCAAAATGTTTGTTACTACAGCCTGTATTTAGGTTCTTAGGTGCATTAAGTTTTACCTCATTTTTGGTTAGCTTCTTTTACTTCTGTAGTCATCTTCGACTGTGGAAGAAAATGTGAAATAAAATGAAATATTTACTTCGTGGCTTTATATACTAAAGATTTGCATTCATTTCTTCAATTTCTCAAAACAGGTATGTTTTTTAAAAGACTGACCTTTTTGCATTCTTTCATGTTTTATTAGTGAATCTAAGAGATTATACTCGTCTACTTTGAGTGAAAATGTTAAAGATATACCTCAAAGTTTATTAAGTTACAGAATTTTTTTATTATTGATAGATTTTTATTATTTATAGTTTCAGGAATGATTGACCAGTGGCAGCAGTGGGCATTTGACTGCTAAAATATTTCTAATTTGAATTCTATCCTGCATCAGCTATACTGTAACTATATATTAGCTATATGTCATTAGCTATAATTCATTTTTAATCGGCATACATACATGTT
Organism: Tachysurus fulvidraco; assembly: GCF_022655615.1. Taxonomy (NCBI): domain Eukaryota; kingdom Metazoa; phylum Chordata; class Actinopteri; order Siluriformes; family Bagridae; genus Tachysurus; species Tachysurus fulvidraco. Next base: position 9,276,517 of record NC_062537.1, on the reverse strand, counting down.
CCCATCTCAAATTCAATCCCAAAAATGAGACATTAAAAAATGTAAATTGTATTAGTTCACTTTGTGTAATTATTTGTGGTGGTGATTTCTGTTTGTTTTCCGATGTTTGACCAAGACTTGTTTGACCAAGAGATAACTCTTGAAGCTCAAGCTAACATTGCCTACAAATGATACTTCTACAATTAAAATGGAACTGAATATGTCTAACAGGTCCTAGATGATGGCTTGAGATGTTCATGACTGCACTCCAGGCAGTACTTCCGGAACATATATTATAATATTATAAGGGAACAGACCTGGATCAGTGATTGTTTCATTCTTTACAGAATTTTATCTTGCTGTAACTAAATATACAGTAATGTAAGTGTGCAATAATAACCTGAAATTAGATCATATAACTTCATAAACTTCATAACACCACCACCAACCTTAAATGTTTTCCTTATCACATATTTTATTTCTTGTTAAAATGTGATGTTATACTTTTCAAAACACCATTATACAATACTTTTTTTCTTGTTTCATGTGTTTTTAGTCACATGGTCACTTATTCTATCCAACATCAGAAGTGGAAAAAAAACAACAACAAAAAAACAATCCTTTTTGTTGCCTCTGTGCCTGCTATCATAAAGAACCGGAAATATCCATGACTCCCAAAATGATAATGAAAGTCCGTCTCTTTCACCGTTACAAATTTCAGTAATTTTCACACTGGTTATTCTACTCAGCACATGCTTCCATATATCAGCTCTGAGCTATGAAACCTGTCCCTGTCCATTAATAAACGAACATTAAGTTGATGGTCTTTCTCCCCCAGTAGACTGATGTGCTGGTAGACTGTGATTTACAGGAGAAGTAGAGACTTTCAGTCCCTCTAAATGTGGAGCGGTCACTTCTAAGGATGTTTGCCTGGATGAAACGACTACTGTTGGCTCAGCTGCAGGTGTATGTGCACTTTCTGTAATAATCGGTACTGGAAAGTGTGAACCCAATGCCTCTGTTGTAGAGAGTGATGGTGTAGATTGGATTGTGCCACTGGTAGCTGTTGTCCCTGTGGGTGTCTGCACACTTGGCGGAGTTGTACCAGAAGTAGATGTTATGAATGAGGATGGAGCATCAGATGAATTTAAACCTCCTGAGATGCGCTCCGCTGGGCCTTCTGCTTCGGTTGCCTTTGCAAGTTCTGCAGCTTTGCTCTCCATCTCCTCCATTCGCCGTTGGACCATGGCTGGCATCAGGTTCACATATGTTCCCATTAGGCGGTGGTTGGAACGGATTAGTTTACCAGCACAGCTGTCTGCACAACGCTCCTATATTGGTCCCAACAAAACAACAACAAAAGGTCACTTTTCTCACTACATATTTCACTAAAATTGAATGCCATCAAACCAGGATCTTCATGAATATACCACAATAATGTTCCATTTCTCTTTTTAAAACCTTTCCATAGGTTTCCGCGCATGCGCACCTCATGCACGCCATACACTCACTTTATTATTTGTAATATATTCTAATACACTGATTTACTTACTTCATCCATTGTAAGATTTCTGTAGTTGAAATTGCTCGTACATCTCTGGAAGCAAATTTCCGTCATTCGATTATAAACCAAGAGGAAGTCCCGAAGCTACAAAACAGAGATGTAACAAACCCATAATAAGCTTCAACACCTTCTGGCTGTTTATGTCTAAATGCAATAAAGCAGGAATTACGTGTACTTACATTCCGCAGTTGTCCGGCGGGGTCCATTAGAGTATAGGTTACAATGTGTCTTTAAGATAAAATATATGTAGACGGTACCTTATAAATATTACCTTCATAAACAGTGAATAAAATTCCCCACAAGGTATAGCATGACTTTCACATGCGAGCGGCCATGTTGATGTCACGTGACCAGAGCATGGTGACGTCGTGGCAGTGGAACCCCGGAAGTCATTTTTATAATGAAAGTTAAACATGGCTATTGAAAGAAATATTGTACATTTTGCTTAACAAAGCTGAAGAAGGTAATTATATTGTTCAATTAAAATCATTTAATTTAAGTATTTTAATAAGATAATAATATATTATTATTATTAATAATAGCTTTATAATATTTGATTTTCTGTTTGTTTTAGGTAGAAATATTTATTTATTTATTTATTTATTTATTTATTTATGTACATGTATGTATGTATGTATGTATGTATGTATGTATGTATTTATTTATTTATTTATTTATATTGTAAGAGTACCTTATCACCCTTATTATATTACAATTAAACATTTCGTTATAACTTTATATTTTTGGACTTCTCTCTGTTATACAGATGCCAGTTGTTTACATGGACTCTTTTTTTATTGAGCACGTCTCCCATTATTATGATTATTCATGAACATGTCTTGCATTCTATACAGAAAAATGAAAATGTTAAAAATGCCAAATGTCTGGGTTGTTATAATAAACAGGTTTAATTAAATAAAGGAAGCACTTTACTTTTAACAGTGTAGGATCAGGCTGCATATGTTAATGATTTAATAATGTATATAGTTTGCAAATGTAGCATCAATGACACTTGTACAAAAGCAGACACTTTTTAAAGTTGTATCATTTTTTATCATCACAAACAACGAATTTCCAACATGCATAGAGTGACAAGCTTGCCTAGTGAGTTAAATGTAAAAGTAGTTATTACCTATTACAAATAACATTCATGCTCTGCAACTCTTTGCATGTTGCAGTTTTTAATTTTTTTTATTTTTAAACACCCTGTTACAGATTTAGCTCAGAACTGATTAGGGACAATGGATGTTTCCATATACATAGAAAAAAAACTATGTTGTATTTTCTGTAATCAGTTTCTTTATGGAAAACATTTAAAGGTGTTTCAACAATATAAGTAAACAATGTTGCTCAATATCCTCCTGTTGCCTGCGGTGGCAGACTGTTGTGCAATCTGATTCCAGAGCTCATACTACCTGCAGAAGCACAAAAGTTCATCATTTTACACACTTACAGGTAGCAATATTTGTCTTCACGTGCTGGTGAATTATGGTAAAATAAGTTATTGGAATGAACTGTGCCAAATTTAACTTGGTAAGTCAGATTTCTTTGCACTAATGTACTCTTTGCATTTGCTTTGGTCTTTAGCTGCCTTGATCATGACTTGGCTCTGATGAGTCCAGACTGTGATCAAAGTTGCCATGAAATTTCTTCACCATCTCCCACTCCTGATTACTTTTCCATTCTAGCTCTCTCTCCTTTTCTCGTTCTCTCTCCCTCTGTAGCTCCTCCGTCTCCAGTGCTACTTGATGGCTGTTGAGGTAAATGCTGCTGCGAGACACAATGAGGCTGCTGGTCCGTGAAGGCAGAGTACTGTCACAGTCTGTTCCCCTCTCAATGCGCCTCACCTGCCGACCAGGAGCAGCATGAGTCTGGACCTTATGTGCTTGATTCTGTCTTTCCTGGTGTCTCTTCTTTTTCTTATGCTTCTGAGCGAGTCTTAAATCCAAGGATGCATAAGAAACATCTTCTGGGTCAAACTGGAGGGAATAATGTTGTTTTAATTAGTGTCTAATCCAATAAGGAACCTAATCTATTTATGAAAAAGTATTTAATTATACTGGGTTTATCAGTATATACAGTAATAAGTATAGTATAACTTTATGTCAGACCAACATAAAGACAATGCTAATTCTGTCAAAATCTAGTCATTAAAAGACAAAAAAATGAAACAAACCAAAAAAATAAGTTTGTCAGATGTATTTATAATTAATACCTTGTTAATAAATAATCTGATAATAGTATAAATAGGTGACATTAACAGCTAAATGTTGGCGTAAGTTTATTATTTCTTGCATAGCTTGGGTCCGTTTGGTCCTTTTAATTGTAGAGTCACTGAAATGCAAATTCTTTTGTCTGGTCATCATCCTCTTATGATTATACATTTCTCTCCTGAAGGTAATGGTCTCTTTCACCCCCATCTACAGGACATGAAGAAACCCTCAATGGTGTAAGTATTATATAAATATGAAAATGAGTCAGTTATTTGTATAGCCTTCACAGTAACTGGATTTCAACCTATGTGAACACCTATGGGAGAATTAGGAGTGACGTGTTCGTTCCTCACTACCAACATCAAAACTCTAATAGATGGAAAATATTTTGGATGCACAGTATTCATTTCCCCAGAACAGTGGCAGCGACCTGCAGAATCAATTCACTGAAGCTATTTTGTACTTTATTTTATTCGCCCATCTTTTGATCTATAGATTAATATACTGTATACATATACAATTATACAAATATCCAATTTTTAAATCTGGGCACTTAGTTGGAAAACTTTTAAAATTTGAATGTCTGATTTATTTTTATTTTGTTCGATTGTTTGTTTGGTTTTTGTGCAGTTATATTATGGAATTTATTACAGTCATCAGAAATGGCTATTTAAAAATGGTTAAATAATAAATGAAAAAGCAATTACTTAAAATGAATGTTCAAAATATATCCATATTTTGACACTAAAGAAGATATTTCTTTATAAAGATAACTCACTAGACAGGCAACTGTTGCATGCATCTATGAATACTATCATTATAAATGCATTATACAGTGGAGTCCAAAAGTCTGAGACTAGTGAAAATACAAATTATATTATCAGCAACTGCTTAGGTAAAAATGATGAATCTTGAAAATATTTAAATTAATTTTGTCTTATTTGAATTCTCTGATGATTATTTGGTGATTATTTGAAATTTTTAATGACCGTCTGTATGCCACAGGTGATACCACAACTGATGCCACAGGTTTGTGTAAAACTTGTCGTCTGAACACGTGCTTCAGTGGAAGGGATGAGTTTGAGAGACAGTCTGACCTTTTGTACAAAGCAGTTAACATGTTCAATAGCACAATTTTGATTCAATTTGATTCATTGTGGAAGATTTTGCATAGTAAAAAGTTGCACATTTCCTTTATTTATTTTGAAAAGTCCAAAATTATAAAAATCAATCTGTTTGTTTCCTAAAATCCCAGATTTTCAATGTGGTTTCAGACATTTGGACGCTAGTTTAAATCTCTGTACATCTTTAGTTAAATATCATTTTTGGATTAATTTTTATTTTGGAGTCTGTACATTTTTGCAAGGGTTCAATGTAAAGCGATCTTCTCTCCTCTTTCTTATGAAGTATTTTTATTTAACACCAACAAACTTTTAAAACATTTTACTTTGCAGTAAACTGTATACATGCAGTGTGAGGCGAATAATTATACCTCATGGAGACTAGTTTATTGTATGACAGTTAACTTTCACATATGAAAACAAGCCCTATGTCAGTATTTAGTTCTATATGGTTTCCTGTGCATTTCTTGGAGTCAAATTTATTGATGCACGGTGGTCTGAGAGTGCAATACCACAGTCGTCATGTGAAAGTAAAGAGCTACATTATTTCTGTGCGTGTGGCCGTTTTTAAATGCGTGGGATGACCTGCTCAAAATAGTTACCTAGCTATCAAATTAACTGTGTTTTCACATGATAAAATTCTTAGAAAATATCAGCTACGGTGACACTGTCCCATTTTTTATGCCGGGACCTTTTATTTATGGCTTTCCTTCATAATTTTAAAAATGCATTTTATTTAGATTAGACTGTAATGTTGAAGCATTTACTAGTTGGAATTTCTCCAGTTTTATAATAATGATTATGATGTTTGAGTAAACATCAGTAGCACATGTGTGGACTGTACCTTTCCATCGAGTCTTGTGCCTTTTTTTGTCATTCGTACATTGTTCCCATATTCAGGCAATGACATGGATCCTGAAAAAAAAAAGTAAAAATAAATTAAAGTAGATATTTATGCAAAATGGAAGTAGCGAGACAGTGTATTGTTATGATGTGCTGGTTATTATACTGCATTGCTATTTACAAAACATTTCCCTATTTCAATTCAATTCCATTTGTATAGTGCTTTTAACAAAGGACATAGACTCAAATCAGTAGTACAAAAAAATTCTAAATTAATACTATACAAAAGTTCAAGATTAATACTATACTTATATTTAAATCTGTTTGCATTTATCCTCATTCATATAAAATGATATTCTAAATAATTAATTTATATAGCTTAAAAAATTGCAATCTTTTAACTGAGGTTTGGGCGTCTTGACTTTTAACAGTTTATTTTGCATTTCTATTCATAGCTCAGATTTTTGCGTTATAAACTACACAACCATCAGGAATAGCAGTAGATTAAGTTTTTCCCAACTGTCAGAATCTGTCAATATATACAGTATCAGTGTATAAGAGATTAATTCACCTCCAACTCCATCTAAAAAGATGTTTCCATATATTGGATTGTCTTGATTTTGTCGTTCATCGTCCTCAAACCTATGAGAAGATTATGAAAAACAAACACATTTATTTAATACATGGCTTGAGTCATTTTAAGCTCATAGCACAGTATGTAAACAAGCAATCACACAAACAAAGAAACAAACAAATAATTAAATAAATATATTTGGAAGATATGCCTACCTGTCACTATGAAAAGAATCTCGGTACAACGGCACCTCAATGTCTATTTAAAAAAAGGAGAAATATTATCCAAAGGTATGGTTGTGTTTGAATGCACTGTAAGATTATTTAATTTGAAAGTATAACATTATAGGTACGATATAGTAATATTTCTGTATACTAATATGCTTATAATGATAGGTGTAAAATCATTATATAATTCATATAATATGCATCATATAATAATTTACTCTACAGCATACTTTCATAAGCGTAATACATTAATACACTTTGTGTTATAACAGCATCCTAATATAGAATATAAGAATAAATTATTAGTAGAATATACTGAAATATATTCAGTGAAATATTTGTAGTATACAGTGTTACTACTAGGATTAACATACCTCTGCTTTGTCCATCTTTTCTTTTCAGGTAAAAGAGAAAAATGTTTAAACATACAGATATTAACAGTGCTATAGGCATTATTGCCAGTCCCACGACGCAACCATTATCTATTGTGGGAAAAAAGAAAGAATCTTTAGATATTTTGCTAAAGGTCATTATATCACTATGAGGTTTTATTTAACAATGAGTTCTGCCTTCCAAAAAACTTTCCCAGTAAATCAACCGTTATGTTGTGTTATGTATACGTTATGTATGTTTTATATAAATAATAATAATAATAATAATAATAATAATAATAATAATAATAATGACTAAAAACTTGCTTAACAATTAACAATAAAATTAACAATCATTTTAAAACATCAGAGGGACAGATATTTAGAAATAATGCATAATGTACTAATGGAAATAATGAAGTAATAGGCCACGCTTGATTTTACTTAATTTCTATGAACAATTCAGTATAACAATACTTGATGTAAAATGCTTTACAAGTCCAAAAGAACCGCTCTGCATAGATGTATATATCGGTCTTTCACTTTGGAGAGCACGTTTTCACGTACGATGGCTTCATCCTGCATGCACTTAAAGCACAGCAAAAGTAATAATTCTAGCTTACCCATTGTGGATCTTCTGATCATCAACTGTCATCAACATCAACTGAAGCTTTAGCTTTGCCTCCTATGCGTGTTGTTCGTGAGGTGCACCATATCTGCTTCTATTTTTACTGTCTTGTGTTTTTTTCGGTTACAAACAGGAAATGTGGCGGATACCTAATTCACTGCAAACGTTCACGTCACCCAAAGACTAGGTAACTATCCTAGAGTTACAAATGTAGCACTTTTTCTTTTTTATATAGCAAAATCTAATTGATTCAAAGGGTTTATTTATCACTTTAATGATCTTTGATACTTGTTTAAATTTCACTGCTTCATTTATTGACACCTTGAATTATTCTTCTGAAAGCCTAATAGATTAAATGTGGACGTTACTGGAATTTGTACAGTTAAAGATAAATTTTATTGTGAATATATTTCTGGATTAAACACTTATTTATTGTGTTCAGCAGAAAAATCTTTTGTACTTAGTCTTGTTTGTAATTTGCACTGTGTTTCTGCTCTAGTTATCTACAATAGTATTGGGCAATAAAAATCTTGCTATGCTGTATAATGTGAATAATTCTAATGATATTAATGATAAAAAAAAACATGAACAACAAGAATGAAAATAATTACGAGCCAATAGATTTGCGTTGTATTGATCTGAAAAGACTGAGAGCATTAACTACAGACTTGTGGTCTATGGTCATAGATTGTACCTAAATCCAAGTAAACATTTTGAAACCTGTCCTCATTTCTTTTTTGGAGCTCACACGCTGCATCTTATACTGTATACTGTATAAGAGAAACATATAGAAACCATGCCAGCCTGAGGAAGCTGTTATTCCAACATCTTACAGCTTATTACAAGTGCATCAGTGCGACAGTAAATATTAATAGCACATGATTATTTGTTAATTCCTTGTTGCTAGTTGGTTAGTGTTTGCAGGTTGTATGTACTTTGTGGAGTATGTGAGAATCTTTTTTTTTTTTTTTTTTAAATTTCCATTTCCGACCACATAGCAGGAAACGTCCTTCTGGGTAAACTCATATCTGTTCTTTGTGAACTGAACCCACAAACACAAAACACTTGCACAATATAGTCACTAACAATAGAGTTTGGCCAGTGTAAACATATTTATTCTTTATTATTCAAAATCAAGATAATTAAACCGGTAAATACTTAGCTAGCTATGTTATGATCAATCAGACAATTACAAAATACTTTTACCCCAGTTGATATTGTCTGGTTTACATAAGGTGAACTGTTGTGTAACAGTCGGAAGCTGTTCCTGTTGGTCACTTCTTGATATCTGATGTGGTTTGCCTGGTTAGTCCTGTCATGTGTGAATATGTGAGGTGTCATCTGAGGTTTAAGTGTCAGCACTTGTAATGGGTATTTTTTGTAGGCTGCTTTTAAGAGGGCCATTCTCTGAGTTTGAGAATGAAGTTATCAAAGTTTTCAGTCATCCATCTCATTTTGACGATCAAATGGTTATTAAAAGTGACTTATAATAATATAATACTGAAGAACAAATAAAGCTCCTCGGATGAGTGGCAAAATATCTTCTGGGTTGTAACATACTGTATGCATGTAACATATGTGCTACTAGACATTTTTCAGATATTACATTAGTACAGTACATCAGATACAAAAAGACTGCTTTTGTATTGCCTTTGTCCTTTTGTGTAGGGCTGTGTTATCATCTTGAAATGTTAATTGTTTGGGACACCACACCGTCTGATCAGTAGATTAGTGTTACAGGTTTAGTCACTTACACATTCTCTGCATCAGGCTCAACAAACCCGCTCCTTTACATCACCCCATGAAGACCACCAAAGTTCTTTTGCAACAGGAATTTCATTACTATTTATTTATTTGTTTGTTTGTTTGTTTGTTTGTTTGTTTGTTTATTCATTTATTCATTTATTTATTTATTTATTTATTTATTATATAAGGATTTTTTTTATTATTATTATGTCTACTGGAGCAGTAACATTTCCACTGGAGAGTATTAAGCCTCTAGCTCTCTAGCTGGGTCATTAACACTAGTAGAGGAATTTGTGAAAAAAAGCTACACCCGTCCTGCCAGTGAAATAATTGAACAGCATGTATGAGCGAATATATAATATATATATATAGTGAGCGTATATATATGCTGGTATCACTGGTATATATATATATATATATATATATATATATATACGCTCACTATATATATATTATATATTCGCTCATACATGCTGTTCAATTATTTCACTGGCAGGACGGGTGTAGCTTTTTTCAGACCTGCACACAAACATGCACAAAAAATACAATAGTTAACAGTCACCAAAATCAGAGGTCAGAGGAGAATGACTACATTGATTCAAGCTGACAGAACGGATATGGTAATATAAAAAAACACTCTATACAACCATGGTGAGCAGAAAAGCATCTCAAAGTGTGTGACATGACAAACATTAAAATGAATATGCGACAGCAGCACAAGACCACATCCGAAACCGATTGGCAACAGGAATCTGAGGCATCTTTGCATGTATGAGCAGGTTCAAAGGTATTCCTAATAAATGAGTTGGTTTGTGTCTAGTGCCATGCTGTTCAATCATTAGCAGAGCTGCAGGATCTCAATCTGCATAGCTGTAATATATGTCTTTTAGATAGCGCGGTCCACTCTCAAACAATTTGTGAAATCTCGCTTCTTTGTCAGATGTCAGTGTTGTTCACTGTCAGTAGCATTGCTGTTCCTTCAATCTCTCTGGGCCTTGAGGTTTTTTTTACCTTCTTCAGTCTCTGCTTAAATCAAATTGTTCTGTTTTTAAGTCTCCTTTTTGTTAAGCCTTGTTCTTGTTTTGTTAAAACTGTTCAATAAACCTACTCCTGCATTTACTTTCAACTGTGTTGTATGTTTTTTTTAAATCTATTTAACATGAACACTTGTCTGTATATTTAATGAATCAGATCATGGTAAATGTTTGTGAATGAGATAAAGCTGTTAAAACATCGACAGAGAAATACTTGTCTTGATTGTCCCTGATTATTAGTTGTTGCCGTCCACAAACTTTTAGTACTCTGGATTCTTGATAGTCAATGCAATCTATTCTGTCAGATCAGAACAATTATTTGTTGCCTTCATCCGTTTTATTTGTAATCCCCTGTTTCCACTTGCCTCTAATACCAGCTAGATAACTTATCCCTGTTCACTGAATTCACAGCCACTATCTACATCATGCAGAGAGTTCTGATACAGAGGTTATTCCTTTCAATTCTTACTGAGTTGCAAAGTAAACTAGAAAAGTCCAGACCAAAGAATGGACCTACTTATGAGACTTGAACAGACCTACTTAACAGATTTGAAGCTATCATAGAGTTACAGGATTTGGTAGATGCCCTTATCCAGAGCAACTTATATTTTCAGTGAGGGTTGAGGGCCTTGGTCAGAGGCCTAGCAGTGACAGCTTGGTGAACCTGGCATTCAAACTCACAACCTTCCAATCAGTAGTGCCTTAACCACGGACTTATCACTACAAACATGCTTCACATACAGTATAATTTAGAATAACCCTTTGCTCTTGTACATTTGCTTAAATGACTGCAGAAGACTTGCAGAAGACTCCCTGACTGCAGAAGACTTTGCTTCTTTCTACCAGGAGAAGATTGAGGAAATCTGCCGGACCTTCACTTCAGCCCTGACTGCACTTACATCTCAGAGTATGGATTCCCTTACACCTTCGTTGTCACATTTCTCAACTGTGGCAGCAGAAGAGATTTTACAACTCATCCAGTCCTGCAATCCTACCACCTGCCCATTGGATCCACTCCCTACCACTATGCTCCAGACCATCTCACAAGACCTCTTGCCCTTCATTTCCACTATCGTCAATAGATCCATAGCATCTGGTCAGGTACCAACTACTTTCAAAAGAGCAAGGGTTATTCCCATCCTAAAAAAACCTGCTCTGTATCCATCAGACATCAGTAACTACAGACCGGTATCACTTCTCTCATTTCTTTCAAAAATTCTTGAACGCATTGTCTATAATCAACTGTCTGTCTATCTCTCACAGAACAACCTCCAAGATCCCAAACAGTCTGGCTTTAAAGCAGCTCACTCTACAGAGACAGCCCTTTTGAATGTCTCTGAGAAGCTACATACTGCTAGATCAGCCAAACTATCATCCGTCCTTATCCTCCTTGACCTTTCAGTAGCGTTTGATAAGGTCAACCACAAGACTCTCTTATCCACCCTCAAGAGTCTTGGGATTTGCGGATCAGCTTGGGAATGGTTTGCCTCCTACCTGGAAGGACGCTCATATCAAGTAACATGGAGGGGAGTGACATCTGCTCCACGCAGACTCTCCACTGGCGTCCCACAGGGCTCAGTACTTGGTCCTCTTCTTTTCTCCCTGTATACCCACTCTCTTGGGGAAGTTATTTCATCACATGGGTTCTCTTACCACTGCTATGCTGATGATACACAACTTATCTTCTCTTTCCCACCCTCAGACGCCACAGCTTCTGACCGGATCTCAGCATGTCTGGCAGAAATTTCATCATGGATGACTGCTCATCAGTTAAAGCTCAATCCTAGCAAAACTGAACTGCTGTTCATCCCAGGTGATTCATCCCCAGGTCATGATCTTTCTATATCCTTGCACAACAATCTGATCTCCCCTTCAGCCACAGCTCGCAACCTTGGGGTAACCATGGACAATCAACTGTCCTTTTCCTCTCATGTTGCAAATGTGACTCGCTCATGTCGGTTTCTTCTCTACAACATTAGAAGGATTCGGCCATTTTTGTCCACACAGACTGCCCAGGTACTTGTTCAGTCTCTTGTCATTTCTAGACTGGATTACTGCAATGCACTGCTGGCAGGTCTACCTATGATCGCAATCCGTCCTCTGCAAATGATCCAAAATGCAGCTGCCCGGCTTGTTTTCAACCTGCCAAAGTTCTCGCATACCACCCCGCTGCTGCGATCCCTCCACTGGCTTCCGGTAGCTGCACGCATCCGGTTCAAAACACTGATGCTGGCCTACAAAGCCAAAAATGGACCAGCTCCCTCTTACCTCAAAGCCCTCATCATTCCTCGCACTGCACCTCCGATCTACCAGCACCGCTCGACTGGTTCCACCATGTCTCAGGGTAAGAGGCAAGTTTACTACAAGACTCTTCTCTGTACTGGCACCAAGGTGGTGGAATGAACTTCCCATAGAGGTCCGGACAGCTGAGTCACTGGCTATTTTCAAGCGGCGGTTGAAGACCTACTTATTCAGGAAGCACTTCAACTAGCACTTCTTTCCTTATCCTTTGCATATAAAAAAAAAAAATAATGTAATTTTAAAAGTTTATAATCACACCATCCAGTGTCACCCAAATGACGATGAGGTTCCCTTTTGAGTCTGGTTTCTTTCAAGGTTCCTTTTCTCATCCATTTAAGGGAGATTTTTCTTGCCACAGTTGCCTCAGGCTTTCTCATTAAATAAAAATATAAGAATAATATTAATCTTGAACTTTTGTCTAATATGAATCTTGAAATTTTTGTACTGTTTCTTATGTTCTGCAAAGCTGCTTTGAGACAATGTCCATCGTTAAAAGCGCTATACAAATACAACTGAATTGAATTGAATTGAATTGAATGAGCTAAAAGCAGACTTGATAAACCAAATAGCAGACATGCAAAATGTTGAATTTTGCATATGGAATTTCTAGCACATTTGAAGTTGGAGACAAAATCAGTTATCAGGTGCATCTAGCACCAGTTTAAAGCTTTTATTTAAAAAAAAATAGGTGATTCACAGGAAATAAAATATAGAATATAAAATATAGAAAAAAACGATTTTCACATAAAAACATAACAATCAAAGGTAAACACTTCTAGCTCACTATATCATTTTAATATAGTTTTTTCAGTGTAGTAGTGTCACATGGAGAAATCTAAAAATGTCATTTATGGCCTTGTTTAAAAAACAACACAAAACAAAACAAAAAAAAAACAACAACAAGCAAAAGATTTCTGGATAAATCTTCAGTGCCTGGACATGCCTGGAAATAAACTTTATAATTTATTTACATTTTAGATATTTGGATAACATTATATCATCAGATGCAGCAGCTACTGCATTATAATAGAATTTATGCCATTATTTTCCATTTCTCTTACTTCAAAAATATTATCAAATTTGATCAAAATAGAGTTTTATTTTGGTCTTCATATAGCTATATCTAAGACTAAATATTCATTCATTTTTTTTTGCCTTTTTTTTTTTTAACACATCCTGTTCCCTTCTTCATGCTTTTTGACCTTTCAGATATTTCAAGGGAAGACAGAGGGTAAAAGTGTAGAAATGTCAGAGTGTGAAATAGGGTTCCTGCTCACAAAATAAGGGATAGGTTATGTATTTACATATATTACAGGCAGACATAAAATATCAAAATAAACCAAAAACTTAAGTTAACTTAAATCAACACACATGAAAAGCCACATACAGTCAGTATAAAATGCTCTGTTTTGATGTAGAAGTCCATCACACTAAAATGTCAGTAACAAGTATGTTGTGATTTCTTGCTGATGTGTACTTCACTGGTGGCGGAGGAGGTTTGAATGGCGGTGGCATATCCAGCCTAAAAAAAAAACAAAAAACAAGAGGTTAGTAGACAGAAAGGTGCCAGAAAGGACACATGGACCTTCTGATGTGTCTCTCACCTTTTCTGAATGTGGTATTGCCGGTAAAGAAACCCAACCAGGGCCAACATGAGAAGAAAAGGAATGATAAACACACCATGTGACTTACTGGTGCTTACATCTGCAACAAAGAGATGATGATGAGATAAATCAAGGAGTTTTGATCTCTTTCTTTATATCCTGTCATCATGCATTTGCCAGTTTTGGTGGAATCATCTTATGTAGTTAATAAAAGCCGTAAGATGTGTGACATGATATTGTTAGCATTTTACTTTATTTCAAAATTTGTAATGCTGGATTTTATGTGTTTATATTCACTTGGACAAAGTAGTATTTGAAAAAATAATAAATTAATGACAGATTTAGTGCAAAATACTGTCTTAATTTAAATTCACATCTGAATATCAAAAAAGAGCATGCAATGTTAAGATGTAGTACATAGGAGAAATTGCTTGCATCATCATAAATCTTGCATAAAATCTTTTGGAATTTTAGTTGTTAAGATGTTTATTCTCACAGTGGCCATGTAAAGATGATTGTACTGGTACCTGGAGATACATAGTTGATTTCTCTGCTGGTTGATCCTGGGCTGGTTGTAGATGAAATCTTAGGAATTGTCCTGCACTCAGTTGTCATATGTGTGAAGGTGGTGTCTGAGCTCTTTAACCCTGTGTGTGGTGTTGTGAGGTTTACATGCACCATGGTGACGTTTCCAGTAGGTGGCGTTGAAGTGCTGATATACATGACTTCCTCTGTAGACGTGGTATCAGAGGTGCTGTTGTTATATTGTGCTTCTAATGTTGGCGTTGTAACGTTAAGTTCTGGTGTTGTCATAGTTGTGCTGCTTATCTGAGGTGTTGTTTCCATGATCACGGTGCTGCTCAGATGTTCTTTAGATGGACAAAAAAGACAAAAATACATATTGATTGTTATACACAAAAGGTTATAATTGAATCAGATGAACTTGTAAAAATGGTCTTTGTTAATATAGATAGGCAGCTGGGACATGGCTAGATATGCTGACCCAACCATTATTTAATAAGGGAGATGAACTGCTGTCACTATGGTTACAATGTGGATTCATTCATCAAACTGAGTTTTAACATCAACATGCAGGTTTACTTGTAAGCCATATGTGAGTTTATTCAAAGGTTGTTCCAGATTTTAACAATAATAAACCAGGACAGGGTTCATGAACTGGTGGATCCAGTCTGAATGCAGACCCAGCAAAATATCTCAGAGGATCAAACCAACACTACTTTTTTAACCATATGCAAATAGTCAGGTATCTTTTTGGCAAAAGAGACACTGACATTTATATTTACATTTACATTTACAGCATTTGGCAGACGCCTTTATCAAGAGTGATGTACATAAGTGCTTAAATCTCAATCATTGGATACATTAATGTTGGTTCACTAGGTTACATACTTAAGATACCATGAGTTTAAAACATTTGTTCAAAGTTACAATGAAAAAGCTTCAAAGGTAGATTCTGGGCTGTATATATATATATATATATATAAATGCAAAACATAGGGAAAGAAGTGCTAGTTGAAGTGTTTCCTTAATAAGTAGGTCTTCAACCACCATTTGAAAATAGCCAGTGACTCAGCTGTCCAGACCTCTAGGGGAAGTTCATTCCACCACCTTGGTGCCAGAACAGAAACGTTGATACAGACACATAGAGAATAGACATAAGTTCTCTAAATCATTTTTAATTATTTTGGTCACCTTTCAGTTTGCTACAAAGTTTGTTACAAAGATGTAAGTTAAGCACAATATATATATTTTTAATTGTATTTCTATATACCATACTGTAACACACTATCCTTTCTGTCCGTAGAGGAAACCACATTTAAAGATGTGTCATGAATATGCAGAACACAGCAAAAACGTGTCTAGCCTTTACAGGAAGTGAGCAGCAAACTCAGCAAACGGCGATCCTTTTGTCATGTATTCTTATCAGGGTGTTAAAAGTCATCACAGATTTATGTAGGGATTTTTACACACTCACCCGTGTGTGTCCTATTTATCACAGTAACTGTAAAATCCTTCTGTCTATGTAGACGGAGATTTCCAGTGTAAACCCTCAAGGTGTAAATTCCAGATTGATCAGAACTCACTGACCACAGATTTATACTGGCATTAGAGGACACTGTCATGTTGTCCTGTAGGAGAAGGGCAACATCATACATAGGCTTATATACTGTACACATACTGAGCACTTTATTAGGAACACCTCTACACCTGAACATTCATACAATTATTGAAACATGTGGCAGCAGTGCAATATATAAAACCTGATACAGGCCAGCAGCCTCAGATAGTGCTCACATCAGGAAGTTTTGCCAGTTATTGTCCGTGGCACGACTGTCGGTGGGATGGTTTGAGTATTTCTATAACTGCTAAGTCTCTACAGTTTGGTGTGAAAATAAAAAATCAAGTGATTGACAGTTTTCCTAATAAAAATGCCTTATTTCCACCAATTCAATTCAATCTGAGTTCCCAAATGTGTTCCCATTTGAGCCTGATTCGTCTCAAGGTTTCTTTCTCATATTATCTCAGTGAGATTTGCCATGCCACCATTGCCGCTTATTGTGGACCTAAATAAATTTGAGAATTTGAGAATTAGATTAAATTTAAAAAATATATATATTTATGCAAAGCAGCTTTGCAACAATGTCTTGTTGTTTTACAAATAAAATGTTTATAATTATTATTAATCCAAATAATTAATAAATTATATTGAATTTTATTAAATTGTGACACAGCCAGAGGAAAATAGCCAGATTCACACTGGTTCAGAATGGTTCCAAAGAGCATTCAATATGGTTCAATCCAACAAGAAGTGTAAGTCAATAACTCAATCGATCACTCTTTACAACTAAGGTAAGCAGGAAAGCATCTCAGAACACAAAAAGCATCAAACCTTGCCGTGGATTGGCTAACACTAACGACCATGCCACAGAATATTATCTGAAGCTCTTAATTTGTATCTGATTGGATAGATTGTGCTACAATTGGCTAATTAGATAACTATATGTATATTAAAATGTTCATTAAGTGAATATGGATTTTAAATGTATAATATTTTAATATTTACTATATTTTTAAACCTGCAAGCAAATATTCTTGGATTATGTTCTGGTTTGGTTGTTACTGAATAAACTCTGCATATGGAATCTGCACCGTCTGCCTCAGGGGTTTCCTTACACATAAGTAATGAAACATTTTTTTCTACTCAAATATTCGGTACTTGGTAATTACACTGGACTGAACATACCAATACATAAAAGTGACAAAATCTTATTCAAGTAGCAGTATCTTAGCCAAAAATAACAAGGTTTAAGCTAAACTACTTTAATGAAAACTGTTAGAAAGTAATTTTTGTTTTAAAGCAATTACACCATTTTATTAGAAAAATATCACTCAATGAACAAAGTAGATGTTCATACCTCTGTTTTAGGGAGGCTAATGTCGAAACATTTTAGTGTGGAAGGACTAGTGGCACTGATCCTCAAAATCAGCTTTGCAGTCCAGTGGCTTATACAGCTTGAGATCCAAATGGACAGTGTTTTTATATATATATATATATATATATATATATATATATATATATATATATATATATATATATATATATATATATAAATAAATATTTGTGTGTGTGTTTTGATACTAAATTTATCCAGTTTGGCTTATATCTAGTATACAATCACTGGCTGTATATAAGAGAATACTAAATTACAATAAAATAATATTATATGAATATATACAGTAAAGTATATACTCTGCAGTTGTTTTTAATTTGAAAATCAAATAAAAGATACATTTGCCAATATAATATTTTCACCCTATTCAAACAGAGTATAAATGTTAAGTATTTTGGGTAGTGTTAAAGCCCCTAAACAGGAATTACCTTCATCCAGACAAAATGCAAGAACTTAGAAGACTTTGCTTCACAGGTAATCGTCAGATTTGTCCCAGTTTCAACTTGTATCTGGTTCTCCGAATTACACTCTATATTGTCAAGAACTGTTTGACAGAGCGAGAATAATATTATGAGTATTAAAATGAATAATAAAATAAAGCCATAATAAAGATTCATCTTTACTTTCTTCCATGTTAATTCTCAATGCGTGTGAAGTGTATAATAATCTGACATATAGCTAGAAATGAAGACTTACAGTCTACAGTCAGGTGCACAGTTGCATTAAGGATTTGTAAGCGTTGGTTTGATGAGTCCCAGAGCGGCTGACAGATCAAGTCAGTCATGTGCCGAGTAATGTTCTGAATGATGAACTTTCCATCCTGATTTTCCATTATTGATTGACTCTGTAGGGAGGAGCAAATCAAAACGATGGTAAAAGTAATTTCTTGCAGAGGAAGACTTGTGACTTGTGATAGCTTTTCGTTCAGGTAGATTTTTTGACTCACCAATGAGGATGATAACATGTACTTGTCAGGTGGGGGATTACAGACACACGTGATGCTCACTGTGTCTCCTTCACTTACAGTCCTGTCGGTGACCTTCACTGAAACTTTTGGAACTTGGGCACAAACATTCGTTGCTCAGATGAAAACATTTGTGATTTGTAATGTATAAGCAAAGAAAAGTTTCCCCAACTTTGTTCACTCAGAAACAAATTTCTGAGTGATTCATTTTAAAGCTTTGTAATAATTATATACTAGGCTATATAATATGAATATTAGTAGATAATTATACAGTATATAGTTCATAATATGTGTAGCATCATCATTAATCTATACTTTATATTTGATAGAATACATGCTATAGTAAAAGAAAGTAATAAAAAGATACTGTGGACATATACTGTATACTGTGGTACAGTTATAATGTAAATCTCACATTCTGTTCCACCCCTAAATGATTTCGTTATAAATTTACCTGTAACTTGTACTTTTGTGTAGTTTTTGATGTTGCCATGAGGAAATGAGGTGATATCACAAACATAGACACCGCTGTCCTTCTCTGTAACTTCCTGCAAATGCAAGATGGAGCCTTGCAGCTTTGTGGTGTTTGTTTCTATCATCGGCTCCAATTTTATATTTGCATTGTAAATAGGAGAAAACGAAGGATTAAACACCACTAGAGTTTGTTCTTCATGTTTTCCCTGTTTAAGCCATTGTAACTGGATGATTTTTGAATCCTTCTGGGACAAGATGCAAGGCAGGCTGATGTTCTGTCCAACTGCTGCATTCACCTCTGTTTTGTGTTCTATGAAGACAGTCTGACTGAGAGTTCCTGTTGATGAGTTTACATAACATTAATCAGTGATATACAGGTTATTCTAGTGAAATCTTTTTAAATCGTTTCCGATTTAATTGTACAGCTTCAACACTCTAGAGCAGCGGTGTCCAATCTTAACCACAAAGGGCCCATGTGGGTGCAGGTTTTCATTCCAAACCAAGCAGAAGCCACACCTGATTACACCTGTTTAATCAGTTGTTCTTGACTATTAGTAGACTCTGGTGTGTCTTCTGATTGGTTGGAATGAAAACCTGCACCCACACCGGCCCTTTCCGGGTAATATTGGACACCGCTGCTCTAGAGGTTTCTGAATGTCTTTCAAAGAACTGATTCTCACTTTTAATATCAGAAAAACACCTATCCTTTTCCTAACAAGTTACAGATGAGATATAAATTCATATAGACATAATAAATGCTTAATCAGTTAAGTAAACCACAAATTTTTAAACAATTAAGGTAAGATATTAACCTAATGAAGGATTGTAAATAAATCTAGTCATGCTCACCTTGAAGAATGCTTATAAAAATCAGAAGACTGCCAGCTTTATTGGCCATTACAGAAGCTATGAGTGTAGAGACAACAGTTAGTTTTAGAGAACGAAAAGAAATGACGCATTTGACAGGAAGTGGCTGGAGGTTATACCACTGAAGATACAAGAACAAAACTGTCTGCATCTGCACACATCCTTGTTCCTCACACAAACTGCACCAGTTGAGATATCTTTATTTTGTAAATTATATCTAAAATGTATCTGTATATTAAGTGTATCTTAATATTAGTATCTGTATATTATTTTGGTGATTGTTTTTTTTTAAACTTTATGTTAGATTTGACAATGAAGATTTTTCTGAAGCACTGCTCCCTCATACCTCCTTCCTAGGTTAAATTTGGTTTCCTGTTCAAAACCTGTATCAGCATCATCCATGTGAACACACACACACACACACACACACACACACACACACACACACACACACACACACACACACACACACACACACACACACACACACACACACACACACACACACACACACACACAGGATGTTAAACATGAATGCTTGCATAGATGTCTGTCTTCATACTTGAATATAATGTAGGCTACTGTATTTAAGTGTCAGCATGTGCAGCACATGCTTTTAGTTTCACAACTTCACTTCCAGTTTTGCCACATCACTTCCGGTTTTCCACCATTTTATGTAGCCCCGGGCCAAATGCATTTAAATGCGCAACCGATGCTCCTTCTTCGCCAGATGGTCTTTTCAGTTTGCCTATTGCACCTGATCAGCTATCCTGTTGTGCTCTTGCATTCTTTGCCTGGTTTGACCCCGTTTTGATCCCAACTTCGTCTCTGCCTGCTCTTCATTGCTCTGCTACCCATATACCGGATATCGGACTGTCCTTCTGGTTACGTTTTCTGTCTGCTCTGGACAGAACCTCTGCTCGTGTTTTAGATATAGGAGGAATTGTTACATTTGGTGATCCACTATACATCAGAGCAGAACTTCCTGAATAACACTGAGTGAAATGCTTTAGAAATGCTTTCAGTGAAAATAGAATTTGGTTGTCCCAAGGTTTCATATTACAGTATGTCTCCAGCACTGTTCTGTCAGTAGAGGTTTGAGGAAGACCCAAAAGAAAAAAAAAAAATGAGTGTCTTACCAGAGTCTTTATTAGAGTCCCCACAGCAGTAACACAACAGCCAGATAATACTAAAGATATGTTGCAGCCAATGAGAACAGCGTAGAAGGCAAAGCACACAGTCAATAATAAACCCAGGATTATGGGAAAGTAACAATGCAGGAAAGCACCTGACTGTAAGGCACACAGTCAGTAATGCTCCAGCAGCAACGGAGGAAGTCACAAAGACTGGGTTGTTCATTAGGGAGAAATTATATATATATGTATATATATTTATCTGGATGTATAGTATGTAAAGCTTTTTGTAAAGTAGTGAGTGTACAGCTTGTATAACAGTGTAAATTTGCTGTCCCCTCAAAATAACTCAACACATAGCCATTAATGTCTAAACCGCTGGCCACAAAAGTGAGTACACCCCTAAGTATAAATGTCCAAATTGGGCCCAATTAGTCATTTTGTCTCCCTGGGATCATATGACTTGTTAGTGTTTCAAGGTCTCAGGTGTGAATGGGGAGCAGGTGTGTTAAATTTGGTGTTATCATACTGGTCACTGGAAGTTCAACATGGCACCTCATGGCAAAGAAATCTCTGAGGATCTGAAAAAAGAACTGATGCTCTACATAAAGATGTGTAGGCTATAAGAAGATTACCAAGACCCTGAAACTGATCTGCAGCATGGTGTCCAAGACCATACACCGGTTTAACAGGACAGGTTCCACTCAGAACAGGCCTTGTCATGGTCACAAGTTGTGTGTGGGAAATAAACGCATGAATTCTGCCAGCATTGCTGCAGAGGTTGAAGGTGTGTGGGGTCAGCCTGTCAGTGTTCAGACCATATTCCACACACTGCATCAAATTGGTTTACATGGAAACCTCTTCTAAAGATGATGCGCAAGAAAGCCCGCAAACAGTTTGCTAAAGACAAGCAGAACTAAGAACATGTAATACTGGAACCATGTACTGTTGTCTGATGAGACCAAGATAAACTAATTTGGTTCAGACTGTATCAAGTGTTTGTGGGGGCAAAGACGTGAGGGGTACAAAGACAAGTGTGTCTTGCCTACAGTCAAGCATGGTGGTGGGAGCTTCATTGTCTTGGGCTGCATGAGTGCTGCCTTTACTGGGGAGCTACAGTTCATTGAGGAAACCATGAATGCCAACATGTACTGTGACATACTGAAGCAGAGCATAATCCCCTCGATTTGGAGACTGGGCAGCAGGGCAGTATTTCAACGTGATAACAACCCCAAACACACCTCCAAGATTCCAAGAATCTGAGGGTAAAAATGATGGACTGGCCAAGCATGTCTCCAGACCTAAACCTTGTTGAGCATTTGTGGGGAATTCTCAAATTGAAGGTGAAGGAGCACAAGGTCTCTAACATCTAC
This sequence comes from Tachysurus fulvidraco, assembly GCF_022655615.1. NCBI lineage: Eukaryota > Metazoa > Chordata > Actinopteri > Siluriformes > Bagridae > Tachysurus > Tachysurus fulvidraco. Next base: position 9,254,028 of record NC_062537.1, on the reverse strand, counting down.
CAGCTCTGTGATGTCTCCTGCATACCTTCTTCCTAGTTTACTTTTAATTTCCTGTTGAAATGCTCAGTTTCAACATCATGCACGTGAAGACAGCCCCCCCCCCCAAACCACACACACAGGTAAAGACAGAAACAGAAACCTTGCACCCAGCAAATAAGAATCGCCTACATTGACATATCCTTACTCTATTTTGAAACCTGTGAATTTTGTTTGGCCAAAAAGAAAAAAGAATGTAAAAGAATGCAGAAATCTCAAAAAAAAATTTTGTCAGATTTATTTGCACTATGTTCTTACAAACAGGTTTTCATAAATGATATTTAAAGCTAGAGAATAAAAATATGGCCAAAGAAAAAACAGCATCATAACATTTGGTTCAAGTTCCGTGGATGTTAGTCATCTTCATTTTCCTTTAAGATCTGGTGATGCTGATGGTCTATCCTTGTTGATGTTGAATAGGTTTCAGCTCACAGATTTGATGCAGTTCAGCTAAACAGAAAATGCAATAATTGTCAGATGAAGAATGGATGACATTTACAGTAAGATGCTGTCAATATCTCTTATCACAATCTAATTTGGCATTGTGTGTGCCATTGATAACTCCAGCACTGGGGCACAAAATTTTGTTCATGATTAGGGACAATCATACTGCATCAGAACAAACAGAAAGATTATTTCAACCAGAACCACGCACATTTCTTTAACCGGCAAAGCAAAATAATGATTGTGTAGAGGTGTCATGACAAAGGTTCTTCTTTGTGAAAAAAGGACGGAGGGCTTCGACCATGCATTGACTATCGCGCTTTGAATGAGATCACAGTGAAGTTTCGCTACCCTCTCCCCCTCGTGCCATCAGCCCTAGAACAACTTCACAAATTCAAGTACTTCACGAAGCTGGATCTGCACAGAGCTTACAACCTCATCCGCATAAGAGAGGGAGATGGATGGAAAACCACCTTTTCTACCCAGTCGGGATACTATGAATACTTGGTCATGCTGTTCAGCCTTTCTAACAGTCCGTCCGTGTTCCAGTCCTTTATTAATGATGTTTTCCGTGACATGCTGGACATGCTGGGTTATTGTCTATATTGACGTCATCCTCGTTTACTCCGAGATGCTAGCAGAACACATTCGACACGTGAGGGCCATGCTTAAACGTTTGATACAACACTGACTTTATGCTAAGGCCGAGAAGTGTGAGTTTCAACATCATTCTTGGGTTACGTCAGCTCCGCCGAGGGGGTCGCCATGGACGATTCAAAGGTACAAGCGGTGGTGAACTGGCCTCAACCTCAAACCATCAAGGAACTGCAACGTTTCCTTGGGTTTGAGAACTTTTACCGCCGCTTCATCCGTGCGTTCAACACTATAGCTGCACCTCTCATGTCCATGACCAAAAAGGCACCGTCTTGTCTCACCTGGTCACCCGAGGCCATCAGGGCCTTCCAGCTACTGAAGGAGAGGTTCACCATGGCTCCCATTCTCCATCACCCTGATCCTGGCCATTTATCGTCGAAGTTGACGCCTTTATCAGCGTCAGGGTCCGGCTAATAAGATATATCCCTGTGCGTACTTTTCCCAAAAACTCTCGCCCACGGAGCACAACTACGATGTGGGGAACCACGAATTATTGGCCATGAAGACTGCATTCGAGGAGTGGTGGCACTGGCTAGAGGGCGCTCAACACCCGTTTACAGTCCTCACTGACCACAAAAATCTGGAATATTCACGCTTCGCCAAACGAATGATCCCCCGCCAAGCACGATAGGCCATGTTTTTCACCCGTTTCCAGTTTACGGTCACTTACAGACCAGGATCCAAAAACACTAAAGACACACTCTCTCGTCTGTACAATAAGCCAAACTAGGACACTATTACGGAAACCATCATCCCTGAAACCCAGGTCGTCACCCCTATTCAGTGGGACATTATGACGGAGATCTCCCAAGCTAATGCACTGTCTCCGCCTCCTGAGGACTGTCCTCCCACCAAAATGTATGTGCCCGAATACCTACGTTCCACCCTCCTCGAACTGCTGCACACCTTGCCCAGCTCCGGTCATCCCGGCATTAAAGCCACCATTCACCTGGCACAGAATAAATTTTGGTGGTCCTCGCTAGCTGAAGATGCAAGGAACTTTGTCAAGAACTGTGCCGTCTGTAACACCTCTAAAGCCTCACATCAACTCCCGGCCGGCCTGCTGGTCACAACCCTGGTCCCACATAGCCGTCCCACAACAAACCAATTCTATTCTATATTAAAGTGATTATATATCATGATAAAGAAATCTGGAATAAATCTGGAAAACCATTATCATAATCTTATACTTGTATGTTTGATAGTACACATTCATTGATATATAAAATATATCAATAATACAATATATATTCTTGTACTGATGTGATGCTCTAAATCTTATGAGATTTTACCACCTACCTATCTTATGAGACTTTACCTTCATGGGAAGTGGACTCCTTCAGTAGCTCAGAGACCACACAAGCCTTGCGTTAATTAAACCAATTCAAGCCACACATGATCACTATTTCCCTGCTCACAAAAAAGTAATGTAATCCTTGTTCTCTGTAGTGATTGTAGTAATTCCTCTTATGTCTTTCATGAATTGTTTGTTTCATGCATATGTTATATAATTTATTATTTAATTTTGGGTTTAAAAAAAACTTGTCTGTGAAAGGCACAATATACACTACAGGGCCAAAAATTATAGACTGCTGACCATCACAAGTACATGGATTTACAACATCTACTAGATTTTTGCTGTTATAATAACATCTAAATTTTTATAATATGGCCTTTCAATTACAGCATGTAAAACTCCTTAGTGTGGTTATTGTCTCCAGGCTCTGTATTGAGGCAAATGTCTATTTTTTGTCAGAAATTTTGCTCAAATATATATAGAATAATGAAGACTACAACATCTGGAGGAACGTTTCCTACAAAGCCTTTAGCTATGGAGCCTTCAGTTTCCATTTTAAGTTTAGTGTCATGTAATTAAGAGAGTACTTTAAACATCTATTTACAATTTTATGCTACAGTTGTACACTCCTAGTTCAAAAATTGATAAGTAGAATAGAGAGATACTATAAATTGTTTACATAATCTGGAAAGTAATGCACATGCAGTACAAGGACATTCAGATTCAGTAGATTGAGTCTGATATCACTACAGGACAGTAAGTGACTGAAGTGCAGTTCATGGTACATACAGTATGCTTGTGGATACAAATTTTATTTGTTTTGTTTGCGAAATATGTATTTTTTTTGTACTATTGTCTCTTTTTTATTTACCTGTCATATTTCTGTTGTTGATTTCCACCCTGAATTTTTCAAGATCTTTTCCCAGTTATGCTATTGTCACGATGTGACACGGGGAGACAAAGGCGAGAGGGATCCAAATGCAGTAAGTAATCCGTTTAATGAGCAAACACCGAAGAACTGGCAGACAAACACAAGGCAGAACACTCAACAGAGAACTGAGAACTGGGAACTGAGAACTGGGAACTGGGAACAGAGAACAGAGAACAGAGAACCCAACACCAACACAAACAACGACCAACAACAGGGAAGTGAACAGACAGAGTAAATATAGTAGACAGGAGCCAATCACAAAGCAGAGACGATTAGAGACAAAGACAAGACACCTGGGGAAGAGATGGAATGTAATTAGTGTCCATGGTGAGCAATGAGTGGGCGGAGCAAACAATTAACATCAGGGAGAGACGGCAGACAGAAAAAAGGGGAAAACACAGACAGACACGTTACCCCCCCCCCCCCCCCCACACGAGCGGCTTCCAGACGCTCCCAAGTCCACAAAACCCAGTCCAGGAGGGTTGAGCGAAGGCCAGGGCGGCGCCGGCAGAGCAGGAGGCCAAGGCGGCGCCAGGGGAGCAAGAGGCCAGGGTGGAGCCGGCAGAGCAGGAGGCCAGGGCGGCGCCGGGAGAACAGGAGGCCAGGGCGGAGCCGGGAGAACAGGAGGCCAGGGCGGAGCCGGCAGAGCAGGAGGCCAGAGCAGGACCGGGGACCAGGGTGGTGCTGGAGGCGGAGCCAGAGACCAGAGCAGGACCGGAGACACGGGTGGTGCTGGAGGCGGAGCCAGAGACCAGAGCAGGACCGGAGACCAGGGTGGTGCTGGAGGCGGAGCCAGAGACCAGAGCCGGACCGGAGACCAGGGTGGTGCTGGAGGCGGAGCCAGAGACCAGAGCAGGACCGGAGACCACGGTGGTCCTGGAGGCGGAGCCAGAGACCAGAGCAGGACCGGAGACCAGGTCGGTTCGGCAGGTTCCGTCGACCCGGTCGGTTCCGTCGACCCGGTCGGTTTGGCAGGTTCCGTCGACCCGGTTGGTTCCGTCGACCCGGTCGGTTCGGCAGGTTCCGTCGACCCGGTCGGTTCCGACAGACACGTTACAGCTATATTATGTCTGTCAGGGAGGCAGGGATAAAAGCAGACCCAAACACAGGGATAACAAGTAAAAAAAATGTTATTAAAAATTATAAAAGACAAACAGACAGGGAACATAAATTCACGAACACAAGAGCCAACAACACATGATACATAAACCGACACACAAAAGACAAGCTACTGTACGCACAACGCAGTGTTGTGTAAGCTTCTTCATTAACAAACAGTTTCATACAATAAATAAGAGCGCATACAATAAATTACCCAAAAGTTAAATTGTGAAGTTTTGAGAGTTTCCTTGATCTTCACTTAGCCAAGTCCCTGCTGAGATCTAATAGAATGCCTCTGTTTTCTGATACTGCAACTTTTCTGACCTTTCTATTCTTTGTCCCTTTGTCTTTGTTTTGGTCTCCTATGAGCTTTATTAGCAAACAGTGAAAATTCATGCTAACAAACGAATTAAAAAGTTTTTTAAATGTCACACTTATCTGATATGACATGAATAATGCCAATTAAAGATAGATATGTGTATCCTGATTTATCATTCATGTATGTGGACTTATGAGTAGGATGAGCTGCACTTGATGTTTTCAGTTATGTGATGAATCTAAGCTTTTTTCTTAGAAGATTTCAGAAAACCAATTATACATCATGACCTGCGTATTACATTTTAAGATATCAAAGCTAGACAGGGCACAGAGACTAGATTTCATACCATGAGCTGTAGTCTTGTTCAGTAAGAACAACAGAATATAGCACAAACCTTATACTTTTACATACTTACTTTCCCTTATACCATTGTAGCAATTGCATGCTATTTACTCTGAGACCATTGGGTGCAACAGTGTATTACCTTAGGACAAAAATAAAGAAGACAAAGAAATTTATACAAAGACATATGATTCCTTAGATTTCACTGAAGATTTAAATCCTCTGACAGGGTAAAGTACTTACTATAGGAGGTAGAAATAAATAATAATAATAATAATAATAATAATAATAATAATAATAATAATAATAATAATAATAATAATAATAATAATAATAATAATCCCATCACAGTACACACAACTATGTTTTGCTTGAGAATATTTGTTTCATCTTTTCTCTTTTATTTTACTGCACATACTGTACATACACAATGGCTGAGCAACTACACAACTAGAAGACAAGTTTGGGCCCTCCTCAGGGTGACATCTAGTCAATGTCTGGTCTCTTTGGTTTGCGTGTCTCTTTAAACTTTTTAAACGATCGAGGACTCATTTCCAGGCACTGACCTCTATAGCACTTGACAGCACTGTTCAGAGGGCTGCTCTTCCAAGCCACACACTTTATCACAACTGATACTGACACACACACACACACACACACACACACACACACACACACACACACACACACACACACACACACACACACACACACACACACACACACACACACCACATTTGGACTCTGTTTATACATTTCTAATAAAATTTTAAAGAGACTTTGATCTGAAGTGAGACAAGAGTATAATCTTTAGTGTGAAAAGCCTGTAAAAGATATAGTACTAGGTGGATGAATGTTAGTGAAGTTGGCGCTCTTCTTCAGCTTTGCGCAATAATTGGTGACTATTTCTAAGCTGTTGTTGGTAGAACGCCATGCCAAACTGCTCTGGAACTTACAGTATATGTCACACATTCTATCGATGTCTATGGCAGGGAAACTAAACATTAGTGATTCTAACAGTGATGCTGCAATATTTATAAAGACCCCAAATGTCCACAGTTACTTCCACATCCAGTGTTATTTTAATGCAATGTTTAAAGGTTCAGATCTGTTAAACGTCTCTGTATTTTCACATTCTGTCTCAGCTTAAAGCCCAGTCTCTTAATTAATTAATAACAACCTTCCATTGTGACTCATGCACTCCATTACTGTTTGATTATTTTGGTTTCAACCACAATCAGTCATTTGTTCTGACATTTATTTTTTTTGTAACTGCACATTTCACAATGAATACCAATTGGGAAAATCTTGCCATAAACATGTTCATAAGCAAGCTGTAATTCTGAGCTTGTAGTCATTTAAGAAAAGGTTTTTATTTGATTCTTATTCCTAATTAAAGTTTTGATTGCAGTTCTCTGGAGAATGACCCCTAAAAGATAATAGAAGTATTTGAAATTCCAGTTTTGCTCCATATAATACAATTTTAATTGAGAATTATGAAGTCGGTGCACGTCTGGCACTGCTTAGAAAACACACCAATGTTTTTGCCTGCAGCAGTCTGAGCTTAAATTAATAGCCAGTGCTATGTATCAGACTAAACAGAGAATAAACTGTTCTGCTGGATAATATTAATAAGAATTTGAAGTGATGAGCTGTTGCATTGTTGTTTGTCTGAATGGATGTCTGAGTTAGTGTGCTTCAAGAAACTGGAGCTTTGCCCTAATCCTATACACACTGCTTCTGAATAGTTAAGATGCCATTCACAGTTGCTACTATAACTTGCTTCTAAAAAAAAATGATGTCCTTGTCAATGTCAGAAAATGGCACCACAACAGATGGTTTTATTTTTGGTAAAATGCTTAGAGCACCATCAAGGTTTAAACATTTTGACACTTGAATAGTAAAGCTTAAGCACTAGTTTTGAGCTGTTCAATATAGGTTGTTAGGTTATAATATAATATAATATAATATAATATAATATAATATAATATAATATAATATAATATAATATAATATAATGTCACAAACATTAATGGATAAACAGATTACTGTGACAGCCTGTTTTGACATCTTTATTTTGGATTAGCAGTGTCCTGTCAGTCAGATGTTCCTTCATCTAATCACTGATTCCGAGCCATCAGATTGTTGGAGGCTTTGCACGCATTACATAAGCAGGCCATGAGACCCTTAGTAAAATAAAAAACAAAAAGCCATTGAGTCAGTAAATATACAGATGTGATTTGTGTACCTTCAAGCTCAAAAGCATTTGAAAGCTGCTCAGGCTGTTCTATTTTCTTTACACTTTTACCAGGACTTATGTTCTAATATAATAAATTCTAGCCTAATCTATAAAAGCCAATACAGCAATTAACATCTGGGCAAATTATATATATATATACATATATGTACAGTAAATAGAAAAGCACACCCAGACATGTATTGGCACCCTTGAAATTTTTCTAAAGTGTTTCTCACAGAAAAGTATTGCAATTACATATGTTTTGTTATAAACATTTTGTGTTGATACAACACAAAAAACAGAGAAAATAGCAAATTTCACACAAAACTCTAAATAACATAACTTGGGAATGACTGTATATGTGTGTGTGTGTGTGTGTGTGTGTGTGTGTGTGTGTGTGTGTGTGTGTGTGTGTGTGTGTGTGTGTGTGTGCGTGCCTGTGTGTGTTTTTAACTTGATGGTATCTACATCCAGATTAGGAGAAAGGTCTATGAATTACAGCACTTTTTATATTGTGTCTAATGGACTAAATGTAATTTGGCAATTGTCTGCTGAGCTGTTCTATGACCAAATGTTTATTAGTCCCTCCTTACTTTACCTATAAGATAAAGGGATTAAAGTTTTGAAGTCTGAACCTCTTACTGTTAACTTTCACTATGAAGGTCAATGAGCTGTGACTGCTCACAGTTAGCAAAATCATTAAGCTTGGTGTTTGTGTATTTGTGTGTGAGTGTGTATTCTCTATATAAATTCAGAACAAATGCTTGTGAAAGCCATTGAAGAACACTGAACTCGATGCCATGTTCAAGAAACAGATGACATTTTAAGATGCCTTTTCTTTGTGATATGATGCATTTAACCTGCTAGAAATAGCCATTAGTCGATTGGAAGACAGTGTCCTCTGGTGGCTGGGAGTCTGGGAGTGACTGCATGCCATTTGTTTAATGCTTAATTTGGAACATCTGTATCTGCCTTTCTCTAACACACAACGTTAACTTTGTCTTTTAATGACTGACACTTAACAGTATAACCATCTATAACAATTTCTTTACTTGACAATTTAGTAAGTTATAGTACAGTAATAAATTTATGAACCCACATTTTGTTGTTTTTATTTACATGAATCATAATTTACCAGCACTGAATTTGGTTAGCCTTTTCACTCAGGTACTTTGTGTCTCAAATTGGAAGACAGGGTGGAGATAAAAAATTGTTAAGCCACCATTTGAGTCAGATTCTAGACACATAGACACTGTTTCTCCCAATTCAAAGGATAAAATTACCTGATCAGATCTGCTGGAGAGATTATATGCCAAAATTATTTTTAGAAGGTTTGGGAATCAAATGTGGACAATTATGGAAGACCTTTAAAGCATGTTGCTACTATAATGCATACTAGGAAGTGGATAGTAAACAAAATAAAATGAATTTAAATAAAATTAAGTTAAAGTACATAAAGTTAAGTACCTAGTGATGAACAATAAGTACCTAATGCTTCAGTAAACAAGACCAATTTTTAAGACATAGCAATGAACAAAGAAATATTCCCAATTAAGAAATTTTGGCTTTGTAACTTTAAAAGAGGTAAAACTTTTTTTTCCCCGAGGTCTCATCAGTAAAGTAAAGTAAAAAAATAAATTATATATACACACACACACACACACACACACACACACACACACACACACACACACACATATATATATCTATATATCTATATATATATATATATATATATATATATATATATATATATATATATATATATTATTATATATTATATATATATTAGCACTCCTGGTAGAATTGTTGGCAACTCAAGCATTTTATTGAAGTGAAAATAGCTGAGACCAACTGTGTCTAGCCAAAGACGAGGCAGTTGAAAATAAATACTCTAATTCCCTAGCTTCTACTCTCTTCATTCCCTTTGTAGGGAAAATGATAAAGCTATACACATTGTGGCTGGGAGGCATTTAGTGGGACTGTGATTGCATGTCAGGTTTCTTTGTTGGACCAGCTGCAGAGAAAAGTGAGGTGTCTTCAGTGTTAGAATAACTGTGGAAAGAGCTACATTATTGATAGCTCCTTCATAACACTGGTGGCTGGCTGTTGGCAGAACAATGTAAGCACCAACTCAAATAATAACGATACACTTATGTTGTGCCATGATTCAAAAAAACACACACAAGTGGAGCTGTATCCTGCTCTACAAGAAATATTTCTTGTAAAATGGAAAATAAAAGCATACAGCACTGTCAGACAAAATGGTTGACCCTGATGAGCCCCCCTTATTTGACATGACGTCTCCATAGTGTCTGAATGAACAGGAACTGTATTATTACCATGTGTGTGGGTATGTGCGCCTTTGTGAACGTCTGCATCTGTGATGTTTTCATGTCTGTGTGCATGAGCAGGTATGTGTAAAAGACCTCTGCGATATAACAGCACAGTACAGCATAACAAGTGACTGCTTCCTTCTCTCCATTTGTTGAAGGTCACTTTGAGCAAGTAGCAGTGAGCAAATCTGACCACTTCAGTCCTGATTCTGTTTAATGTGATGTGACCTTCTCTTCATTTCATCATTCGCTCTGCATTTTTTGTTTCATTTTTTTCACTTTATTTATTATTTTATCTGAATCACTTGGAAAAGAGCACAAAAAAGAGAATATAGATTTTATCCATAGGCTGTGTTCTTTATACATGAATTATTGAGTTACTAGAATCTAGTTATCTGAGAGAGATGCTGGAAAAATTTTGTTTGACTAATGAATAATATGCAAGACTACCAGCTCAGGCTCAAAACTATATATATATTGTTAAATGCATATATTTTAATTGTTTATTTCTGTCTATTTGTTAATTTACAAAATGCAAAGTAAGCAGAAATTTTTTTTTTGGGGGGGGGGGGGCTTCAAATCAGCATAGTACTGTTCAAAGATTTTAGGCAGGTGTGAAAAAATGCTGTAAACAAAGAATGCTTTCAGAAATATAAATAATGAGTGTTTATTTCTGTCAATTTACAAAATGCAAAGTGAGCAAACAAAAGAAAAATCTAAATCAAATCAATATTTGGTGTTATTACCTTTTGCCTTCAAACCAGCATGAAGTGATGGCATGGTCCTCACAGAGCCCTGATCTCAACATCATCGAGTGTGTCTGAGATTACATGAAGAGACAGAAGGATGTGAGAGAGCCTACATCCACAGAAGATCTGTGGTTAGATGTCCAAGATTTTTGGAACTACCTACCAGCCAAGTTCCTTTAAAACTGTGTGCAAGTGTACCAAGAAGAATTGCTGCTGTTTTGAAGGCAAAGGGTGGTCACACCAAATATTGATTTGATTTAGATTTCTCTTTTGTTCATTCACTCTATTTTGTTCATTTATGAAAATAAATGTTTAACACTTCCATTTTTGAAAGCATTCTTTGTTTACAGCATTTTTTCACACCTGCCTAAAGTTTCGCACAGTACTGTAGATTCTTTCACTTGCACATGTGGTACACTTGCACAAACTCATGGATTGAGTCAGGTTCATGATAAATCAATAATACCAAGCAGCTGCTAATGATCCAATTTCAGATGTTGGTTAACTGAAACAGAAACAGCTGTGTAGGAGCTTAATAATGAGTGAGGAACAGCCAAACTCTGCTACTAAGGTGAGATTGTGGAAGACAGTTTCTTGTCACAGGTCATACACCATGGCAAGACTGAGGACAGCAACAAAACACAAGGTAGTTCTACTGCATCAGCAAGGTTTCTCCCAGGTAGAGATTTCAAAGCAGACTGAAGATGTGCTGTTCAAGCTATTTTTTAGAAGCTCAAAGAAACTGGCAATGTTGAGGACCACAATAGCTGGAAAAGGATACTTCAGCAGACACATCATGCTGACTTCCCTTTGACATCAGAATATGCCCAGCAGTGCCATCAGCAAAAAACTGGCAAAACCAGTCCAGTTACACCTATCTAATGTCCAGAGAAGTCTGGCCAGAATTGATCTTAATTGAAGAATTGCAGCCAAAAAGCCATACCTCCGATTTGGTAACAAGTCAAAGCAACTCAGCTATGCAAAAAACATACAGTAGGGACTGAGGTGCAGAAAAATGGCAGCATATGCTCTGAACTGATTAGTCAGAATTTTCAATGAAGGCTGGAGAGTGGTACAATAATGAGTGTCTGCAGGCAACTGTGAAACATAGTGGAGGGTTCATGCAAGTTTAGTGCTGCATTTCTGCAAATGGAGTTGGAGAGTTGGTCAGAATTAATGTTGTCCTTTAAGCTACAGTATGAAATACAGGCTGATACTTATCCATCATGCAATAATATCAAGAAGGCATCTGATTGGCCCAAAATTTATTCCACAGCAGGACAATGACCCCAAGTGATGGTTTAGCCCCCACAGAGCCATCTCAATATCATCATGTCTCTCTGGGATTATATGAAAAGACAGAATGATTTGAGGCAGCCTACATTTACAGATGATCTGTGGTTATTTCTCCAAGATTTGGAACAACTCACCTGCTGAGTTCTTTCAACAACTGTGTGCAAGTGTACCTAGAAGAATTGATTTTGTTTTGCAGTCAAGGGGTATTTTCATAGGCAATACAGTGCTCACAAAAATATTTTTCCAACTGTCACTGTCTGTTGTTCTTTGCTGTTCTTCCTACATGATGTTAAGTTGCTCACAATATATTGGTCTAAGGGAGAGTTTTGAGAGGACCCTTAATGTGTAGGTCCAACGGTTCAAGTTCAAAGTAAAACATTTCCCAAACCTGTATGTTATTTAGTGTTCCCTATTGTCCTTGAAATCATATTAGTCAGGAAAGAAAGATGCTCATAATCAGTATTTAAACCAAGGCCCACAAATGTGTGTTGATTATAAGATGCTCATGCTGATGTTTGTATGTTTTCCAACAGTGGAACATGAAATAGTCTAAATGCTGGTGTGAAAATACTGTATTTGCTGCTAGTCTAATCTCAGTTCTCTAAGATTTCATACTCCTGTCTCCAGTGTTAACAGAGATAACATGGCACATGAAACAAACAATTTTTAGTTCAGTTCTTTCTGTTGGAATGATTATAGGGCAAAATAACAAGCATTATGTGATTGAAGCACATGATTGATGTGTTTGATGCACAAAATAGTTCACACTGTCTTGCTCAGACAATTTTGGATTTATGGCTTTTGTCTGCAACCACTGTGATTGCAGACAAATGAACCACACCAAGGGGGATTAAACACTGTAAAATAAACACCATAAAACATTCAATCAATATGAATTCTATCCCTATGACATGGTCGCATGTCCCTGTGCACAAAACATGTCATTTGAAGTTAAAAAAAAGGTTAGTACAATAATTAATCTCAGAAAAAAAGGGACAACTGCAAGAATCTGAGCAAATTTGACAAGGTTAGACGACTGGGTCGGAGCATCTTTCTTCTATTATGCAGTGGTTAGTACCTACCAAAAATAGTTCAAGGAAGAACAACCGGTGAAGTGTTGTCAGAATTATGGTTGCCAAAGTAGGGCAGCGATGACTAGCCTTTTTGCTCTGATGCCACAGAAAAAACTGCTGTAGTGCAACTGAACTGCAGAAACTGCTAAAACCTTAAATGATGGTAATTATTAGATGAAATAATTTCAGATTAATTGGCTGTTATTTACAACTAGATGTTAAATAACATTCTAATATGTCAAACCTTTTGTCTGAACCCACCAATATTTCAAATGATCTAAAATACTCGAATATTTTTGTCATTTTTGTTTGTGTTTACTCTTGATTGGAGACCTGAACCCTTTATTTCTTTGCCTGTAAAGAGTGCATTTGTTATAAAAAGGTTAAACAAACATGAAGACCAGATGCTGTCTATTGGAAAAAAATCAAGCTATAAAAACACAAAACAGAAAAAACAGTAGTGTATCAAGTAGCTGAAACTGAGGGATTTGGCTAAGGAAAGCATCAGTTGTTGACAGAAACATGGGGATAGCTGTGTCAAAATGCCCTCATACAACTCTGTCAAGCCTGTTAGCAGTTCCTTGTTCCAATGCTTTTGGAAGAGACTTTATATTCGCCTTATCAGAATCTGCATGCTGCCATCTACAGAGGCTTCTTCATAATTGTCCTCTATATCAGAAGCCTGATCCTTCTTGTCCTCTTCACCCCACAGAAACACTGCTGGAGTGTGCATATGATTTGGGTATGTACTCTATAGTACTTCAAGGCGATGAACTCTTCCGAGGGGATGAATGCATTTGAAGTTTTCACATTTCATGATTCAGAAACCTTTAATTTTCTTACAGAGAGTATGTTTTTGTACAGCAGGGAACGTACTCACTCTTTCACATGTTACTATAACCTACTTAAAGTGGTGCTACAGTAAAATCAGTGCAGGATTAATCTAAAACTCCTGTTTCACCTTTATTATAAATATTTCTAAAATCCTGTTTCCAAACATATGGAAAATTAGTTTCAGGCAGTTTTCAGTACAATATAAGATGTACTGTAAATATTCTCCAAGACCACTCAAGACCATTTACTGTAATTTAAAAGTAAGCAATCTGTATTTCTGTTTTTTTTGTTTTTGTTCTCAGTTATTATCATAACATCAAATAATGAAATAATTGCATTTTTATTGACTGTTAAACCTAGGTGTAAAAACAAGCATTGGATACATCATTTAAGATATAAAAAACAGGGCTTTATTATTTATTTATTACTTTTTTGTGGTATATCTTCCCTCTACTCACTTTCTGACTGACAGTATATTACAGTCATTATTGTTTTTTCTATGTACTCTGTTTTATTAATAACTTATTATTAGGTTAGGTTAACGTATAGGTGGATGCTAAAATTTAATTGCTTATTTTTTGTATGTGTCTAACTTTCTCCTGTTTGTAAGTCTGTTGACGTTTGGTAATAACTTGGCCTGTTATCATGTCTAGTTCTGCTTTGAAGCCTGCCTTGGAGAATCATATATTTATTTTTTTTTTTTAATAGAACCATTTTTAACCATCTTTCTCTCCTTTTACCTTTGTTCCCCTGTGTATATTTTATCGACTACCGTCTTTAGTAGTTCTGCTTCAGTAAACAGTAGCTTATAGGCCAGAAAATAGCCCTGAGTGCTTCCGATGTACCATATGTCCATACATGACTGCACTTTGATTGCATGTCTGTCATACTCAGAAAGCTTTTTGAAGCAATCTGATTATACCCTATGGTATAAAATCTATATGATTATAGCTTTTCTTTGTTGATTTTTAAGTGTCCTTCAGTATTACACAAGGAAAAATAGCCAATCTAAATCTTCTTATCCCGATTGTAGTGAGGTTTGGCCGGCTAGAGAAAACATGAAGTCTACAGAAAACGTGAAGTGCACCACGGCCAACATGGCTGAACCACGCTCCATTCACCCAGCACACATGCACTTCCTAGTACACACACACACACACACACACACACACACACACACACACACACACACACACACACACACACACACACACACACACACACACACACACACATATAGAGTTAATTTTTATAAACCTTTTAGTTTAAGTCACACTGTGAAGTATATGCTCAATTTATGTTTTAGTCTTTTTCTATGCTTTTGACTTTACTAAGCCTCCTGGTCCTGACGCTGTCTCTGTTAATTTGACTTGTTTCTTCATCACCTGACCTGTGCTTTGTTATGACCCTAAACTTGTTCAAAGTGCTATTAAAGCTGCCTTAACTGCACCTGTCTCAGCATTTCTATCTTGACATCACTAGTGTATACTTATACTTGGACATGTCACATTTACATTTAAAAAATGGCATTTAGCAGACACCCTTATCCAGAGTGACTTACAACTGAGCAACTGAGGGTTAAGGGCCTTGCTCAGGGGCCCAGCAGTGGCAGTTTGGTGGACCTGGGGTTTGAACCCATGACCTTCCGATCAGTAGCCCACTTTTTTTACTTTGGTCTACAGTGTGTTGAAATTATAGCTAGGTCATTATAAAGTAAGTTCCTTTTATGATAGTTATTTAATTTGTACACGATGTAAAAGACCATAATAATGCTGTAGTGCATTTCCCTGTTATGTTTCCTGATATTGTGATGATGGCATTCTGCTTCTGCATATAGATATGACTGACAGAAAATGAAATGAAATGAAAATGCAGCGTGACAGAGATTTGCACATTTGGTTCAGAGATACTTTACTAGAAGTTTTTGACAGTAAGATCAAGAGAAAAGCTTCAAGTAGGTGAAAAGCTTGGCTTATGAATCATCAGGCTGAGCAACAGAATTGCTGAAGCATTCCCGGGAGACAGAATTAGGCAAATCCTTCCAAAAATGTACAGCAAGATTAGTAAGCAAATCAGAAGACCAGCTGAGAAAACTCAAAAGAAAAAAAGGAAAAAGAAAAAACAGACAGATTTGTGTGTGGTGGTGTTTTTTTTTTTTTTTTTTTTTTTTTTTTTTGCAGTGGATCAGAACCTAAAAGGAGAGAAATGTGGGAAAAATAGTACAATTAATTCAATTTGAATTCCTTTGAAACGTTCTTCTTTCGTCTTATGTAACTGCTCTCTCTAAACCAACGCAATGTATTAAGCCAACAGAACCAACAACTCCTTCAATTCTCTGTCATTTCTTTTTCAACCCTTTTCTATGTACAAATTGTGCTGAGGTATGTGTGTCTTGAGTTATTCTTCTATCTGCAAGGGCATGAAGAATGGCTACAGGTGCAATTTTTAGGTATGAATGAAAAAACACTTATGGCAAAATCACCGTGTTTGTATGTCAAGCCATAGACAGACAGACAAATCAGCATAAGAAGAGAAGGCCTACCTAACATGCATCTTAAAATGATACTGTGCAGCATGATAGCTGACTAGACATAAGGTACTGATTGGTGAATTTAAAGTCAAGTCACCGAAACACTAGAGATGTAAATGCAACACTAAATAATGATTTTTCATTCACCCAGGAAAAACCTCCAACCCCAAATAGAGTCTGTGTTACATTTCCTTGTCATTTTTATAATGAGCATATGCAATATAACTGCTACTACTTTTTACACCACATTCATACAAATCCATAAATATTTGGACATCAACAAAGTTTATTTGTCTGCCACAATACATGTATATCAGAGTTAAAATTTAAAAATGAATTGAATGAGATTAAATTTATCTTGAATTTATCTTAAAAATAAATTGAATGAGATTAAATTTATCTTGTTGCAAAAACATTAGGTGTAGTCAAATAGTCATATGGCACATTCTTAAAACAAATGAATGTACTGGTGAGACTTAAAAACAATGAGCATTTACTGCAAGTCTACCAATGACACTATTTCCTGTGCCTAAATGATGATGCGACTTCAGACAAAAGCAGAAGAATGAATTCTGAAAAGCATGATGTTATATATTCTTCTTATATTGTGCCTATTGCTTCAAAGCACATCAGACACTGCAGATGATATCGATGGCACCCAAAGCACATTTTGAAAATAATCAAAGAAGTTTTTTAGTCTAAACAGGTGGAATGTTCTGCAATAGTAAAATCCAGTCATGTCAGCATGAAGGCAGAATGCTCCAAGAACAAGCAAGAACAGAATATATTTGTGTTAGGCCTGGCAGAGCACCACCAGGGACAAAACCCAGCTTCTGGTGATGTCTTCAGGCAGACACTGAATGCAAAAGACTTCAGGCAGACACTGAATGCAAAAGACTTCAGGCAGATATTGAATGCAAAAGACTTCAGGCAGACACTGAATGCAAAAATGTAATTTCAAAAGTATGTGGACACCTGACCATCACAAACATATCTGCAATTCCAAAACTATGGTTATAAACATTAGCACAGTTTGCTGTTCATACAGCCTCCACTGTTTTGTGAATGCATTTCATTAGATTCTGGCTGTGACTGTTGGTCAATGGAATATTTATGAATCCTTAAAAAACCAAACCAAAACTTTATATAACAGTTGATAGATGATGTTTACATGCTATGCTCCTCAGCACTCAACAATCCTTCCCAGTCAGTTTACATGGCGGTTTATCATGTTTTGTCTCCTCACCTTTAGAAAGTTTTTTACTTTTTTACTTTTTTACCCTCTTAACTTTGTTATTGTACAGAGAAGGCCAAGCACAGACTCTCTTTTCTTGTCACTGCCTTTTTCTGTTTATTTTTCCTTTAGTACAGATGAAAAGTCTACCCATGCAACCTATTCAGACACTGTCCCCTGTTCACCACGCAAACATCTTTCTCTTATTGTATAAGACATAAAGGACAAACGGTGACAAGCAGCTGTGAGTGTGTGTGTGTGTGTGTGTGTGTGTGTGTGTGTGTGTGTGTGTGTGTGTGTGTGTGTGTGTGTGTGTGTGTGTGTGTGTGTGTGTGTGTCTGTGTCTGTGTCTGTGTGTGTGTTGGATTAGCTTGTGCACACTGTGCCTGAGAAAGATATTGTCTGGAGCTCCACAGTAATTGTGTTTTCCAAACTTTATGTCAATGAGGAAGGCTTATCTGCTGTGTGTCCATATACTTTTGGCCATATAGTATATCCTTCCATGTGTATAGCTCACAGTCATTGTCTTTCAAAAGAGTAGCGCATATTTCATTTTCTATAAACACTGTATCATAGCTGCCCCTGTGCTCCTACCCCATCCCCCTTAGTTGGGATAAGTGAAAAAAAAAGAATTCAACTGTGTTGTAATGTATAAGTGGTGATAAAAAAGGCTTCTATTCCCCTTTTTATAATCACTTTTTACATCCAAGGTGAGCAGAAGCATCTCAGCATGCACAAAACATTGAGCCTTGAGGTGGATGGGTATCAACAGCAGAAGAGCTATTTGGGGTTCACTCCTGTCTGCCAAGAAAAGGAATCAACAACAGAAAATTAATTGAAGCCATTGAACTGCACCCTACCACATGATTGGCTGATTAGATAACTGTATGAATATGCAGGTGTAGATGTATTCCTAAAAAGTAGAAGGTGAGTCTAATGTATAATGGAAATTAGAAATGTGAATTGTTTTTGATGTCTCCTGAAAAACAAAGGAAAAAAGGGGATTAGAGTGACAAGGACTGTGTTTGGGAGGTGAAATGCTGCACAAGTGGGTTAGGGTCTGGTGATTGAATTGATCAGTCTAAAACCTTTCACTTTTTCCCTTGCCTATAATTGTTTTGGCAGTGTGTTTTGGGTTATTGTCTTGCTTCATAATGAAGTTCCTCCAAATTAGACTCAATACAAATTGACAGACAAAATGTTCTGTTTTCACCGTCATGAGTTAAATCATCATTAAAGATTTGGAAGCCCACCACTACCTCCACAATGCTTGACCATTGAGCTTGTATGCTTTGAATCATGAGCAGACTACCCTGGTGTGAATAGGATTTACATGTAGGGGGACTTTTGTAGATGGGCAAAGAGTCATTACCAGCAAAACACTCCCACAAGCAATATTTATTTCATTTGAGGTGTTGATTCATAACTGTCTGAAGAAATGTTTGTGTAATCTGTCTCAACCATCAAAGGAGAAGTAAATGAATAGATGGATTATTTTTGATGAACTGGGGCAAGATGACTTGGTTATTGTTGCACAGCTGGATGGTTAAACATTTTACTGGGCATATCTTCAGCGAATTAAAACGCATGTATAATCCTTGCTGATCAGAAAGAGAAAGAGAGAGAGAGAGAGAGAGAGAGAGAGAGAGAGAGAGAGAGAGAGAGAGAGAGAGAGAGAGCCCCTATCCAACCCAAGGGAGAAACAGCATAAATGAGCATAATCCTATTAGAGGTACGACTTAGTAAGAATAGTGTAATACTGACAAACATAAAATAGCATACCTATTCAACAAAGATGCCAAACACCTTAGTCTCAACACCTGGACCAACTCAGTCAAGTGACGTTGAACAACTAACAGAGCCTAACTCCCCCGGACTCAAAGCAAAATGGTAGGAATTCTCTTTTTCCGGCTATCCGTAGCTGTAATATACCATAAGCCCAGCCCACTTATTTAGCTATTGCCAATCGCTTAATTAGAAAACACAAGGTGGAGAAATAAAAGTCACCTGCTACACTTGGAAAAAGACTTCCTTGACCTATTGCACATTTCTGAGCTCACTTTTGTACAGCTTTGAATAAAAGCTGACTGTCTGCTTGCAAATTCCGGTAGGATCAGTTTCAAGCCCTCCTGACTCTGTTCGTAAAGCATGTATAAAACTTTTCTGTGCATTTTTTTTTTCAGGACCAAAAAAGAACTTGGATGGAGCCTACAGGTACATCTCTGTTGCACCTTTAAAGCATGAGCGGACCAGTGCCCCCTGTACTGTTTTTCCCCACAAAACTGTACTGTTTTTCCTTTTGAGCGCACCAATGTGATTTCCTGTAGACTCCACCAAACCCTGGCGTTCGACCACTTCTGTCTCTAAAGGTCTGAGAGATCTGGTGATGTTCTTAATCACATTGTGAGCATATTGTTGACAACATACTTTAGTTTGTACTTTTTCCACATCTCACAACTGTTGCAAAGAGGTAAAAGATGGCTTCTGATGCCTAAAAGTATCCCAAAAAACATAAAACACTCTCTAAAATTAGTATCACCTAAAAGTGCTGCATTAAAATGCAAGTTTTTTTTTTAAATGCAAGTTTACTTGTGCACGGTACTTTAAAATGTTCTGAAAAGCCCACAGGATAAATAAAACATGACCTAAAATTATTCATCTGATGTTTAAAATTATAAAACTATAATATAAAAAAAAAAGTCTTGCCAGTGAGAGTATGTTTTCCTTACAGTGTGACCATGTGTACTGTCTCTGTTCCCTGTGGAAATTTCTCCATACATAACTCAGCTCATGTGTTTTTATTAAGTCACACGGTTGTTTTTGAGACACGGCATGAGGTTCTAAGTGGTTCCTGTCTAGGCTGACTTCAGTGCAGTTAAAATCACCTGCAATGAAGAAACTTTGTTCTGCTTACAAGAACCAATAGCATTGCTTAAGATATTTAAAAACAGTAACAATTCATTCGTTTGTATTCCTTCTAAGTTTGGTCACCAGCGCTTTAAGACAGTAGATCACTTTTTTTTTCAAAGGCTCCACTTCGCATTAATTTTCTGACTTCATTGAACAAATTGTTCTGTGTCCAGAAAAAACTCTCCAGTTTTTACACCTCTTTAAAAACTTAGAGATGTGTCCTTTAAAAACTTAGAGATGTGTGAAGCTAATTTGGACCAGTTCTTTTTCATCTGGTTATAAAAACTGTGACAAACTAGATCAGTTGTGCAATCATCGCTCTCTACTTCCACCTCTGACTCACTTTTTTTGCTTGTTTATTGCCTTTACTTTTAGTCTAATGTTACAAAACAGTTCTGCTTCCATTTCATTATCAATATCCTCATTATCTCCTGGGATGCAGGATAAAATAGACTCAAATGCAGGATAGCTAAAATAAACAGGGTTTATTAACTAAAAAACACAAAACAGGACAAGACAACAGCAGACAAGACTAGGACAACAACAACAACAGAGGATTCCGTGCTGCTTAACGCTGCTCGACTAAATACTAATCACAATTGGATACATGAGGAACAGGTGTGCAGAGGCAGGGAGGAAGAGACATGGACAGGGCTGACACATGAACACAAAACATAAACAAATGCACATGGCCAAAGTCCTGACATCTTCAAAATTAGCATCAATGCTGCCAGCCATCTGGAAGTCACAACAGGGTCCAGTATGAATGAGGCAGGAGCTACAGAGAGCTCACCCTCCCCAGAAACACTGTTGCCTGTCAGCTCAGTCCGCTCAGCGTTCCTGTCTTTCACCCCTCCATATTTAATTTGCCTGGGCATGCTTGGACCAAGTGCCCAGTTTTTCCACAATTAAAGGATTTCATACCAGCATCTGTTGTGACAAAACAACATAGTCAAAGCCTTCTACCCAAAATTTCATAATTGTCTCATTTTTCAGGAAGGTAGGAACGTCTGACAGTATGATCTTTTTTAGCTGGAATACTGTATGAGTGAATCGTTTATCACTAATTTAACAATTAATAATACAAACAATCATCATGCCATGCAAGCTTGCAGATAAAGAGAGAGAGAGAGAGAGAGAGAGAGAGAGAGAGAGAGAGAGAGAGAGATAAAGAGAGAGAGAGAGAGAGAGAGAGAGAGAGAGAGAGAGAGAGAGAGAGAGATTAAAGAGAGAGTAAATGAAGGATTTAATAATTTTTTGTTCCTGTCTTTTTGTGCAGCTTTAAAGTTGTAGTTGAAATAAAAATTTTGCTGAAAACTTGCCAGCCCCCATCATCTTGCCACTGTAGTCTGTTGTCAATTAGGGATCTGTAATTCTACTCCTAAAAACACTATCCAAATAAAAAACATCATTTAACAGTGTCCTGTATTTTCCTAATTACCAACATAATTCCAGGTTTTTTATTATGGTAAATGCATAACTATAAGTTAACTTTAAAGGGGAAACCAATCAGACATTCAGCGACATTGGAATATGTCTATTTGGTATAAAATACCCAATACATTTTAACTTAATCAATGTCTGTGGTATTTAGACCACATTCTGCAGCAAAGAACAACAGATATTTAAATGTTTTTAAAGGTATGCCTTATAGACTGTGTATCCACATATGTTATTTTCTTATTGATTACATTCACAGCTTTTTATGCACCTCATTGTAATGGACTTCAAATGCATATTATATATTTTTATTATATATATATTGTGTGTGTGTGTGTGTGTGTGTGTGTGTGTGTGTGTGTGTGTGTGTGTGTGTGTGTGTGTGTGTGTGTGTGTGTGGTTAAATAGGCTTGTGTCAGGAAGAAGGGGAGAGGAAAGATAGAAAAGAAGACCAAGTGGTGGAGGTCAGACATGAACCTGGGACAGGCTTTGGGTGGTCAGAAAGAGCTTCCAGATGACTGGTAAACTACAGCAGAAGTGATAAGGGAGACAGGAAGTCTTTCGATGCTTGTAACTGAGGAGAGATTAAAGAAAAAGGCAGCAGTAAAATATGACTGCTAATTAATCTATTATTAATGGTTGTGGAAGTAGGGAGGATGTACATGAAATTTCCCACCTGTTTTCTGAATGCTGGTTTACTAGTTGGTACAAATGACAAATGATTTGACAAATGACAAATGATATCTGCTGTATTCTGTCACCTGAGATTATTTGCTTGTTTATAAATTTTGGTGAGGACCACATTTGATATTACATTGATATTTAGCCCCTGATAAATGAAAAGGAAACGTCTTTATAATACAGTCCCTGACAAAAGTCTTGTCGCTTGTGTACAAATTGACCTGAAGTGCCGCTGAAATATATTTCGAATCAAGATTTTTTTTTTTTACAAGAAATGGCTCATTTTAATCCCAACAGCTTTTGTAATAATGTTTCAGTGCAAAACGAAACTGTCAAAAAGTATTCTAATATTCACAGCTTGGTAAAGCCCATTGAGTCAAGACATAAGACATAAGTCTTTTCGCCTTGTCATATGAGCTTCATCTGTGACTAATAATGGATCAATTAGGTCTCAGGTGTGTATAAAAAGAACCCCAGTACACTAGACCTTCACATCAACTGCAACTAGACCTCTGCAAACATGCGTAAGATTCACCCTGTGACTGAAGTTTTGATTATCAAGAGGCTGAGGACCAGATCCACTGCTGATGTGGCAGACACCTTCAATGTGTCTCAGTGTCAAGTACAGAGGATAAAAAAAGATTTGAAGAGACTGGAGACGTTTTGGACAAGGCCAAGTCAGGTAGACCCCGCAAGACAACTGCTCGAGAAGACCGTTTGTTGGCTCAAAAATCCAAGGCCAGCCCATTTTGCACTGCAGCAGAGCTCCACGAGACCTGGTCACCTGAAGTCCCTGTGTCAACCAGAACAGTTTGTCGGATTCTGTCTCGAAATGGCCTCCATGGTCGAATCAGTGTCCAGAAGCCAGCACTAAATAAAAGACAATTGACATTTGCCAAGGCCCACAGCCTGCTAAAAGGATGGATGCTGGAAAAGTGGCAGAAGGTAGATTTTTCAGAAGAATCTTCTGTTGAATTACACCACAGTCGCCACAAATATTGCAGGAGACCTACTGGAGCCTGCATGGATCCGAGATTCATTCAGAAAACAGTGAAGTTTGGTGGCGGAAAAATCATGGTCTGGGGTTACATCCATTATGGGGGTGTGCAAGAGATCTGCAGGGTGGAAGGCAACATCAATAGTCTAAAATACCAAGAAATCTTAGCTACCTCTTATATTCCCAACCATAAAAGAGGCCAAATTCTGCAGCAGGATGGTGCTCCATCACATACTTCCATCGAGACATCAAAGTTCCTCAAGGCAAAGAAGATCAAGATGCTCCAGGATTTGCCAGCCCAGTCACCAGACATGAACATCATTGAGCATATGTGGGGTAGGATGAAAGAGGAAGCATGGAAGACAAAACCAAAGAATATTGATGACCTCTGAGAGGCATGCAAGACTGCTTTCTTTGCTATTCCTGATGACTTCATCAACAAATTGTATGAATCCTTGCCAAATATTAAATTTGGATCTCACAGCACCACTACTTAATTTGCCCACATATTTTTTGTATTTGCAGTAAATTTGTTCAATTTCTGTATAGGCGACAAAACTTTTGTCTTGCCAAAATCTGACCGTTCTGTCTTGATTAAATGATAAATCTTTTTTCAGTGAAACTAATTTATTTCAGTGCATTAAACATCATTTGGGAGGGTTTTAGCTTTTCATATGAGCTATTTCTAATACCAACTGATTCATTAAAAGTCAGGTTAATAGCAGGTGTTTCTACAAAATAGATAAGCGACAAGACTTTTGTCAGGGACTGTAGACAGCTGTGATTCTTTAGTTTTCTAAACCACTGAATAGTGAACAGACTGGATCCATCCATTTCTCCAATCTTCAAGAACTGTTTGATTGGTGTGTGTGTGTGTGTGTGTGTGTGTGTGTGTGTGTGTGTGTGTGTGTGTGTGTGTGTGTGTGTGTGTGTGTGTGAGAGAGAGAGAGAGAGAGAGAGAGAGAGAAGAGAGCAGTAGTGTCTGTATATAGAAAAACAAAAAGGAAACCCATACACTTTGCATAATCCTGTGTGAATCTGCAGCCATAAGGTTTAGACACATCTCATTCTTTTCTTCTAATCCTTGGCCCAACCCCTTCATCAACACTGAGACCAGCTGCATAGGCAGCATTTCTTTCTTTTGAATCCTTTCTTTATTGAGGTCACCCATAAAGCATCATGTTTGTGCACAGTACAGGTTTTAAATCTCAGGCTAAATTCAATATTACATTCTCAGACAGAGTACAATAACAAGTACATATTGTCAATACATTCTATACATTTCCTGAATGTGAAAATTTTTCTATCACTTTTATATGTTTTTGCCGTGGGCTTATTTTTCACAAACTGTTAAAGCAATTACGTGATACTGCCATGCATATTTTCTTCTGGAAAATAAATGATCAATTATTTTAATGTATGGATGATAAGAGATGAACAAAAAAATAGATTGGAAGAGCCTCCTCTTCCTACATGGTAAAGGCCAATACTGGTCTTAGCTAAATCATTAGGAGGAGATTAAATGCTGTGCTTTATTCAGCTTTTCTAGTCCTTTGACAGATTTAGTGATACACACATATCAATCTACAAACGTTTTAGCATTTTTTTGTTAAAAAAAGTTCTCCACAATTTCAAATGTTATATTCAAGGACAGATGTTGAACATAGGAGAATTGCAAATGAAACCATACGTGAAACATTCACAAATGTGTGCCAAAACATCTTTAATAAATGCATGAGTTAAAATTATTTGATGTCACCAGCAGAAATTATGTTAAAGCAAACTTTGTAGAATATATATAGTTGCAGCAAAAATGCTAAAAGAAATAGAATGCTTTAAAATCGATAAACTTTCCAGAGTGACAAAAAGAAGACAAGCACCCTGAGCTGTGTAAAAAGATATTTTCACAAATGGCAAGTAATGACATAATCATTGACATATACGGCTTGAAGTAAGCATTTCACTAATCTTCATTACCCATTTGAGGCAAGAGGGAAAATTGATTGTCTGTGTCTTTTTCACATAATGTTAATGACTGGTGAGGGTTTGCTTCGCATGCCTTCTGTGACAGCTCTGGATGTCTCTGATACAAATCGCCGTGGCATCCACACAGATGTTACAATACGCTTGTACTCCTTACGAAAATTCCGGTTGAGAAGCCCATAGATGATGGCGTTGAGGCAGCTGTTGAAGTAGGCCATAAAGTAGCTGACCACAAATAGCCATTCAGGGATGCGAGGGGCCATTACTTCTGGGTCGATGGCCACCAGCAGGCCAATAAGATTCAGTGGTGCCCAACAGATAGCAAACAGCACAAACACCACAAACATGGTGACAAAGTTTCTGAGGTCACTGGGTCGCACCGTGCTATGCTCTGTCTTCTTCACTTTGCGCCGGACCTGAATGACCAGCACCCAGATGCGGAGGTAGCAAAAGGTCACCACCGCAATGGGTATAAGGAAATGCACCACAACCACTACCACTGTGTATGAGCTGCTGACTGTCTGTGTGAATGTGCATGAGTAGACCCTGGGGTCATAGCTCAACGAGCCTACAAAGAAGTTGGGGAGGATGGCCAGCAGAGTCAGCATCCAGATGAGTGCCACCAGTAGCAATGTGTTACGGAAGCTGTACAGGCGCCCATAGGCAAAGCTGTGGCAAATGTAGCAATAACGGTTGATAGCAATGCCTGTAATGTTAAACACTGAGCCGATTACACTCAGGCCCATTAGGAAACCACTCACTTGGCACTGAGTGTCCCCCAGTGACCATCCATCATGGAACAGTGCATACAAAACCAGTGGATATGGGTAGAAAGCCACCACCAAGTCAGCAAAGGCCAGGCTAACCACAAAAATATTACCTGAAAAAGGATAAGAAAAAAATTATACACTTCTGGGTCACATTTCCTAGGTAAATTTAGCTAATATTACACTAAAGAATTACAGCATGCAATTTACGAAACATCACTTGAATTTAGTTTAAATGGGTGGCAACATAAATGAAATGTAATTAAAATAAATAAAATGTGCTATTGAGCTGTCACCAATTCAAAGTGCTAGAAAACAATAGCAAGGTAATTAGTATAGAAATACAGACAAACACAATTATATTCATGGTTTCTCTGTTTAGTTCTATAAAACAGAAACTGAGCTGAATTAACAGGCAATCATAGAAACAATCATATATCCAAATAATCATATGTATTTTCATTGTGTTTATTATTGTCTCCAATGTATCACCATCAGACCGGCAGATTCACACCCACATAGGCAACCTTGACTGTGCTGGAGAATGATTTTTCTACACAAACTGACCAGACCTTGATCCCTTCTACAGTATACTGCAATCAAGTACAATTATAAATTCACCCACCACCCAGGATTTGGTAAGGCTTCTGTTGTCTGCATACAATGGCTCAAACAGGAACATCTGGAGAACAGTCCATCACTGGAGTGAGGAAGGCATCATCAAGCTCCATAACTGCTTTGACACCACCAATACAGATGTTCTGTCATGCATTTTAATGTGGACATTAAGTGCATGATGGATTTTGACCCTAAAGGTACAGTGAGGTAAATTCCTAACTAAAAGCATTGTTTAATGATTAAAACCTCTTAAGGATCTCGCCCCCTATTGCATGTTTTTCGCCTACATGACCTACCCAACAAAAAGTGGTACAGCTCCCACATACTTTGACACACAGGGGTGAGCCTGGTCTCATTGGAAAGGAGAGATTCTCTAGTTTCAGAAACTAGTTTCAGATTGGCCTTACTGGCACAAAGTTACAGAGGCTAGAATGGAAGGTTTTCATTTCCGCCTGGGTTGTTTACCGGATAAACTGATTAATCTTAATTTTCTGGAACATGTTAGGGACCAAAGGCCTCACAGGTGATGGAGCCATTTGCACAACAAAAGGAGGAGAACAATGGAGCTGTAGGGGTGCTGGTAGGTGTGAGGTCCATGGATTTTACGCAAAATTGCGCAGGTTTAGCAAAACTAGTGGTAATTGTCAGTCAAAGGCGGGTTCCCAAAAATGATGTCATGACATCATTGGCTTCTCAGCCGTCTATCTCTGCCATACAAGCACCGATTGGCTCAATTGAGGGCTTGTTTGATTCGTTAGGACCTGGGCTATAAATATGATGTAGATTTAGAATTGTTGAATACCCCAATGAGAAGTTAGAGCGGCAAAACGAGATGATGGTGCACTACTGTTTCCAGTTTTCAGAACACTAACGGAATATTTGCGGCGCGACCAGAGCGTTTTGGATTAAAAGGCTTACAGATTTCAGTTCCTTGGACCTGTGTGGATTTTTGTGGATTATTTGTTTTGGAATATATTACCCCAGTGAAGAAAGGGACGCGTCTAAAGGTAAGGGAAAAACCGGTCTAGCGCCACCTAGGTCAGTTTTGTCCAAAATTTTTTTCTAATAGTATGAAGGCTGTGAATCATATTATGTTTTGTGTGTGGGCTTAAAAAAATATTGAGAGTATAAACTTTACTAGGTAAATAGGTTTTTTCGTGTTTTTAGAGGATTTGATGCTTTAAAGATGAATTGAAGCTTGTTTCTGGGTCATCCCCTAGTGACCTGGCGACCTGTAAGAGGTTGCAGACATCTCTGCCAAACAGAGATAAAGCATGGTTGCATCCAATTCAGGTGACCCACTTGCCTAGAGAGAGGGAAGATATGAGCTGGTCCATATACTGTATTCCTGCCAAAGGTTTTACAGAGACAGGGTGGTGAAACTACCAGGGCTCCAACCTCAAGAGCATGTGAAAATGACTTTTAGACGGCAAACATAGACTTTCCTTGACATTGTCTAACAAACGTAACATATTCTATGCTCACTTTGAGTCAAGCAATCTCTCTCCTGCTCCTAAACTTACTTCTGACAGCTAGACACTTACTTTGTCCACATTAGATGTGATCAAGGCCTTCAAAAGAGTCAACCCTCATAAAGCACCAGGACGTGAATCCATGGCCATTTCATCAAATAACGTGTCATCCAAATGTCAGAGGTTTTTTTTACACATATCTTTAATTTCTCACTGAGTCAATAAGTGTTTCCTACTTGCTTTAAGGCCAACCTAATTGCATATGTTTAATACTTTCTACCATATTCAGTCCTCTACAATTTGTATACCGGTCAAAGAAAACAATGCATATCATACACACTGCTCTCAGGCACTTAGACAAAAATAAAATATGTATCAGACTGCAATTCACTAATTAACACTAATTCTCCCTGCTAAGCTCATCATCTAGCTTATTGCTTTAGGTCTTTAGGTTCTT
Organism: Tachysurus fulvidraco; assembly: GCF_022655615.1. Taxonomy (NCBI): domain Eukaryota; kingdom Metazoa; phylum Chordata; class Actinopteri; order Siluriformes; family Bagridae; genus Tachysurus; species Tachysurus fulvidraco. The sequence goes on along the minus strand of NC_062537.1, from coordinate 9,225,288 downwards.
TAGGTTGACAACAACCTGTGCATTTACATACTTGACTTTCTGACTGGCAGACCCCAAGGAGGCCCATGGTGACCAGACCATCATACGAATAACTATCTGTGTGCCACTTTAAGTATGTAAATGTACTTAATTACTTACTTTCTTTTTATAGCACATTTACCACTGTGCTACATTATTCTGTAAATGTTAAACCCAACTGCAAATCAATATTATGTTCTATTTGTTCTATTTGTAGTTATTGAAGTTATTTAGTTACTTATGGAAGGTTTTGGTGTTGCATCTGAACCTTCACAAATTCACAGAGACTCATCACAATGCACAGTTTCTCTGGCATATTTCACAACAAATCTAATGCACATAATGTTTACAGATCTCATTCATCTATGTATAGGCGAAGTAGAAAAGTTTTAGTTGTGTAGGTTTTGTAGTCTTATACACTTCAATCTGTGTCAATTTTTTTGATATATACTGTACATATAAGTGTTCATGCTCAGCTCCAGACCTACTCCAATGTCCACATGCACAGGTACAAAATAACAGAAATATAGATTGTTCAAGTAATTGGGACTACAACTGGAAATATACTGTATTTATGCATTAGAATAATTGACAATTAGACCTTACAAAACATAACACAATTTACCAAGAGCTGCCAGATATTCTGGTTGCTGCCAATTTTGCTTCTTATAATATAGACACATTGTTTATAATTTAGACACATAATTGTGTTTTAAAAGCAACAAAACAACATAATCAGAATATGCATTTTTCAAGAATTCTACATTAAAATGTCTCTGATGGGGAAAGATTTTTTGTGCTGTGACGTGTTCAAAATGAATCTGCTGAGATTTTCCACCAGCCACCTGACCTTAATCCAGTCAAGCTGCTACTAAAGTTTTTGTATTTCTTTTATATATATATATATATATATATATATATATATATATATATATATATATATATATATATATATATATATATATATATATAATTTATAGTTCAATTATTTTGTTGTTCAATTGTTATTATTTCAAATATTAATATGTGTGAAAGCCCAACATTTTAAAAAGACAGGTGCATGTACAGTAGTTATGGATTACTATTTGAATACTACAAGTATACAGAAACACACCACACAGTTAGGGGACATTACTGCTTAATTGAGAACAGCTAGTAATATTTCACACAGTTTGGGAAAACCACTCATATTTGTTTTGCCTGTCCTGCTTTTTCCACCATACTGAGCCCTGAAGTAAACGACTACTATTCTGCTTCCTGTGATGGATTTTGTTTGAGGTGCACAGGCTGAGAAAAATGTCATGTTGCCATCAGTTCATATTCTTTTTGGCTTTGAAGTTTCAACAATGAAACACAAAAAGCACACTTTCTTGTGAGCAAAAGGACTAATTTGTCTCCATCATACCCGGTGTGAGCAAAGTGAGAGGCAGTGGACTGTAGCCTGCAATCTATTTTACACCAGTCCACTGTACCAACTTCTAAGGCAGTAAAATTGCCTTACTAAGCAATGCCTACAGTATAGTCCAACAAAATTGTTCATTTCAAATGTAGTGCACTGCCTATTTGCATTGCAATATGCTTTAAATAAAAAAAAAGCAGAAAAATAGAAAATGTACAAAATAGAAAATGATCAATAGTATCTTGGGTTAGTTGTTTTATAGATAAAATGCCGAGTGGTAAAACCGATAGGCTGTTCGCCAAATTAAGATTCATCTGCATTACTCGAAGCCTCTAGGCTTTTTAGTGATTCATCTTTGCCTTTGATCATAATCCTTTGATTAAGAGATTTTATATATTTCACAATTAAACTTTGCCCCAAAAGTTTGCCTTCAAAGATTTAATCCAGCACTTAAAAATTTCCACACTCTATTTTTTTGCTGACCAGCATATAAAGAGACAAAAAAAATTACAGAACACTGGTAACAGTGAAAAACAAATGAGTCTATGGAGTGAATGACTCGTATGCATGTGCACACACTCTGAGGTATTGGTCCAGCATGCATTTTCTCATTTGAGATATTACACTTGGAAACCTGGAAGTAATAATGACATCCCTTTACACAAGGCTGCTCGTCATCCTAACAACTTTCCTGCTGTGTGCTATGTGGCTATTGCTGCAACATATACAAGAACCAGCAATACAGATCAACATCAACATTTTGGTGTTTTTTCCATAAAATACTGACAAAATTAAATGCAGAATTGAGGTATGCAGGCAAGTCCTAGAAGTAGTCAGATGTACACATTCTGTCTCTAAGAGCAGTCTATTTTCCAGCTACTAGTCTGATGTAATCAGATATTAGATGTAGTTTATTTCATTACAACACCTAGGCGGTCTTTTTGGGACATGAAGTAATAGAGTATGACTGGCCAAATCCACACAACAGATGAGACATCTGAATTCATGGGTTTGGCCCCTGCAAGCAACCTCAATATACTGACATGTTTGCAAGGGGTCAGACACACTCTTATGAAAATGCCAGTCTTATATGGGTAGGTGAAAAGAATCTGGATTTAGAGCCCAGCAGTTTCTGCAACAGAGTCAATGGAGTGGATATAAAGAAAACAAGTCAGCAAACTGTATGCATTATTTGACAGTGCAGTGTCTACATTGTGGTTCAGAGTAAAAACAGTTCATGTCATGATGTTGTCAAGGTTCAGGAATAGCAGCATGCGTATAAGCTTATCAATCAATTAGTAATGTGCGGGCCAGGCCTATTGAGGGCTCTCAAGGTCTGTCTAAGTCACTAACATCTGGTATGTCACTGACCAGCTGTTTGTATGCTTTATGCCGTGTTTGTATGCTTTATGCACATTTAGGCAGCAAAAGGTTAACCAATTGAGTAAGGGATTGCACATGCATACTTGAATGCAGGTCAAAATGTGTTTGCAATAAAATATTTTTGTTACACAGACAAGAACGTCACATGTGCACAGCAAAGACTTCATTGCACATCCTTGACAGGATTTAAATGCTGACAGCTCAAACCGCCTCCCATGTGTTCTGTAAATGCTCAGTAGAGGAGAGTAGCAGAACTTCAGTCTTTAGTAATAATTGTCATTCTCTACAAAAAGTAGTATCAGGATTTGTGCAATTACTATCTAATCATTACTAATCATCCTCAACCAAAAAGATTTATGAGTGCTGTCCATTATTTTCTGCTTAAGTACAATCAGAAAATTTCATAATTTGAAAGAAAAATTATTTTTAAATATGAATTTCACTGGTTTCAAAGGAAATTGTCTATAAATAAGAGCACTGAGCATCTTCCAATACTGGGGACTTCTGGACACTACTCTTTGCAGACCTTACTTAATATTTTTATGTTTGCTATTGGATGCATTTTTTTAATTGTCCTCTCTTCATTTCATGTACGATATGAAGTTTATTATTAATAATTAAGTTCTCTTAATTCTGGAGAATTATCTCATTACACTATTAGTAACTAGCATAACTTAAATAACCTACATGACTGATTATTGGTATATAATAACAAGCGTTTATTATACATGCTTATGAATTACAGTAATAAAAGCTAATAGAGGACAAAACTAGTTAGGTTAAAAAAAAAAAAGTCAAACTATCAAACCTTACAAACCACTTCCCCAGAATAGTGTTTATCAGGTAAAATACAATTATATTAACTGACAATAAATCAATGTAATTTTTTTTTGGAAAAAAGTATTTAGGAATGCGTTAGTTTCAACATTTTACATTTTATGATTTTATGCTTTTATGACATTCACAATGACCAACTGTCACGATCAGCGCACCTGCCTCGCTTCCCGACCGGCAACGGAATTTTAATCGTTTCTGGACTACACCTCCCAGCATCCATCCCGAAGACTGATTGCTGCGCCACCTGTTTCCTATCAGCCAGCGTGTATAAATACGAACTTGAACGTGACCTCAGTGCGAAGTCTGGACGTGCATTAGCAGTCATCCAGTCTGTCTTAGTTCCGATTTTGACTTAGTTTCTGTGTATTGTTTCTCTGATTGTTTGCTGCCTGCCCTGACCTCCTGCCTACCCTGACCTCCTGCCTGCCCTGACCTCCTGCCTGTCCTTTCGGTTCTGATTTTGCCTGGCCTACGATATCATGTTTGCCGTGTTTGACCCTGCCTGTCTGTTTTCGCGTTTTGAATAAACGCTGCAAATGGATCACCAGCCTTACGACTCCTCGTTACAACAACATTGTCTGATCTGTTCACTGTTAATTTATGATCTTTGTGTAGGCACTGCTTCTTAAACAAACAAGACTTTAGTATTAGAGTTATAATACAGTATAGTATAATCAGAATAGTATTAGAAACAAAGATAACTTTATTTAGTAGAAGAGTATTTGCAGCATATTGTTTACAACATAAAATAGTTGTGTGTATATATGTATGTGTGTGTGTGTGTGTGTATATATATATATATATATATATATATATATATATATATATATATATATATATATATATATATATATATAAACCATCGGCAGGAATTTGAACATTGTAGCATATGTTGGCGGATATCAGAGGCCAAAGATGCACCATGATATAGATAAAGGAATGTTGCTGTGATAAATAACATCAGCTTTACTTTCTTCTGTCTCTCGCCCTACCTTGTAGTCAGCGAAAACTGTGCACATCAAAGGCACCAATCCTGCTATAGCACTCCACTGTACTTAAAGATGTCCCCAGGCCTTGTACTGTATGATGCTTATGAAAGCTCTCTGTTCAAATTATCAAAATGCGTTTAAAGGAGATATAAAAAGGGATTTGGATAAGAAATTGGATTATATTAAATATACTGTTACATATGCAGCGCTGGATCAGATGCATTGGCGTATAAGATTACTATATTCTTCATGGCCGACTATTAGGGAAAAAACACTGCAACTGATAGTCTTTTTATTATTGTTGATGTTGTCTTTATGTATCCGTGTGCATGACACAGATTGGAATATTTCAAAAGAATAAACAAACAAAAAAACTGAAAGAATAATATAGTTTCAATGTAAGGACCCTTTTCTACAAATCACTTTTTTATAAATGATCATTACTATAACATTTTGATGCCATCATAAAGGTTTTCCCGGGTTTTCCCAGGTTAATGTCATTTGTGTAGCCTCATAATATACCATAGGAGAAGAATGTCACCAATATACATATTTAAAGCCCAGGTGTAAATATATACAGTACATAAAAGATGTATATAGGCAACAACAGCTGGCGACTGAGAACAAATTCAATAATAAGAATAATACATATAATAATATGCAATAAAATAATAAAAATAATAATCATTCAAAATAATAATTTCTGCTATTGTTTAAATTGAAAATGTGTATTATTTTATGTTTATTTTAAACAAACATTTTTGCTAATTTTATATATATTGACAGTTTTGAGTGCTTAGAATTAATGCTTAATATCTGTTTTCTTTAATGCTGACCTCTCACATAATGCATGTTAATTATTTATTGAGAGACAAAATTTTTGTACACATGAAATCTCTATAAGCTGTCCACTATGTAAATTAGCTTGACGCACAGAATCTTTTAACTTAAGGTACATATATTAGTCACAACAATCATTTTCAAATTTTCCATAATCCCTTTTGATCCCTTCAGGTTTTAGTGTACTATTCATGTTTCTCTTTCTCTCCCTCTCTCTCTCTCTGTACAGCAGATAATCAGGTCCACATGTTTTTCATTTTGGAATAGGTTTTATGCTGGATGCCCTTCCTGATGAAACCCTCTGATTTTATGTGGGCAATATATATATATAGAGGAGGCCCACTCATCACTCACTCATCTCAGGCGTCTTTGGGCATCAAGGCAGGATACACCCTGGACGGAGTGCCAACCCATTGCAGGGTATATAGGAGGCCGTGTGGGCTTTATCAAATTTATATATTTATGTAAGTCTTATTTTTCCAAGCTTCATGGTTCCTGCCCTGTCAGTGTGCTCAGTGGCAGATCTTCTCCTTGCCCACATTTGATTTTCACACTGTGCCCTGAGACCTATTTGCATCTGCCACAGAGAGAGTATGTGATCAGCCATTAGGCAAGGAAGCCTTTTAGGAAGCTGACACATTATTATCTCAGCATTACATAACATTTCAGTGCTTTTCACATTTACTCACATTACAGTATCAAGTCAAAAAAAATAAAGACATAAACTAGATCATTTTGCATTTATTTTTTATTAACCTTTTGCCTTTTGTTCGTTTAATTATGGATATACGATTCTTATGTCCTCTTTCCCATTCATGATTTTCACATATTTGTGTGTTTTCTCTAAGGGAAAGATGGTGAAAATTGTAGGAATACAGTTTCCTTCCTCGTGGTTAGAGGTGAATGGTTCATACTGTAAAGGGCAGAAACTAGCAGCTGAAAAACTAGTGATCAATCGGATGTAAATTTTGGCAGTTTCCCTCCCTGACCCTAATATTCTGACATGAACAGACAGTAGATAATCTGAAAAGGGATTCATGCCTATCAGAATTATAAGAAAATGAGGCTGATTTTAAAGCTGCATTTTGCAAGTATTCCACAGACCAGTTTTTCATCTGATGCTGCATTAGGAACCCAATAGAATGACCTGCCAAGCCTCTGTCATTTTTCAATTAAGAGCCATACAAATAACATGCAAATGTTTTGGATTACACTCCACTCTGTTTCAAAAATGAGACTGCACTGGGTCTTAACATCAAAGCAGAGAGCTGAAATCATGGTCAGACACACAGACAGTTTTTCTCTGACAAGGTTCTGGAGCCTAATCTCAAACCAGTGCACACATTTCCACCACAAAATCAGTTTTCTTCTGGACCATGACTCACTAATGTCAGAGTTGTGAAAGCAATGCCATCAACATGGCAATAACTCAAGCAAATTGCTGGCAACATTTAATTTTGTTTTGCATTTAAAATTTCAGTCTATAACAGTATATTTGAAAGGTGTGAGCTTCACCATTTTTCTTAAATACATAAAACCATATAAGATAACATTCACATTATAACATGAACTAATTCAAAGCATCAAATTTGGAACTACAGTTGGTGAATTGATCTATTAATACCATATTACCTCAATCTTAATTATGTCTTAATTAATTATGTTACATTTCTCATGTTATATATTAAAAATCTAACTGTCTCAGTAAAAAATTCTTATTAGATAAGATCAGTGCTTTATGTCTTCTTTTATACTAATGTTCACTAGGTGTAAAATCAACCAAATACATGTGAAGAACTTTAGTTTAATGTTCACATCAAACAAGACAATGGGCAAAAATGTGTTCTCGGGAACTTAACCAGTATGGTTGCTGGTACCAGAGGGGCTGGATGTGGTGTATTTTAAAAATATAGTACAGTTATTTTTTTAAAGAGAATGGTCGAAGAGAACGACCAGAATGGGTCGAGCTGAAAGGTAAGCTATGTTAACTCAAACAAGCACTATTTACAACTAAGCTAAGCAGAAAAAATCTCAGTACACACTACATGCCAACACATGAGGCAGATGAGCTACAAAAACAGATCACAGTTTTCCATCCTTTGACAGTCCGGAAGAAACTGTGCCCACTGTAGCTTCATATGACAAGTTGGCAGTTGTAGCAAAATCGATCTTATTATGTATGAATGTTCTGAATGGTAGTAACAAGAAAATGCTATAGGCTAGAATATGCTATAGGCTAAAATATTAAAAAAGGGACTAGGAGTAATGGAAAAGCTGTTACTCTTGCAGTGTAATTGAAATTTTATCAAAATGCTTCCATGGAAACCTCTCTTAAACATCTGAGCTGTGTACTTGTGTGACTTGTGTGACGTGAGTTTCTCTCTGCTTGTGTGAATATGCCAGCATGACAGCACAAGGAGTGAAGTATTGTAGGAACTCAAGAGCATTGGCTAGGTAATCAGTTATCAGGATAGTGAAATGGAATAGAAATGATTCTTCTTATTGATGTACACACAAAGCACACACACTGATATCATTGTTTATAATACCATACTGTTTTGTTATTTGTGGCACTGCGCTGATTCAAGTATTTGAAATAGGTGAATAAAATATAATGTAATGCTAATTTGCTTCATGAAATTTCACTAATAGGCAACGTTGCTGCTCAAAATATTGCACACTTTGTTTGTTTGAGAACCAAAACATGTAAGTGAGCCATTTAGGAGCCTAAAGAGGCAGCTTGTTGGTGAACTGATGCAGACAAACTGACTCACTCAAAACAGCTGGAATCATTAGCTTATTAATTATACATGCATGAAATGTCCCTTATTCATTTACTGAATAAAATATTTTCCTCTCTTTATAGATCTTACAAAATATGTGACCAAATTAGTTTTGAAAAAACTATTATTAAATGTAATTATTATTATTTGTTTGTTCATAGTTTGGTAATATATTTTTTGACATTTTCATTTATCAGCCTTTTTTTTTTTTTTTTTTTTTTTTTTTTTTTTTTTTTTTGCAATTTTGAAATTAAATCTAAAAGAAAAATTACTAGCACATTCATTGTAATCAGCAAAATTAATATCCCTATTAACCAACATAAATGTCCACTTTTGATCATCTTAATACTGCCTTAAATTCTATTTATTCTTCTATACTTTTAATGATATGTACACAGATTGTACTTTCCACTTATGTTCCATTACTCACATAGGTTCTGCAAATAACAGTGACAAATTAAGAGGTTGAGAGCAAAGAATATTACTCATTATTTTACATATTTATTTAAATTTTATGTATATTGTAATACATAAATGCTACCAGTCTGGAATCATAGATTATATATTACAGACATTCAGACAACTGTCTATGGCTGAAATAGCTTTCATTGAAAATTGAATGGTTCTCCCACCTAAATCTAAAAGAAGCGGCCGACAAAATTAGTCTGAATAAAATTCAAAATAGTAAAATGCAAAAACCCTATGTGCATTTAACTGATAGTGTATAATGCCGATAAGTGTTTTCTCTTACACTTGATAGAACACTCACAATAAGTAACGTACTTTGTTAAATTTTAATCATATTAAACGTTGTGCCTTTTATTTCTCAGAATCAGCCTATTCTTAGTTGTGCATTAGGATGCGATACAGCAAAAAAAATAAAAAAAATAAATATATATGTGCCACAGAGCCCAGAACCCCACTGAGAACACACACACACACACACACACACACACACACACACACACACACACACACACACACACACACACACACACACACACACACACACGCGTTTTCCTGCTTGATACACAAAGTACTCAGCAACCGATTGATGATGTTTGTGTATTTCAGAAGTTGTGAAAGATTTTGAGACAACACAAAGCACTAATACTAATGCGCAGGGATATAACAAGACCAAGCCCGGTTCAGTTAACTGGCACGTGCCCTAGTGTGACTGACTCCAAACGTGCGTGCACATTATTTCACTCACACACACACACACACACACACACACACACACACACACACACACACACACACACACACACACACACACACACACACACACAACTTTATTTCAAACACACCGAAGGGTACACATTGTTACACCTTCAATTAAACTTTTGATGAAGATGTGGTTTGACAACGAGTTTCCAAAATACTACACACAGGTCATTTTAAAATGAGAAGAAAGTAATAAAGAGAAGAAAAAATCGGACATGATAGTTGTACACTGTGTGATTATTCTGCTACTCACCCACATTTCTCAGTTTACGATTCCGGAAAACAGAAATGATGACCAGCAAATTCCCCAACACGTCGACTACAGTGGTGAAGATCAGCACGCTGGCCAGCAACGCTATGGCCCAAGCAGGACGTGCGCCGGAGTCCGACACGTGCCCCACTTCCCTGAGGTTCCTGACGTGAGGGACGTTTTCTGACATGCCGGAATAAACTCAAGCGTCTACTCATCCAAACCCAATCCATTCAAAATGACCTGGAATGTCGGAAACCAAACATCTAATCTTAGTAGTTATGCTACTATAATATACTATACTATAATATACTAACTCTTATTGTTGTTAATAAGAAATACAGATTACTGCAATATTTTGGACATGCAGTGGACAAACCAACTTTCATTTAATCTTCATCATTATCTGTTTAGTTTAATCAGTTTCATCTGTCTTTCTGCATCATTTTAAAAAACAACCGGTTAATGACAATTGATAAATTGATTGATAACAGATTAATTCATTACTCATATCCCTGATGTCTCCATTTCCTGCCACACAGTCGAATACACAGCGTGAGCCTTTACGTCCTCTTGGTGCGCTTTGCTCCTCTCCGAATTACTGATTAATAATAAAAGGCGCACCGCTTTTCCAAGAGAAAATCCGACCATGCTGAAATATGATAATTCATGATGAATAAACCAGAGAGAAGATTCAGGCTCTTCGCATAGAGAAGCGCAAAACACAAGCTCGCTCGTGTAGGAGTCTTTATGAACAGCGCGCCCTGATGATACGCTGCTGTTACGCACAGTTACCTCACTTCAGCTTCGAGCGCACAAACCTGATGTAAGGTTTTAACACACACTGAAGGGTGTTGCATGCAATAAGAAGCATGGCTAATTTTTCATTTTGCTATTAATGGGTTTTAAAACGTTATTCATTCAACAGGTATGGTGATTTTAGCTGTGCTGCGACAGTTACTGGTTCAAATACCTTTCTAGAATCCTAAATTTGTATATTATGAACACGTTTTAATTCTTTCATTTAATGTTTACATTAACTTTAGAGAAAAAATGTTTAGAGAAACATGCCTTACCATGATTACCCTTTTCAAAGCGTTTTAATGACACGTTTGGTAATTTATGATATAGTTTCATTCGTTTAAGCTTGCACATTCATCCTTAATCACATGTTTACAAAGATTTTATGGTATGTGCATTTTCATCAGTAAATCAGATTCCAATAATGAATTGCCTGAAATCTTTTTAAAATCTATAATGCAGAATAGAAAAAATGAATTCTCTAAATCATTTCTTACAGCAATTGCAACAATAACAGGACTTCTGACAGACCAGCCCATCTGTTACCAGCGATCACATTTATTCCCATTTTGATGTGAACATTATCTGAAGCTCTTGACCTGTATCTGTGTGATTTTAAGCATTGTGTTAGTGCCACATGATACCTGCATAACTCAGCAGGGACAAAACTGAGCAGTTCAACACTGTTCGTCCCCAGTCTTAAGGCCTTCCACTGAAGCCGAATGCACCAATGTGCACCAATGTGCCTCTTCTAGTGCTAACTTTGTTCCCAATTTTGGAACAATAAGGTGTAATTATAACATTATTAACTATATTAATGTAAATGTGGCACTGAGAACACTGCCCTATGATTGTGCAACATCTGGAAATATGACATCAGTAATCATTGGTATTTGTTTGTAAAATAGTGTTTTTAATAACATTTTCAACTCGGTGGTCAATCAAACAATATGAACTATGTAGAGAAAAGGCACAAATGTGAAAACCAAAACATGATCTGAAAACTACTGTAGGTAGAAAACATCATTAATAATGAGGCTTGGTATTGACAAGTAATAGAAGCAGTACCCTTGGTCGTAGACAAAAAAAAAAATGCTGTATTCAGAACCACTGTTCATGTACTTTAAGAGCCATGCATTGAATCTTGTAATTTATTAATGAATGTCTTCATTAAGTTTGATGAAATAAGTTTTCAAAAAGTTTGAATCGGCTCTAAGAATTCACTGTGTCTTTCAGGTCCTGAAGCAACAAAAACAGCCTCAGACCATCACATAACCACCCCCATATTTTACCTTTGGTATGACGTTCTTTTTCTGAAATGCAGTGTTACTTCTACTCCAGATGTAATGGGACACACACCTTCCAAAAAGTTCAACTTCTTGTCAGTCCACAGAGTTTTCCAAAAGTCTTGGGGATCATCATGTTTTCTGGCAAATCAGAGATAAGACTTTAAGTCTTTTTGCATGCAGCGGTTTTCATCTTGGTACTCTGCCTTGATGGCCAATCTTGCCCAGTCTCTTTCAAATGGTGGAGTCATGATCACTGACCTGAACTGAGGCAAGTGAGATCTGCAGTTCTTTGGATGGTGTTGTGGGGTCTTCTGTGACATCTTAGATAAGTCGTCACTGCGCTCTTGGTGTAATTTTGGTCAGCCGGCCACTCCTGAGAAAGTTCTCCACTGTTCCATGTTTTCACCATTTGTGGATAATGGCTCTCACTGTGGTTCGCTGGAGTCCCAAAGCTTTAGAAATGGCTTTATAACCTTTTCCAGACTGATAGATCTCAATTACTTTCTTTCTTATTTGTTCCTGAATTTCTTTGGACCTCAGCATGATGTTTAGCTTTTGAGGATCTTTTGGTCTACTTCACTTTGTCAGTCAGGTCTTATTTAAGTGAGTTCTTGATTGCAAACAGGTGTGGCAGTAATCAGGCCTGGGTGTGGCTAGAGAAGTTAAACTCAGGTATGATAAACCACAGTTATGTTATGTTTTAACTGGGGGCAAAAACTTTTTCACACAGGGCCATGTGGGTTTGGATTTTGTTTTCCCTTAATAATAAAAACCTTCATATAAAAACATGCGTGTTGTGTTTACATGTGTTATCTTTGACTAGTATTTAAATTTGTTTGATTATCTGAAGCATTGAAGTGTGACATACGTGCAAAAAAATAAAAAGGGTGCCAACACTTTTTTACACCACCATATATCAATTATGCTCATATTGTTTTAAATAATAAAACATTCGCTTTAAAACAAACATAAAAAATAGAACTAAAAGTAATAGTCTACAGCTCATGGCCCGTATGGATTTATAAACCCCTAAACAATGGAGCCCATAGCTTCTTACATCCCAGTACTATTATTTTGCTTAGCTTAGATATTAATTTAGATAGAGATACAATACAATGGGGTATTTTAGCTAAACACCAGAACTTGACTACAGCAAGCCTTGCCCAAATTAACACTGTTTTAATTTAAGAAAATTTTTGTAATCACATTAGGCTTTAGAAAGAAACTGATCATTTATTAATATAAATCATCTAGGACTAGAGGTTCTGGGACATGTTGTTACAGCCTTGCTGCATTTTCAGCCACTATATTCACTGACCGATGATTTATTCATTTAAAATTCAAAGCTATGATCTTAAAACACAGGAAAATGCTGTGAAAACTATGAGACTCTTGTCTAATCTAGTAAAGCAAGGTTAACTGTTACAAATAAAAAAAAAAAGAAGAAATCTTTGTGTAGAATAAAGAGCAACCCATCATTTAGTACAATATTCATTGTGTAAGATAGAGAAGCAGGCTCAACAGATGTGACTGCTATTAACGCAGAAGGCCAACAGCCTTTTCCAGTGCATCTGTGGCTATGCATTGAAGTTGTCACTGTGTCTGCCTTAAGGCATCCCTTGGGTCCAAATAAACTTTGTGATGTTGTTTCAAGGTCCCACAAACTGCACTACTTGTAGGCCAGTTGTACATAGTGCATTCATTGTTAGTAATTCTTTTAAGTAGTACTTAATTGTAAAGCATAGCAATATGTAGGCACAGATGTTTTCAGACATTTTACATAATTATCATGGGATATAAAGAAGCTTGTCCATGCTTGTTCCCTTGAGGTTGGATTACTTCTGGTATGGACATCACATAATTTTCCATACTCTTCAATGTTTACCAATTTCTTATTGGAATCAGTCAGTTCATGGAAATGCTGCATACTAAATTAACCCTTGTACTGTATGTTGTTCAGGTCTGTGGGACCCATATTCATAAACATCCATAGTTTTGAAAAACCTTTCTTCCTTGTAAATTTGTTGATTTTTCCACACTCATAACTTGATTAAATTTGATTTTCTTTTTTTTATTACGTTTTATTAAAAAAACAACAAAAAACGAGTTGCACTTTAATAAAAAAATGTGATGTAATAAAGGTAAAGGGCAAATATTAACCATATATGCTGTTTATATTGCTTATAATTGGGATGAAGTAAACACCTGTAGAGTATTTTAACATACAATTTTGGATTGTGTTGAATTAAAAACCCAAAAAATGCAGCGGGTCTATCAGACCCATGAACACTGGCTGAGTAGCAAACTGCTTACCTCCATGACCTCCATCCACATTCTCCGTCTGTGATGCAACTATAACTAATTAAATAAGACTACTACTAAGACTATAACTACTACTACTACTACTACTACTACTACTACTACTACTACTACTACTAATGATAATAATAATAATACTACTAATAATTATTATTATTATTATTATTATTATTATTATTATTATTATTATTATTATTATTATTATTATATTAATAAATATTATTGTTGTTGTTATTTCCCCTCTGGAATATTCATATAGAATATTCAACGCACGCTTACTACTCAATCTGTCATGCTGTCAGCTAAAACATTTTGCCAATTTGTATCTATTTCCATTGACAATTTTCCAAACCTGAGTAGGTTTCCTCATCTCTTCTCTGGGAGACATACTGTATGAAATAGCTTTTATTTATAGTCATGGAAAGGAAAAGGCAACAGGTAATTGCAACAGGATGCAATATTCAAAACTGATTGTCAGTACTGTACTTCTGTACCTGAACTTTATAAAGAAAGGATTTTCTTTTCGGACCCAATACAGCGTAATTTCAACATTTCATACAGAGAGTCTTATTCTTTGGTCACGAAGACTTTTCAATGATCATGGAGAAAAGGCCAGCCAGCACCTAGCCCACTGACATTGAAATATTGGGAACTATCTTTAAATTCCTTTACAATTATTAATGATTTTAAGAATTTATATGCCAACCTTTATAAATCAGCATCACATGAAGATCTTGTCTTGTCTGTACAAGTTTTTTTGATCAAATAAAGGTCCCAACTATTTCATCAGTACAATTTAGATCAACTCCTTCAACTTCAAGAAATCTCTAAATGCTATCTGAGCAGCAAGGCCCCAGGGCCTGATGGATTCGATTCTATAAGACATTTTCTACTAAATTATCCCATCCTTCAACATTTCATTCACTAATGCTGTATTTTCTGGATGTCCATTACACTCCCTCATCTCAGGAAAGCACTGAAATAATGTCAAGTTGTGTTTTTACCCCTGAAGTTGTAGTGCAGAAAAGGCATTTAATCAGGTGTAGTGAGATTACCTTTTTTATGGTTTAAATATATGGGTATAAACATTACACAAAGTCTGTATGAAAATATATATTTTTTTATTCGTTAATGAAATGGATGCTTTAGTTTACATTTGGGATGATTTATTAAACATTTAAAAGGATGCAGTATGAAGAGGTTTCTAGTTACAGAAAATAGAATTTTCAGGTCATTCATGGCGCCCAACACATGACCACCAGGTCACAAGATCTACTGTATCCTGACATTTTACATTTACACTGATGATTTTTGGGAAGGACTGAAAACATACAAGGCAATAACTTTTTAAACAATGTGTTAAAACCTCTTCCACCCGAGAGCCTCCAGTACCGAGGGCAAGGAGGAGCTTAATATATAAATCAGGTTCATAAACATATAAATATTTTATGCATCTACACATGCAGCACACCAAAACAATGGGAACAAACTCAATTATTTTGACCGAAATAAAGAATATTTCCAACACCAAGCAATTGAATGAACAGACCAAAAAACTTTGTAAACATTTTGGACATACTGTACAAACATAACCTTGGTTCAATCAGAAAGCTGAGATTCTACATATGTCAATATTCACAGAATTAGAAGGAAGGAACTACAAAACAAACAAGCAGTCAAATTTGCATGTACCTTTGGTCTTACAGGATTATAAATCATATTCCAAGAGAAAAATTCAGTTGAATTATAAAATTTCATCTGTCTGCAGCTAAATGAATCTTCTGTTGTTGTCTCTGTTACTTTCTGTGTCTGTGAGATACTTACAAAGCCAAGAAGTCCATTGGCCATCATTCATCATTCACTATTGGATTATGCTTCAAATTGCATAGGTTTTTGATAGGTGAGTCAAAAAACGTATGAGATAAAATCAGATAAAATAAATCTCTGAAGTTTTTAGGATTTCACTGCATGAATTCAAAAAGATATACTGTCCAAAATTTGTAATATTTTGTCAGGCAGAAGTTTTATTCTTGCTGTGTTTTATTCTTATTTATTTTATTTTTGCTGTGTTCGATATTCTCTTACTCTGATCTGGTAATATATATAGTTATTTTAACACTTCTGCAGCAATCTCACACGTGCTTTTTCTATTTTAGTACCAGAATTATTCAAATACACCCTGAGAAACCTCAGATATTACAAAAGAATGCCAACATGTGCCATCATGGCACACAGGAGAATACGCCTATCGACATCCTTCAAAAATCTCTCTAGAATATTTCTGATACACAATAGATAAATCAGTCTTAAAAGAGTTAATGGTGAGATGTTATAAAATAGATTTCTGGAGTTTTTAAGCTTTGTTTTCAGTGATTACATAGGGATATTCTCTCTGGAATTGGAAAATTTGGTCAGGCAGGATCTATTATAAATATATATCTTACATGTTACCTTTATTTTGGTACCTGAGTTATTCAAGTACACCTTGTAGTTTTAGTTTAAGAACACATCGTTCAAAAAAAAAAAAAAGGCAGAGAAATAGGCCTAAGGTAGAAGAGGTTAATTTAAGAAGAGGTACAACAGCCATTTGAAAACAACCAGTCACTCAGTAACCAGGGCAATTGCTTTCCACCACCTAAGTACCAGAACAGAGAAGATATTTGATGCATATTTTACATGCATCCTCTACCCTGAAAGATGCTAGGTCCAAAAAAGCAGTGCTACAGGATCAGAGGGAGAGGTGCAAAACAGAGTGTTATAAGGGCTTTAAGGAAGGTGGGAATTTGTGGCTTTTTAGGCAAGTATTAATGTTTTAAATCTGTTGCATGTTGTGACAGGGAGTCAGTGGAGGAGCCGTAGTAATGGGGTAGTGTGTGAGAACTTGGTGAGGTTTAAAGCATGCCGCACATCTGCATTTTGCATGAGGTGAAAAGTAAAACTGGCAGTGATTCAATCTATCAGACAAAATGATGCACCCATCATGCATACAGCCTACTGTACAAGCCTGTAAGGGCAGTTTTATGATCTTTCTAAGATCTCGGTTCAGCAACGTTGTTCAGCAATGTCAGCAATGTGCCCAAAAATGAGGTCAGCTAACTACCTGAATATACTGAATGATAAGGTTTTTTCATCAGTGAATTGATGAAAGATGGAAGATTGATATTCCAAGATGACAAAGACAGGATTCATCAAGCTCAAAGTGTGAAATAGTGGTTCAGGGAACATAAAACATTATTTTCACACATGGATTGGCTGCCACAGAGCCCAGAACCCCACTGAGGATACACACACACCACACATACATTATATGTATATATATATATATATATGAATACATATTTTTCTTCTGTGTTTATATAGAATTGTGTAGGTAAATGAGGATAAATGAACAATAGGTGAGCTCATATGATAATCAATAATAACACGTGTTTATTCAACCATATTTACAGTATGAAATTAATTTCATACACAATTAATTTACAGTATGAGCTTGAAAGGTAATACACTTAAGACAATCAGTTTGTGTTAAGACAATCAAATTGGCAAAGAGTAAGAAAACATACAGTATGTTTGTTTATTAACTAATTATATTTACTACTGAAGATTAGGCTTGTTAAGAATATATATTGTTGTAATTCTAACATTCTGACAAACACATTTTACATCCTGACAACCAAACATTTGAAACATACACAAATGTGTAGATTTGTCACAATGAGTACAATACACTTATTGGAAAGAAAGTATTTAAAAAAGTTTTAAAACAGAACCTATCGTGAGAGTCCACACCATCACAGTAAGTGTTTTATGCTTCTGTGTTTGTGTTAATTATTAATCAAGAAAGAGATAAATGATGACTCGCTTTCTAATTATTTTTAGTTGTAGGGAGTCTTAAAAACTGTATGTGTTCTTGAAAACGTTTATTTGGATACAATATGTCACCCCAGACAAAGCTACATTTGCATTGCATATCACCATCATTTTAAAGTGGCTCCATTTCACATGTCACATGTACAGCACCCACAACCTCATGTTGGCTAACTTGGAAACACCAATGGTCTCTTTTTTCCAGAGTTCCTCATGGCATTTACTCGCCAACCCTTATTGCAGTCTTGCTTAAGACTTCATTCATGCTGCACAACTATGTTCATGTGGACCTTCAGAAGCTGCTGGAGGTATGCACCATCTAGCCAGTCAAAATATAATATACCACATATTTTATATCAGAGCTTCACCTTTCACCCTTCACCTACCACATTTTTTCAAGCTAGACCTCCACCAGGGCTATTTACAAGTTCCCATGCACCTTAACAGCATTTGTCTTACATGCCAGGGTATTCTGCTAAACCAGACTCTAATGTAGCCTCATTTCAGCCCCCAGTTTCTTCAAAAAAAAAAAAGACACATCTTTAGAGACTTTCTTGGGGTGGTGGTTAATTAGACATTGTAGTGCATAGCCCAACACATACCCTCCATAACAAATGCTTGTGCCATGTATTATTCATGCTTTTTAAACACTAACTCACACTCAATGGGCATATTTGAGTGTCTCCAACATAGTTTCCTATAGGATGTTAACATGTGAGAGCCTGTCGTACTCAAAGGTGGAAGCAGTGCTGCATCTACCTGAGCACACATATTTAGGCAAGTTACATCATTCCTTAGTATTACCATTCTGAAGTCATCCAACGGCTTTGCCTCCTGGACAAATAACCAATGCCTCCTGGGCTCTCTGTTCAGCTATAGTGCTCAGTTGAAGAATGTAAGGCTCTGGCGTGAATTTGAGCTGGAGAACGGTGGCGAAATCTTGCTCAGGATACAGATTCCCATTGCATCCACTGCTGGACTGAACAGTATCACTTTAGCTATTTAGAATCCAGTGTTAAAAACCCCTCTGCTCAGTAGGTTTCTTTAACCTGCTTTGTCGCAATTAAAAACACTATACAAATAAAAAGTGATTCATGTTACGCACAACAAGGATAAATCAGATGATTTTTTTTTGTAGCCCCCACCCAAATTTAAAATACAGAAGAGTTTTCCTTTAGCTTCTGCAAGAGGAAAAACTACCGCAAATCAGTGGTTGTGTGATTCAGACACTGAAATAATTCCAAGAGAATAAAAAAGTAAAACTTAATTCATCTGAAACCGTACCAGCACAAAATAATAAGATCATTTTCATTCATTCTGTTCATATGGGGTGACAACAGATATGGAATATGACTGTCTTTGACTGTTCGATGTTGCATACAATTAAAAATTTTAATATAACCATCTATTTATATTTCATATGAATGTTGGTATACATAACTATTACTAATCTGCTATATACTTTCCTGCTGCTTGATTTTAAGTGCCCACACATACCCAGTAATACAGTGTGACTATTCCATAATAGTGTATTTGTAAAAAGTTATACTTCATACTTGCTATTAGGCTTTTCTTTATATACCTCTTTTTTCCTTCTTTTTTGGTCCATGCACATTACATAGTAGTAGTGATGCCACTTTGGCCAGATCATGGCAGTTTCCATACAGAGCCATAAGTCTAGGCTGACATTGCAGCTAGTAGTGTTTATACTGATCAGCTTCAGACATAGATGGGCTGTGCTGGTTACTGTGTGAGCACTGAGCTCCAAATGACCGTCTGACCCCAATTCTGCTGATCTCCCTATGGCTTCCAAACGAAGGAGAGTCTTTCCAGACATGAAGCCTTTCTTCCCTAAGGCTAGATTGATAGCAGGGAGCATTGGATATCCCCTCATTATAGCTCCTTTGGAGAAAACTTTCCTCATCCTGGCACTCCTCACACACTGGGACAGGGCACCTCCTAGATAGGGAAGAGTAGAATTCTCTGTGGCCTTCATACCTATGTAAGGGATAGCTGGTCTCCAAGGAGTGTGTACTGCCACCTAGACGGACACTACCACCAAGTCGGGTGGGGGTAAGGGCAAGAGGAGCTGGTAAAGAATGAGGAGTTGGAGAGCGCTGTCTATTTGTGGCTTCCAGGTCTGTTATAAAGGTGTCAGCAGTCCACTCTGTAGCCTCCCAGTGGTATGCTGCAGGGCAGAGAAAGATTGGTTTGATTAAAACATTTGTTTGGCTGTGTTGTGATCTGTGGAGCTTTAAGTTCTTCACATGTAACAAAACAGAATGTAGAATAAAAAAAAAATTCAACAGACTTTGATATTGTGCATTTTTAAATCAGTAAAGGTTTTATCAGTCACTCAATAAAGGTTTGTCCAGTCATTAAGAAGTGGTTGATTTGTTGAATATTTCAAAATATATGTGGTGTGGTAAAAAGAAATCTGACTAAAGTATTTCAGTAAGTAAGAAGGGATTTATTTATTTACTGTTAACCATAAAAGCCCACTAAAGTATTTAGAATTTGATCACTCAAACATTGGAAAAAAAAAATTCTTACAATGCAGACTGCTTACAATTGACAAAGTATTCTATGACGTATTCAATGCATGTTTGAGCCACTTGATGGACATGTGGATTAACTGTAATCAAACAGAAATGAAACAAAATGCAACGAAGAAATTGCAATAAAATGAAAGAATGCTGTAACAAATAAAATGATATAAATTAAATTATATGGTGAACTGATTTTAAAAAAGCAACAATATGCTTTTTTAATTGAAATTATTTCCAACACACAGGAAATGTACAGAACTGTGCAAAAATCTTTAAGAACTGAAGAAATTTGGCAAAACTGTCTTTAAAAAATACTGAATTTAAATATAATGTCTAAATGGCAAAACAACCAAAAACTAAAATGATAATAATTATAAGTTTTCAGCTGCATAAATTCCCTTAGGTGTAGTATTACAAGGAAATGTGCTGCAAGGATGCTCGAGGCTTTCTACAGGAGAAACCTTTCTGCAATTCTTTTTTTAAATTTTGGTATATATATATATTTTTTAAATCAGGAATGTGGTTTATTACATAATGTTCATTCATTCATTCATTTTCTACCGCTTATCCGAACTTCTCGGGTCACAGGGAGCCTGTGCCTATCTCAGGCATCATCGGGCATCACGGCAGGGTACACCCTGGACGAAGTAGCAACCCATCGCAGGGCACACACACACACTCTCATTCACTCATGCAATCACACACTATGGACAATTTTCCAAAGATGCCAATCAACCTACCATGCATGTCTTTGGACTGGGGGAGGAAACCGGAGTACCCGGAGGAAACCCCAGAGGCACGGGGAGAACATGCAAACTCCACACACACAAGGCGGAGGCGGGAATCGAACCCCCCACCCTGGAGGTGTGAGGCAAACGTGCTAACCACTAAGCCACCATGCCCCCTATTATATAATGTGATCTATAAATTAACAAAAGTCTGCTGTTATATTGAATTAAATTTAATGTTTAGAAATCTTTTTCCCTTAAAATGCTAATATAGTAAAAAAGACCAAATCTAACTTATTTAATTAGTTTTTTTAGGGAATAAAATACAGTGCTCTTTTTTTTAGGGAATAAAATACAGTGCTCTTTAAAACATAAAATTGAAAATGAAATTTAAAGATGTTGAGAGTTGCTGTGGATCTTGCACCTTTGTGGATGGATGGGGAAAGAGAAATTTCCCAATGCAGCTAGCTGTATGTTACTAAGGTCACTTTGCCCATGATTTAAAATAACTAACTGATAACTGAAATCACCTAAACAACCCTGATCAAAAGTTTACACATCCTTGAATGTTTGGCCACATTATAAACACACAGGTTGACACACAGAGGTTTAAATGGCTATTAAAGTGACTAATTGCTATTGTAATTTGTGTCTGTGCATAAATAGACAGTGAGTTTCTCAGCTCATGAGGTGATGCACATGGCTGGATACTGCACCATGGGGAAGACTAAAGAACTGCCAATGGACCTGCGTAATAAGGTAGTTGAACTTTATAAAGCAGGAAAAGGATATAAAAAGTTCTCAACACTTGAAAATGCCAGTCAGCAATGTTCAAACTCTGATAAAGGTGGTGGAAAATAAGAGGTTCTGTTGATACTAAGCCGCAGTCAGGTAGACCAAGAAAGATTTTACCCACTACTGCCAGAAGAACTGTTCAGGACATAAAGGAAAAACCCACAAACAACTTGGAGAGAAATAGAGGCTGGTGTTGATGACCACACAAATGACCTGCATGGTCGAGTTGCGAGGAGAAAGCCGTTACTGCGCCCATGCCACAAAAAGGCCCACCTTCAGTACGCCAGACACCACCACGGCAATCCTCACAGCTTTGGGAGTCATTTGGAGTGATGAGACCAAAATTTAACTTTATATTCACAACTATAAGTACTGTACTATGTTTGGAGAGGAGTCAGCAAGGCCTACTGTGAAAAGTACACCATCCCCACTGTAAAGCATGGTGGTGTATCTCTTATGATTTGGTCATGTTATGGGAAGTTAGTGAAAATTGATGGCAAGATAAATGCAGCATGTTATCAGAAAATACTTGCAGACAATTTGCATTCTACAGCATGTAAGCTGCGCATGGGACACCCTTTACTCTGCTGGTAGTATATGGAAATAAGCATTAAAATATTTTAAAGCTTGTATTTTTTTAATGGATATGTTTGTTATTCTTAAAACGTAAATGATCTTTCTATAACTGTATTAAAAGAAAATCAAATGGGAATAATAATAATAAAAATGCAGTTTAAAGATTCTATTTTGTACAGGATTCTGATAATGTGTTGTTTCTTAAATGTAATTAATAATAGCCTAAATAACAGTTTCTCAGTTTAGAGATAAAGATATTACAATATCACACTTATTCTTGAGCATATCGATATACATAGCTAGTGTTTCATTAATAATATTTCTATGTTATTAAAATTAAAAAACCAATGGAAGAAAACAGATATTATCATACAGTACCTTCTTTTTCAGCGTTGTCCTCTGCATCGTTGACCCGCCGTATCACTGTCACAATGGAAGCTAATTTGAGGTTTAAGCAAACAACAAATCAAACTCCAGGCTATAAAGGACTAATTTATTACACTCTAGTAGTTTTGTCAGCTAGACAGGAAAAACATGTTGAGATTTACATTTAATGAGGAATCATTTACTTTATCATAAATCATAAATGGAAGATGACAGTGGAAACACTTTAAATCTGTGTGTTTTGTATTGTTTGGGCATATTTAATCTATCTAACAATCTGTTGTTTTTACTAGTTCTGGCCTGCTATATCTGCTTGTATTTCCAAACAGTAT
The DNA here is from genome assembly GCF_022655615.1 of Tachysurus fulvidraco. Taxonomy (NCBI): domain Eukaryota; kingdom Metazoa; phylum Chordata; class Actinopteri; order Siluriformes; family Bagridae; genus Tachysurus; species Tachysurus fulvidraco. Next base: position 9,201,922 of record NC_062537.1, on the reverse strand, counting down.
TCCCACTAATCCTCCAGTATTCACTGAGATATCTAGTTAACCTAATTGATAATATAATACAATTTAGTAATTATTCTGATTCAGGTTTAAGGTTAGACCTTCAAGACCTGCCGGAATCATCCTGATGCTATACTACACTTGGAGATTTCTGCTCTTGTGACTCACATTCTGCCACTCTGACTGGTCCCACATGAAGGTTTTGTTTTTCTTTAACAGTGTCACCTTTGCCTTGCTCAGTAGAGACCTAAATCTAAGTTTAACTTTCTGTAAACTTTCTTTTTCTTTGTGATATCTATTCTTAAAATCATGACACTGATAAAGTTGAATTGAACTATATGCGTTCTCAGTTTCCTGAGCCAGAACATTTAACAGTACAGTGAAGTTGTTCAATAGAACACCTACATGTTTTCTATGCTTAACTGAACCTTACTTGTTGCAGTAGGTTGCTGTGGTTATGAGCACAGAAATGTCAGATGGAACATTTTAATTTCATTAAGATGTAATTGTCATAAGGCAACTTTGTTGGAAAGTGCATGACATTATATTTAACTTCAACATCTACAGGCAGTCGGTAGTGGCTAATGTGATGGGGAACTGGATTAGGATGGTTATTACACTAGAAGATGCATAGATGATATTCTGAATGTAGCCTCACCGTCATCACAGAAGTCAGATCTGACAGAATGAGCTTCACTTGTACTGCTATCTGAAAAAAAGGTGGCCTCTTCCACTGAACTATCGGACTCTATAGAGGAGTAGAACAGAAGTTACCAACACACACACACACACACACACACACACACACACACACACACACACACACACACACACACACACACACACACACACAATTTGATGATATGCTCCTAGTCCTAGTTATTACACAGTAAACACAGTAAATCTGTCTCTTAACTAGACTATACACACAAGCTGTTTTCTGTCTTTGTGCTTTTGGCTATATAAAGAAATCTTCTAATTAAATCCCAAATTCAAATCTAATAATTGCTCTGCCATAATTTAAACTTAATCATGACAATATTTCATACAGTGGCCAATTTCTTTCTGAATTTACAGAAGCACCACCATAAACTAGCAGCATAAAACAATTTACAAGATGCTCATCTCATATTAAAGATGAAAAAAAGAAATGAAAATATAAAGTGTGAGAAATCAGCAGATAATTAATTTGGCAAGGAACCAATATCTTAAGTAAATGTAGTGCTTATAATGTAATTATGTGCACTTTTCATTAGTGGGGATGGACTTAGCTCCCTTTCAATTATTAAAACATTTCCTTTATTTATAAGAAGTGAGAGTCAAATAAGTGTGTGAAGTGTACATGTTCATGTAATCACTCCTTTACCCCATTTTGTGTCCATTTCCTGTCCATCTGCCCGATGGCACATGTTCCTATCTTGCCATTTTAGTGCCTGAGCTTCATGCTCTTCATTCTCATTTTCATCATCATCATCTTCTTCTTCTTCATCATCCTCCCACGGAGGTTTGCGGAGGGGGAAGTTAGGCAACAACGAGGGCAGATTTGGAGCAACGCTACATACAGCTACCCCTCTTCTAGATATGCCTAGATTTTGCGTTGTTATCTGAAAGCTTCCTAGTGGGGGTGGGCAAGAGATGGTGGCAAGAGCATGTGTTCCTGCTGTTTTCTCGCCCTGACGCTGAGGTGCTGTGTAAGCAGTAGGGCGCACCATAACCTGCGGTGGCCCTCCAGTACCCTCAGCACCTGCACATATTTCACGTAGGGGATAGCCATTCTCTGTGGAAATCCCTGCTGACTCAGCGCTCACCCAGTCTTTGCGTAGCAGCTTCTTATGGAAAACAGCCAGCAGCACGAGAAGCACCAACACCACAAAAAGCAAAACACCAATGCCAATCACTTCGGCTGGGCCGATGTAGGACAACATCTCGGCCTGTGTTCCTGGTACATCTGCTGATGGCTGCCCACAGAACTGGCCCTCGAAGCCAGCTGTGCAGTTACAGTAGAATCCACCGAATGTGTTCACACATGCGCCGCCATTCTCACACTCCTCCCGGTTACACTCGTTCACATCCTCATCGCATCTGTGTTAATTGAGTAAGTCATTAATCAGCGAGTCATTAGAAGTTTCATTCTCTTGCTTTTTCACAATAACTTTCTGTAATGTTTTTATATAACAAGAGACCAAGGGATATTTTAGTTATTTAAGTTACTCATATTAAAACATTTCTAATCATAAAAATAATTTATAAACTGACAATATAATTTAAAAGCCATGTAGAAGTTGAGAAAGATGTTACATTTTAATGAGTAGTCTGTTCAACTGAACAAAAAAATATTTTTGCTTTAATAGTTTTAAGCACCACAGGTGTTTTCTCTCATTTGCACACACACACACACACACACACACACACACACACACACACACACACACACACACACACACACACACACACACACACACAAACACACACAATGTGCAACTGTCTGTCTGTAAGTTGTTAATTGCATTGAATAAAACTGAACACAGGAGTAAGAATTTTGCTTAGTGACTTTCTTTTTTAATTTCCTTACCTTTCCACAGCAATGCTGCCCTCTAATGGAAGAGCTTTTCTTACAAAGCTCACAGTCTGTGCCTTATTATCAGTGCAGTCACCGAACTACATGAACCTAATTAATGTAACATCCATCAATAATTATAACCAGCCGTAATGGCATTATGCAGGACTTAATTGAAAATAACTGTTACATGACCAATCAAATACAATGAGGAATTTGTATTCTGTTTAAAGAGAGAGAGAGAAAGAGACAGAGAGAGAAAGAGACAGAGAGAGAGAGAGAAAGAGAGAGAAAGAGAGATTTTTTTTTTACTTTGTGATGTCACAATCAGCGTGACTTTTTTAATTCTGTAAATAATGTTTCCTTTAAAAAGAGAGAGAGAGAGAGAGAGAGAGAGAGAGAGAGAGAGAGAGAGAGAGAGAGAGAGAGAGAGAGAGAGAGAGAGAGAGAGAGAGAGAGAGAAAGAGAGAGTGTGCTGTCTGTGTTGAGGTACGGTTTATTAGTAAAATATGAGTCTTACATGAGTCCGGTGAAGCCTTTTGGACAGCCACATAGAAAAGTGTTTCCTACAGCTTTGCACTCTCCTCTGTTCTGACATGGTGTGGGGACACAGGATGAGACCTCTGTTTCACAGAACATACCGGTGTACTGTGGTAGGCAGCTGCAGGAAAATGCTGAGGGACCATGACCATGAAAATCAGACATTATGATAAGCAATCATTTATCAGTCAGTTATTAACATTAAATATGATTAATAAACCAAGTCATTAAATTATTCAATGCAACACACATCAATGTTATAACACATACTCTCAACATAAAAATGTAAAGATGAATATAATTGTACACAACACACATTTTACTCAATTGTACTAAATTTACTAAATTGTACAATTATATTCATGTACATTTTTATGTTTTTCTTTATGATTATCTTTAAATTTTGCATTCTTTGACTACATCTTACTGCCTGAAACTTTCATCAGACAAAGCTGTAGCATTTAACATATGGAAAAAAGCATAAACTGCCCTCCTCGACATCCTCACCACAAAAGCACTGACATTGGTCTCTTGGACTCTCATGGACAAAAACTCCTTCTGAAGAATACTTGTTGTGTTCCTGTTGTTGTGTCTCCATGCTTATAGAGGTAAATTCTAAAATCTTTTTTTTTTTAATCTCTTAAATAGATTTAGGAAACATTTATGCTAATTGTTTTGTAATATATTTTAATTTTAGTTTTATTTAGTTTTGTTAATAATTTAGTTATATTGTCACATACCTCTACAAGGTCATATTTCTGCAGAAAATTAGAGCCAAAATCATGTTGTTGTTATTTTAATCCCCATAAGCTCTTTTGTCACTTCTTAAAGCAAATACTAAATTTGTGTTTGCTCGAATCTATTACTATCAAACACACAACATAAATATTACAGACCAAAAGCTTTCAGAGCTATTTAATGACGCACTTTTCTACACATCTTACCTCCGAAAGGCAGGCTATTGCAGGTGGCCCCGTTCTGGCACAACGTCCCCAGACAGGGGTTAGGGTACAGCATGCAGCCCATCTTCACCTCATTTGTGACCGTTAACTCACCATACCGGTTCCTCTTACTCTGTAGTGGCAGCTCATTGCCATTCAGAGTTACAGCACTCAAGCAGCCCTGGAAACCATCATATGGCCGGAGGTCCCTGTGCCCACCACTTTGTGTCACTTGGGCCCCAAAGAACAGTGAACTATTGGTGCCATGTGGCCAGAGATGAACAGGGATCTGGGCATCATGCCAGCGTTCTACGTAGCTGTCATCCAGTGAGAGCAGTGTATAATTGTAAGTCAGATCCAGGGCCACAGCATGCCACGCACCATCATTTATGGCACGTCCAGGGATGCCCAGCACATCCAGGCTATTTGTACAGTCCAAATGGAACCAGAGGCGCCCTTCCTCAATCTGAATACACAGTATGGCTGAGTATAAGTGAAATGAAATAACTGGATATGCACTGCATAAAGCACATTTGTAATACTAATCTAAATGTTATCACAAAAACCTAAATGTCTGGATAGTTCATGGTCGAGGTCAGTAAATTCAGCGTAAACAAGATTTTGGCATTATTTGGCATTATCAAACCTCCACAAGAATAGAACTCAATTATGTAGTTATAACTCTTCAAATAAACAAATCTCTAAATTGAAGACACTGCAAAGACTTTTCTCTGATTGTGCAGCTTCTATAAACATAAAATAAAAATACATTATACAGAGGTTTAAATTTAATTAAAGTGTGTGCTTGTGTTTACCTTTAGCATGTGACAGGGTGTTGTAAGTCTGTACATTATGACTCCTCTGTTTTGCAAGGTTCTGACTTTCAGACTGACCTTCATACCGTGATCCTTACTGCTGACTGTCACTCTGTACTTAATATAGCTGTTCCCTGAAAAACTCAGAGAGGTCTGACCTGCACAAAACATCAGAAAAAGACAAAGAAGCCTCAGGAAAACAAAATTGCACACACGCGCACACACACACACACACACACACACACACACACACACACACACACACACACACACACACACACACTTCTTTCTCTTTTGCTACATACTGCACAATGCCAAATAAGTTATGTACATTGCTCTGAAATTTATGCCCATACCATTGATAAGATTATATTCTTGTAGTAAAGACAACCAAAGCTAATTAGAAGTGATGTGCTTTCTTTTTTTTAGTGCAATGTACTCTCGTAATGTAATTGTGCTATAAATAATCTAAAAGAGTACATTCTGGAAACACTGATATATAAATTAAAATACACTGTATGACAAAAGGTATGAGAACGATTGACTATGACACTCAAAGTACTGTATGTGCCTATTGAATATAAAATACCAAAGCTATGCCATTAATATGCCTCTAGCCTCCATTCTTCTGGGAAGGGTTTTCACAATATCTTTATTGTTGATTAAAGATTTGTACCCATTTAATCATAAGGTGATTTCTGGTGAGGAAGTCTGGCACGCAGAATACTTTCCAGTTCTGAAAGGTGTTTCAGTAGAGTTGAGGTCAGGAATCTGTGCAGGCCAATTGAATTATTCCAACCCAATATGTATTAATGGATGTCACTTTGTGCATGTGGCATTGTCATGTTCGAATATGGCCTCTTACTTCCAGTGAAGGGAAATCATAATGAAAAACACATAAAGGCGTGCCTTCAACGTTGTGGCACAAAAAAAAACAAAACAAAAAAAAACATATGTGGGTCGTGTTTAGGCATCCACATACTTTTAGTCATATAGTGTATTTAGGTTTAGCTGATTAAACCTGTTAAATTTTATCTCACTTATTTTATCTGGCTATAATTGCTAAAGGTTGTATAAAACTACCAATAATCGTATAACTGTTATGTACTTAATGAAATACAAAACTAAGTACTGAAAGACTTGAGTGAGCTCTAACCTGCACATTGGTGAAGAGATTCAGGCAGACACTGGCAGGCAGAGGGAGCTATTGAGGCACTGCGTACACACTGCATGTCAGGAGGACAGGCCTGGCCTTCACAAAGCTCCGCAGATTTTGAACATATTCTACCTACTTGAGAGAGAGCACCGTGCTTAGTTCATTAGTTATGCAAAAAACAAAGGATAAACAGGAAAGATTTCAGAAAACATATGTTTTAAAGGAAAACCTAAGCAAACGCAGCCAGAAATCTAAAGCAGTGTAAGATTTTCATTGGCTCTGTAAAGAGAATTTTGAAATACATTCACTGAGCACTTTATTAGAAACACTATACTAATACTGGGTTTCACTTTTGCTCTAAAAACAGCATCCATTCTTCAAGGCATGGATTCCACAAGATGTTGGAAAAATCCTTTAGATCCTGTTCTTGTTGATATGATTGCATCCTGCAACTTCTGCAGATTTTTCAAAAGCACTGAATCTTCTACCACATCCCAAAGCTGTTCTATTTGATTCAGATCCAGTGACTCAGAAGGCCACTGAAGAATGTATTCATTGTCTTCCAGTGTGAGACACCTTTTGCTTTGTGAAATGGTACATTAACATACTGAGAGTAAACATTGGAAAATGGTAAAATGTGGCCATAAAAGTATGCACATGGTCAGCAACAATACTTCAATAGGCTGTGGCATTCAAGTGATGACTAATTGGTATTGTTCGGCCCAAAGTGTAACAGGAAAACATTCCCTACACCATTACACCACCTTCATCAGCCAGATTAGAGCCATAGATTCAAGATATTGATACCAAATTCAGTTTCTAGTTGTGTCTGCAGAACTGCTGCTCACTGGATGCACTGTTTTGAGTAAACTCTAGTGATTGCACGAAAGATTAGCAGTTATAGAAATACTCAAACCCCAACATCACGTCACAGTCAAAATCACTGAGATCACATTTTTTCCTCAATCTGATGGTTGAGGTAAACATTACCTAATGCTGTTGGCCCATACAGTAACTGCATTATTTTATACATTGCACTGATGCGATATGATTGACAGATTAGATAATTGCATAAATGTGTAAGAACACAAGTAATCTAATAATCTGTTTTATATATTTATATTAATCCTAATGAAGTGCTCAGTGAGAGAAGATTTAACCAAATTGATAAAAAAAACTGGCGACAGCAGTGCTGCCTAATCACCATGCTGCCTAGTGTCAAATTCTTTATTTGTAAGATCTATTGGACATTGTTATAAGAGCAAATAATAAAATTTAGTTGACAATAAAGTTTATGGTTTTATCTGTGTCATGGTTTCATCTGTCATGACTCTGGGTCCAAAAATCTACCAAATATCTTTGTGTCAGTTCAGTTGTGATTGGCATTTGGTATGCAGCTTAGTGTCAGACCTACCTGAGCATGTGCAAGTCTCTGTGCGTCTGAAATGTGGCAAGACGAAGCTCATTTTAGAGGTACAATAGGTGATGAAGTCAGCAGGTTTCAGCTCCAGGCTGAGCTCACACACACCATCACCACAATCCAATTCTCCTGAGCAGCTCTGATCTAGCACTTCTGCCAGCTTCAGTGTTCCTCCTAGGTTTTCCCGTAGTTTACCCAGTCTTAGTGCCAGCTCCCCAGGCCCCAAATACCCTCCCTCCTCTGCCTCCACTGCCAAAAGCACCTCTAGCTGAGAAGACCCCGCCATTGACTGCACCCCTATAAAGTGCATAGCCTCTGGGGTCTGTGCCATTCCAGCCCCAACCAGTGAATTCTGAAGTGTTCTTTGTAAATGTTTTAGGTATATACCCACAAAGTCCTCAGGAGAGAGGTCCTGGAAGCGCAGCATGACTGCATTCTGCACCATTTCCTCTGTAGCCACTTCAACTTGTACCTTTATACCGACTGTTTCAGACAAATGTCCATCACTGACTGTGATATTAATGAAGTACCTGAAAGAATTGGCAGTGTTATACAATATCATACAACCCACAGTCTGAAACAACAGAAACAAACAAAAACAGAAGTACACACTGTTGTTTACACTGCTACCTGCCAGGCTCCAGGCCATTGAGGGCCACAATCTTTCCATCCTTTTGGTCGACCCTAAACATGCTTTTTGGCTGAGGCTGCTGTTTAAACGACAGCACGTCATTTTCATCTTCATCACTGGCGTGGATCCTACCAATGATGCCACCAGGAAACACATCTTCCACGATCACTATAAAGATTTCCACAGGAAATACGACAGGCTTAAAGACACTTCCTCCGATCACACGCACAACCACGAAAGAGGATGATGACAAGCGAGGCTTTCCAGAGTCCCATGCCTTACTCGTAAAGTGGAAAACACATGCAGAAAATAGTATTAATAACATTAGGGTACAGTACTTGTATTTATAAATGCACTGTCTTGAATTTAGTGTTAGTCATTTTCATACAAGATTGGATTTTGCATCAATAAACCAAACATATTGATAATTTGTTTATTAGGATGAATTTACTAAATGATTTTAAATCATTCTGTTTGACTAATGGACCATCAATTGGAAAACTGATGTTTGATGTTTTACCAAACTTAACATATTATTTATGTTGTACCACATGACTAGTTAAGTTAAAAGCACTAAGGTAATTAAGGTGTTTGACATACTGTTTACTGCACGACAAAGTCAGTTTTTTTTTTTTTAAATTAGCAAATGACATTACATAACTATGTCACTTGAAGCAGGTGCTATGTTAACTTGACAACAATACTGACAGCTAATGCATGTTATATTAGGGATTTATAACTGTTTAAGTAGAGTAGTGCCAGTTGTCATAAAGGGCAAGTAAAATATTGCACAATGAACACTTTTAAGTATTCTTAGCCTACAATTTGTCAATATGATACTGTTTTTAAGCACACCTGTATCTCAAGGACATGCTCCCTTGTGTCATGTGGTTTAAACACTTTGTTTGAGCACAGCTCTCCATTCCTGTCCAGGGTGAACACATTGTCCTCATTCCCAGATACAATCAGGAAATCAAAAGGGGCACCGTTTCGTGGAGAGTCATTATCAGAGACAGACAGTCTAAGGATAGTGGTACCTAGTGGTTTGTTCAGCTGAAAATGCACAACATAAAATTTTATTTTCATAATTTTATTTTAATGTAACCTATAACAATGTTACAATTCCTTAAAATAAAATTATAAACATGATGAACACACACCTGAATAACTGCTGAAGCATTCTCTGGGGAAAACACTGGAGCATTGTCATTCACATCAGCAATGTCAATGTTCACAGTTACTGTGGTAGACATTGCAGGAGATCCACTATCAAAAGCTTGGACTAGCAGCTTGTAGCTTGAGATCTTAGATGAGATATAAGAAGACATAAGAATGGTGCATAGTGTTGTATTAAAATAATTACAGCCTACACAGCCACCAGATCTCAACCGGTTTATCAACACCTGTGAGTGATTTTGAATTCAGCAATCTCTAACACCAATATCAATATATCAATAACAGTAACAACCTGAAGAATGGAGTTCATCCTTCCAAACATTTGCAGAATTCACTCGTAGAACGTATGTAACTGTAACTGAGCTAAGACTCTTAACAGCTAATTAAGGTTTTTTTTTTTTTAATATACTGTGACACTTGTCAGTAGAATACAAAACTTTGTAGTGATGTGGCCCTTCATAACTGGATACTTGATTCACATGGCTTACAGATTCACAAATCTATATGTAAAGAAAAGATAACTACTTATTAGGCGCCATAAAGGTTGTTTAAGTATCTAACCTTCTCTCTATCAAGTGCCTTGTTGACTTTCAGTAGTCCTGTGACAGGATCGATCCAGAACTGGTTCCCTTGGTCTCCTCTCAAGATTGAGTAAGTAATTCGTCCATTTACTTGGCTGTCAAGGTCTTCTGCTAATAACTTCACAACACAAGCACACACAAAACAACCTTAATAATGGTGCATAAAACAACCAGCTGGCCTGTAACTTTTGTAGCTTATTAATTAAATGTAAGGGAGAACCGAACATAATTAAACTCTGGCTACAAAATGAGCTGAGTTATTATCTAGTAGTGGCTAATAAATGCTAAATAAGTTGTATAAAACCAGACAGTAATGAACCCTACCCTAGTGATTGTCTGTCCAATGGCAGTGTCTTCACTGACCAGAACATTATAAATCTCCTCACTAAAGAAAGGTGCGTTATCGTTAACATCCATCACTTCAATGCTTATTATCGTGGATGTTTTCAGAGGAGGGGTCCCACCATCCACAGCCTCAACTTTGAGGAAAAACTCTTTACACACTTCATAATCCAAATCATCAGCCACTGAGATGCTCCCTGGAGTAATAAACAATGACAATTAGTCGTTAATACAGTTCAGATCTGCCTACTGAAGACTGTAGGCCATTTATGATAGTGTTATTAGATCGTCATAAATGTAGACAATTTATTATAGTGTTTTTCAACTTTACATTTAATATAAAAAATTAAGAAATTGCCAATAAACACACCAATCTGGCTCTCACCTTTGGTCTTATCAATGTAAAACTTTCCATTTTCATTGCCTGTACTGATACTGTAGTAGATCTCAGCATTGACACCAATATCTTTACTGGAGGCAAAGACCTTCAACAGCTCTGTTCCCACAGCAACATCCTCTGGCACTGTAACAGCATAGTCCTGCTTCTGGAAGACTGGTGGGTTATCGTTCACATCCAAAACCATGACAAAGAGGTCTACCTGTGTGGAAAGGGAGCTGGCTGCCCCTGCTTGGTCTGCAGCCTGGACCCTCACCCGGTATGTGTCTTGGATCTCTCGATCCAGAGACCTCTCCAGAATTATCACTCCAGAAAAAGGGTTAATGGAGAAGACACCATCAGCAGAGTCCACTAGAGAGTACATGATTCTTCTGTTCAGGCCTGGGCAAGACACAGAGTAATAATATACAGACCACAAGGAATTGATTGTTTTGTTTTATTTTCAGTGTTTGCATGAATAACATTACATGACTACACTTAATCCATTCCTAAAGGTGCTTTTACATATGTAATATTTAGTATGTTTGAATTAAGCTTTGATGCGCCTGGTGCAGTTAATTTATAAACTTGAATACAGGAATCTCTGTAAGAGAAGTGAAGAGTAGTCTCATGCCGCTCTCAAGCAAAGCCTAGTAATGTTAAACCGATTCAACATTAATTAGTCATTTAATAGAATGAATCATTCAATCATAGAGAAGCGCAGTTATAGCTTTACACACTTTCATATAAAATGCTTCCCAAGTATATTCCACTTCTGCTCTTCAGTAAAAAGTAAAGCAATCCTTTATTAAACCAGCCTATGTGTTATGAGGATAATGCATTAGTGAGGTACTCACCCTCATCAGCATCTTCAGCTTGCAGACGTGTTAGCAGGGTTTTAGGTGCAGCATTCTCAAATACACTGGCTAGAAACTCAGTGAAATAGAAGGATGGAGCATTGTCATTTACATCTATTACAGTGAGAAATATCTCAGAGCGACAAAATAAGCCACCTCCATCTGTAGCCTGGGCTATTAGATTATAGTTCTGGGTCTTTTCCCTGTCAATCAGAGAGGCAGTCTTCAGCTCACCTGAAAAAAAAAAGAGGGGGAAAAAATAGGTATATATAAATCATGTAATATTTTTCTATATTTAATGTGTAATACCAACCAAAAGATTTCACCTGAAAACCAAACAGAATTATTTTATAGAATAAATGAAAGAAAAAAACATACTATAACCTGACTGAATAAGTGTGCACACCGCTTCATAATGGGGAAAATGTAATTTTATATACTTGTCATCAGTGAAGTGATTATGATTAACCACAAATTAAGATAACCTGTTTTTATAGGATTTACTTGACATACAATGCAAAAGCCAAGGTCTGGATAGAGCTTACTAAGCATCCATGTGATGTCATTGTCGAAAGTTATAGTTCAGGAAAGGGGAGTAAATGAAAATCCCGAACAATGTATCATGAAACACTGTTTCTAATGAAATGGAGAAAATGAGGCAGGACAAGAAAAAACCTTAACAGGGAAGCTGTCAAGAGACCTACAGCAACATTAAAGAAGTTGCAGGAATATCTGGCAAGCATTGGTTACTCCCTGTACTTGACAACAATCTCTAAAGTTAGGGCCTAAAACACCCCAAATGTCTGCTATGTATGATTCTGCACATTTTAACAGTATACTGTCAAATAACTGGTTAGGGAGATCATCTTTACCAGTGTTAGTATCCATGTAGAAGTCTTCAACTCCTATCCCAAATACAGAGTACTGAATTTCTGCATTGGTGCTGATGTCAGAGTCTGTAGCCCCAACAGTTAGAATTCCATAATTAATGGGTATGTCCTCTGGAAAAGAGGCATCATATATAGCCTGGTGAAAAAGAAGGGCAAAAAGTAAAAATAACAAAAATAACTTAATTACGTATAAAATACTTGTAAAATGTAACGGTTTTATCATAAATGTAATAATATGAATAAATAAATGGATACATACTTATGTATTATATTAATTAATGCCTATTGTAAACGGTTCATAATTTATGTCTGTAAATAATATTTACTAAACAATATTGATGTTAATAGCAATAACAACAATAATAATAACAATAAAATTTATGTTTAGTTTAGTTCAAATTATGTCAATTAATCTTTAGTTCCCCTCTAGTGAAGTGTTCTTTATTATTAATTATTATAAATTTCACTATTACATTTTAGTTTTAGTTTGATTGTGTTATTGCTTTATTATTTAAGTATAGATATCTATCTATATAAGTATAGAGATATCTACATTCAAACAACTGGCTGAAATTGTGAAAATTCTGAAAGTACATCAAATGATTATAGTGCACAATTAGGCAATGTATAAATTTTAGTTACTGTCCAGCACAAAGGTAAAAGAATTTTAAGTGAACAAGAATAAAGATTTACCAAGCCTGAATTGGCACCATTTTATAAAATTTTATTTACATTCCCAATTTTCAAAGTATTAATTAAATAGTGTTCCCTTTTGAGAGAACTCAATGCTGCATCATGGCTGATTCTATGGGAACGCTCCTTGCAGAAGTGGTGTCTGAAGCTCTGTGTGAAATCACTAAATCACTTGGCTAAAAAGGTCATATGACAACGCGTAGTGCGCCAACAAGACCATAAAAGGGCATCTACGCCACATGGTCTTCTTTGTCTTCAGGAAGCACTCTGTGTATGTTGGTGTCTATTGTCTGTCTTATTGTCTAAGACTAGGGTCTAAGACTGTGTCAACTGAGGTTGTACAGACTACAATACAAAACAGACTACAAAACTTTTGCCTCTGGTGTAATCGGCGTTGTTAGGATGTAGTTCACTGCCCTGTTGGTACAATTCTAGAGTTCCTGCAGACACAATTATTCGAGGTCATATAACCCTCTACATTGAGATATATGTGACAGCCATTGCTGCGAGTCACACACCTGTTCTCTGGTCTCTCACATTCAGGTGACTGAGTCTTTTTTGCAGACCACGTCTCTCCTCCTAATACCTCTTAGTAGACCTGAGAGGGCTGCTCTGAGCCAATGGAGTCAGCCTTGGAGGAGTTTCTGACCCTGGAAATGGCTCTGCTACCAGCTGGACATTTTTTTTCTGCCGGCCTTCTGCCTTCTTCCCCACAAGTTGGTGGAGCAGGACAGTCTGCATCTGTTGTGGCAAGTTCTGGTTCTCAGATTTTATGCCCATTGCTCAATCATGTGGGGTAAATCTTATCCTAGCAGTTGTCCTGGAGGGGCTGCTAAGTACCCTTTGAGCTAATAGAGTCAGCCTCCGAGGAGTTTCTGACCCTGAAAATAGCTCATTCAGCTTTTCGGCAGGCCTTCTGACCCACAAGTTGGCTTCAAGTTCTGGGTTTTATATTTTTACACCCATTGCTTGAGCACATGTTGTAAATCCTATCCCTTCCATCAGCTTTAGTGGCCACAACAAATCAATCTGGTCTCCAAGCAGCACCTTATGCAAGGTAGTGGTATTTAGGCCTGTGAGGCATGGTGTGTGGCTTTGCCTCTAGGGCCCACTCCACTAGGTGTATTGCTTTGTCCAGCACTCTGTACTTGAGAAGTTTTGTGCTTCTCCCCACAATTACAGACAACAGAGGATTCTGCGCTGCTCAAGGCAACATGGCTCAACTAAATACTAACAACAAATAACACATGAGGAACAGGTGTGCAGAGGCGGGGAGGAAGAGACAAGGGCGGGGCAGACACGTGAACACAGAACATCAACAAAAGCACATGGCCAAAGTCCGGGCTGAGTCCTGACAGTGTGGTGGTGTTGCTAGTGGTGTTCCCATTGCATCAGCCATGCGTTTAGTTCCCTCAAAAGGGAACTACACCAGGTCACATATGTAAACCCGTTCCCTGAGAAGGAAACGAGATGCGTCGCTGGCCACACTCTGGGCATCCACTTGCGCTTCCCTCAGAAAATAGAAGCTGGTGTAATGTGAAATAGATGCCCTTTTATGGTCTTGCTGGCACGCTCCATTTCATCACATGACCTCCTTAGCCAATAGATTTTCGTATCACACAGAGCTTCAGATACCACTTAATCCGCAAGGAGCATTTTCATAGCATGAGCGAAGACACAGCATCTCCTTCCCTTCTCAGGGAACTGGTTTGCTTACGTAACCTGGTGTAGTTTTAGTATCACAGACATTGTTTTTTACACTTTAAACTATTAATCTATTATTTAAAACTATATTTATTTTACTGGAGGATTTAAAGGTAAAAGCAAATAATCAAAGTCGGAAATAATATTGTGTATGGGAGATATGCTTGATGTATATTTTAACAAAGGTAATTTAATTTTACCCACACCTGGTTACATACGGGGCTGTTGTCATTGGAATCCATAATGGTGACCTCTACAGTCACCTGGGAAGCAAACAAGCTGTCGGATGCAGTGATATTAAGTAGATATTGATCCTGTTTTTCCCTATCCAGTGGACGCTTCACAGTCAACATCCACACTCCTTGCACTGAAGCCAGTGCAAACACCCCCCTCAAGTTCCCCCCTGGGCCAAGGAAACCACAGACAATAAAGACTATATTTACAATTTATATAATCACATTAATAAATTAATCTGTATCAGATCTACTTTAATCCCCAATGGTCCAATTTGGCTCAGGTGTGCCTTTGTTTCAGCCTAAAAATATTCTTCCAACAGGTAAGGTAATTTTTGTGGCTTATATTTAACTGCAATAAAAACCTGCAGACACAACAGCTCTTAAAGATTCAGAAAACGTGATAATTATTAGTAATTTAGAAGGCTTAGGGAACATGATTAAACCTGACAACCTGCTCACTCAAATAAGGATATGACACAAAGATCTACATTTTCTTCCAACATGCATTGCCTTTTTACTCCACAGTCCATTATACTTATTATACTGCATCATGCTACAAAGGCCTAGATCAATACATACCTGTGATATGGAGGCTGAGCAGCCTATTCTGATCTGAAGTGTCTGAGTCTCTGGTGCTGAGAACAGACACTACTTCTCCTATTGGGTCATTCTCTCTCACAAAAGCTTTGTAGTGGCTCCTCTCAAAGATAGGAGGGTTGTCATTGATGTCAGCAATGGCAACAGTAATGACAGCAGTAGAAGAGAGAGAGACTGTCTCTCCTAGATCTGATGCAACCACAGTGAATGTGTAAGATGGACATATTTCATGGTCCAGGTCTCCAAGAGTAGTAATCCATCCAGTTTTACTATCAACTGCAAACATGGTATTGATAGTAGAGGTTCTCTCAGATGTTTGTTCTTTCTCATGATTGAAGATTGATCCAAGGCTGTAGGTAACCTGACCATTTGACCCCCAATCATGGTCCAAAGCATGCACCCGCATGACCCTTGTACCTACAGGAATGCCCTCCATTACCATAGCTACATATGAGGTAGTCTCAAAGGAAGGCTTATTGTCATTCACATCTAGCACTTTCACCTCCACATCAACTACATACATAGATTCTACTAGATCTTCTCTAATGGTGGCAGACACTTTGAAGCGATAAATGTTGACTAGTTCATAGTCTAGTGTATTATCAAGCCTGACAACCCCAGTTTCCCTTTCAATTATAAACATTTTACCCTGATTGCTCTCTACTGTTTCCCCATTTACCACAGCAAAAATTGCTGTCGGTCCTGGACTCAGGTACACTGAACCTATGGCTGTCCCAATTGGTGTGTCCTCTAATATGGTAAAGGAGTATTGGGGTTGAGTGAATGATGGTATGTTTGCATCTGGCGGCAGCACATGGATAAATGCAGACACCAATGAATGTTTAGAAGGGACTCCTCCATCTGTAGCCTTGACAAAGAATGATAGTACAGTTCCTCTCAAATGAGCCAGGCTTCCCTTTGTTACCATCCACCCACTATCAGGCTCAATTTCTAACACATCCACTAGAGGAAGCCTTGCCTCACTGTACAGTGAATAAGTCACCTTGCCATTGTTCCCAGCATCTTGGTCCTGAGCCTGTATCTGAGTCACTAGTGTACCAATGGCTATATTAGCTTTAATGCTAACCCTATACTCTGCAGCCTTGAAGAGTGGTGCATTATCATTCTCATCTGTTAGTATAACTCTAACATTACAAAAAGATGCTCTTCCACCTCCATCCAGAGCCATTACTATAAGTACAATGTCTCTGTTCACTGGATTCTCTCTGTCTAATTTTTGGGCAGTGGTGATCACTCCATCTGCCCCTATAGCAAACAAAGTCTTTCCAAGGTCATTAATAAATGAATACATTATCTGTCCAAAAATCCCATAGTCCTCATCTGTGGCTCGCACCTGAATAACCTTAGCCCCTGCAGGGACATTTTCTTGTATGTCAGCAAGGTAAAACTTCTGGCTAAAGAGAGGGTTATATAAGTTAGCCCCCAGTATTTGGATGTTTACCTGTGTTATACTAGTGAACACTCCATCTGATGCAGAGACATTAAGTATGTATATCTGCTGCATGCGCTGTAAACGTTGGTGTGACAAAGAGATGACTCCTGTTTCAGGGTCAATTAAAAAGTTCATCCTATCATCTCCGGAAAGAATGCTATATCTTAATCTGTCAAAATCAGAGATGTCCACATCAGAAGCCTGAACACAGGTTACAAAGTGCCCCCTGGGAGCAATTTCATTAACAAATGCTTCATAGAGTGGCTGATTAAAGGATGGAGGGTTGTCATTTGTGTCATTTACTAAGACAGTAATCATGACCTCACTGCTCTGGGATGGACTTCCATTGTCTGTTGCTCGGACAATGAAGCTATAGCGTTGGATAAGTTCATAGTCCAAAAGACAGGCTGTAACAATAAGACCAGTGGTGCTGTCAATGTCAAAGTAGTCTGAGTAGTTCAAAGTATCTGAGAGAATCTCATAGTGAATATCACAATTTTCAGATTCATTGTCTGTCGCAAAGAGTTGTACCACTGTTGTCCCAGGCATTGAGTTCTCAGCCAGAGTAACAGTATATGAAGCTTTCTCAAATACAGGTGCATTGTCATTCACATCTAAAATGTCAATATTAACATCCACCTCTGATGTAGCTCCAGTAAACATATCAGTGGACCTGACTATGAGCTTGTAATAGGGAGTAGTCTCATAATCTAAGGGGTGAATTACACTGATCACACCACTTTCAAAACCAATATCAAACTGAAGAGATGGATCCCAGTTCACAATTGTGAAAATGATCCTCTGACCTTCAGAACTCACAGCTTTAATCTTTAGAATTGAGGTTGACAAAGGTATGTCCTCTCTAACAGAAATACCATAAAAGCACTTGTCAAAAACAGGCATGGCTTGGTTAACTACTGTGACAGAAAGTTCCACTGCGGTGAAAAGAGAGGGGTAGCCGGCATCACGTGCAATAATGACCAGTGAGTACTTAACATTGGAAATGTGTGCTACAAAAGATCTTTGAATGGTGAGTTCCCCTGTTGTACTATTTAGCTTAAAATATCTATAATCATCCTCAAGCTCATAGGAAACCATCCCATTTATTCCTTTGTCTACATCTGTGGCTGACACCTGAAATATGGATGAGCCAATTTGTGCATCAACTTGTACTGCAGCATAATAAGGTAGGCCGACAAACTCAGGAGCATTATCATTGATGTCTTCCACTTGCACCCGTACAATCACCCTGGCAACCCTTAACCAGTCATACTCACGACTCGCCTCCACCACCAACTCATAGACCTCTTGTTCTTCACAATCAAATGAGATCCCTGTGGTCTGTATGACCCCAGATGTGGGTCCAATTTCAAAGTGCATCCCTGCCTTTAAGACTGCATATTTGATTGGCTCATTCAGATGGTTTCCTATAGTGCTGACCACCATTAAGGTAGAAATGTTTGATGTGTTCTCCAGCACTGTGGAAGAGTATAAAAGCTGACTAAACAAAAGTCCACTGTCCATAGCCTCACGCACTATCACTGTAACAAGAGCAGTGCTGGAGTAACGTCCATCTGATGCCTTTATGTTGAAACAGTAGCGGTCCTGGGACAGTTTGCTGTTTTTTACTGTGAGGATGCCAGTGCTGGGATCAATGGAAAAGGGCTCCAAGTTGTTGTCAGCAAAATAATAAATTGAACTTGTACTGTTGTCAGGGTCTAATGCCTCCACTCTCAATACCTCTAGGCCTGAATATGTAGGAAGGAGCACAACAGCATCATAGGTGTACTGAGAGAATCTAGGAGGAGAATCATTAATGTTTAAAACTTTTATTAAAACTTTGGCTGGACTCTCTACAGTCAACTCTGGGCTACCACTATCCCTGACATTGACATGGAAGAAAAACTCATTACAGGTCTCATAGTCCAGAGTAGCGATGTTTCTGATTGATCCCGTACCAGAGTCAACAGTGAAGAATAATTTAGCCATGTCTTCAACAATCTGAAAGACTAAAAGAGAATTCTGATTCCCATCTGAATCGATGGCTTGTATAACTAGGGGACTTCCATCCTCACCTAAAACCACACTGTTGACAGGGGCTTCTTCACTAATGGTCCCTGTGTAGAACAGCTGTTGAAATATAGGTGAATTATCATTCTTGTCAATCACTTGAATGTTAAGTGTAGTACTGGAAACAATCCCTGCCATGTTGATAGCCTGGATAACCAAAATGTAGGACGATGTAGTTTCAAAATCTAACGACTTCTGAGTCACAATTACACCTGTGTAGTGGTTGATTCCAAATCTCTTCTCATTGTTCCCCTGCACTATATTGTACATGAGTTCTGAGGGACTTAAGGCTGTGATACTAGTAACAAAGGCTCCAACAGGCACATTCTCAGGAATCTCAGCCTGGTATTCTAATTGGGTGAATTTAGGACTAGAGAAGTTTGAGAGTGAGATAGCAATTCTAGCAGTGGCTGTGGCACTTAGCGCTGGAGTTCCACCATCCGTAGCACGAACAGTAAGGATGTAATGGCCAACAAATGTGTAGTCAAGCTCTCTGGCAACTGAAATGGTGCCAGACAGTGAGTCAATTGCAAACGCACCCCCTGTGTTACCTGAAAGAAAATAAGTTGCTTATTATTCTACATTATTCAATAGAGATATGAATAGCAGACTGACAACAAATATCTTCAAATATTCAAATGACACTGTTAAATCAACCAGGGAATCTGAAACAGGGTTTTAATTAATATTTTATAAACCCACCTGTTTCGATGGAGTATACCAGCTCTTTATTCCTCCCTATGTCTCTGTCCATGGCTAAGACCTGTACAACAGGTATCCCAAAAAAAGCAGCATCAGTTACTACACCATCATACACTGTCTGTGTAAAAAAAGGTCTCTGGTCATTGGAATCCTCTATATTCACTATGATCCGAGCCAGGTCTCTGTAGTAGGGGAATTCCTGGTCTTTTACCTATAGAAAATATAAAAACATACTGTAGTGACAGTAAATCATAAGTACATTTCCCTGAAGAAGACAATTCCCTGATTAGTTTGACTGCAATTACTAAATCAAATTCTTTAAGCTAAATAAGCCATTATGGATTTGCAATTTGGAGAATGTAAATGTTTTTTCTTACCATAATAGTAAGGATATGCTGAATGCATGCCTCATAATCCAAAACATCAGCAGTGTAAATGACACCAGTGCCAACATCAATCCGAAACATGCGCATGCTGATGAGATCCACACTACCATGAATAGAATAACTTAGCTTGGCTTGTTCATCACTATCTGTGGCTTTTATGCGCAGAACCTCAGTGTTCACTGGCGTGTTCTCTAAAACTGAGACCTGATATACAGGTTGGGAGAACATTGGAGCATTATCATTGTAGTCCAAAGCTCTGATATGAACCTGGAATTAGAGGCAGTGAAAGCCAACAAGCCAAAACACCTGCATTACTGTATGTAAAAGCTGACTGTAAAATGTACACAGATTATTTGTACGCATGCACTCTGCTGACCATGCTGCATAGTCTTTGTAAATGACAAAGTTAAGTAACATCCTTCTATCCTAATTTACTTAAGTTCTGTTAGAGTAGCCAATCTTTGAGTTCTTGTTTAGAAATTTATTTTAGGTTAAAGTATTTAATTTACTAAGCTTGTAAAATAAGTTTCTTTATTGAATGTCTCAAGTATCCCCTTTCAAATATGTTCCAACATAGCCTGGTTGCAACTACTCTAGTCGATTGTGTATAGTATGTGAAACCTTAAAAAAACCACACATGGTGTGTTAATTATCATTCACCTCACATTTGCTTACTATACAAATAAATTTACTGAATACAAAGGAGTGTTTAAAAATACACTATACTGCCAAATATACGTGGACACCAGACCACCACACCCATGTGCTCATCCCTAAACCATGGTTATTAATAAACAAACACTTTTATCCTGAGGAACTAACATTTATCTATGTTAATAGATAAATGTTAATGTTCGGGGGCCCAGCAGTGGCAGATTGGTATTCCTGGGATTTAAACTCTGAAATTTCAGGTCTATCAGTTGACCAACAACATACAGTATCCAATGATCTACCACTTCTGAATTTTGTTCTTTCTTTTGAAGTTATAGCCTCCATGCTTTTAGAATAGCTTGGCATTAGATTTTGGAATCTGGCTCTGAGGATTTCTGCTCATTAAGATACACAAGCAGGCACTGATTCCAAATAAGTAGTTATTGTGAACACTTCACCAATTCATTCCAAAAGTATTCAGTGGGGTTAAGGTCAGTGCTCAAGCCACTGGAAATCTTCTACATAATCTTAGGATACCATGTCTTTAAGGACATTGCACAGGGGTATTGCCATGATGAAACATGTTTGGGCCATTTAGTTACAATGAAAGGAAATTGTGATGCTACAGCATACAGAGACATTCAATAACAATTTTGTTGCTTCCATATTTGGGAAGGCCCACAAATGCGTGTAATGGTCAGGTGTCAACATACCTTTTGCCATACAGTATACCTAATAAAAGAACTATCTTTAAGTAAAGAAATATAATTTGAAATGAGAGGATTCTTGAACATATCCAACCTGTGTCATTGCTGAATTTGTTCCATCAGTCACCTGAACAGTCAAGTTGTAACGTGACTGCTTTTCTGCATCCAGAGGCTTCACCAAAACTATAGTCCCCATACCCCTCTGGATTTCGGTTGCTCCATCATAATTTTCTTTTGCTAATATATAAATAAATAGAAATTATCTTTAAAATAGTGTAACAATATTTTACATTCATTATGTTATATTTAAGATTATCTGTTGTTGGGGCAGCTATAACATAATATCAACATAATAATTCTACCAACATAATGATTTAGTATGTTTTCCACATCTCTGGGAAATGCAATTTTCATGCTGCAAAGCTCATCATCAAAGTTTTAGACTTCATAGCATCAGCCACTGTATGCTTGCATCTTTCTCATCAGCTATGGTCTCATATCTCAATCTGCCACAAACAGCTGCAATACGTTCAGGCTTTCCTTGCCCCAGTTCCTCAAATCGTTAATTCCACTCCATTCTGAAGCATGAGGGCATTTTTAGTATTCATTGCATATGTCTTATCCAATTTCACTCAATTTCCATCGTATTTAACAGAGATCAGCGGAAATGGATTCTGGCAGGTGTCGAATATTCACTGTTTATTGTAACAAGGGTTGTGCTTTTTGCCCTAAGCAAACTGAGGTCTTGAAGCAAGTATAAAAAAGTGGTATGTGTGATCTAAAATAAGGGAATTCAAAATGCAAGTAACATAAGAAGAGTTTTCTTTCACCTGTGCTGGTTGTGCAATTTCTAGCATGATAAATTTGGGGAATGTAAAACATTTCCTGTGATGTCCCATCTTTGAAGATGAAGCCATTAAAGAATAAACAGAGAGAGAAAAAAATGAAATGTGAAAGACAAAAGGTAAATATAATTAAGTTAGTATTTCAAACCATCTAAAAGTCTGTCTCTAAAAAAAAAAAAAGAACAATACCAAGGTTGTAATATAAAACATTTTATGTAACCATGCAGCAATTCAAGCTGACATGAAACCAGATTCATTTCCATCCATGTTATTGCTCACCAGTGATATCAAACCAGAGAGGTGTTTCTGTTTGCTGTACAAATATGGTGCCCACTTTTCCAAAAACTTTAGCATTCTCTGAGATAGTGAAGGTATAGTGAGACTCCATAAATTGCAAGGCCTGTGGCAAAGGCAAAGGTTTTCTGATCCACTCAACACGTAGCTGTACTGTTGACCACTTCTGTGGGATCCCATTGTCCATGGCTTTTATCTGCAGAGTATTAAGAATGCAAAATCATATGTGTAAATACACAGCAAAATACTTTGGTAATAAATAATAAAGAAGGTAATATATTAGGCTTAAATTAGGATGTGGAAACCACAATAAGTTTGATTATTGTAAGTAAGTATGATTGATAAAAACATTATGTACCGTGAGGATGTCGTAAGCCCCTGCTGTAACCATCTTTCTGGTGTACACCATTGCAGTTTTGGTATCAATGAAGAACTTTCCATCTTCATTCCCATCCACTATGCTGTATGTGAGTTCTGCATTAGACCCTTCATCAGAGTCATACGCAAAGGCTCTATAAACAGGATCGCCATGTTTGTTCTGGTCACGCTCTGGGAGACTTACACAGTAGAGTCTCTGTGGGAACTCGGGTGTGTTGTCATTCTCATCTTTAATATGCACTATCACCCACACTGTGGATTGCCTGGAGACACCACCACCATCTGTAATGGTAACCTGAATGCAGGGATACATTTGCAATCAGTTAAAAATTAATAGACGGAAGCTGATAAAAATTAGAGACGGAAGCTTAAGATTGTTTTCATAGTATAATAGTACAGTATAACAGTTACAAAATACCAACTATTAACAAGCATTATATCATTAAATTAAATGTCTATAATTATTGTATATAATTAGTACAAAATGTAAAGACTAACAATCAGTTAGTTTTACACCATTGATGAAAACACCAAATTCCATGTTAATAAACAAATTTAATGTCTATTTTCGTCTTGAAAAATACTGCCAAAAATAGTGCTAAATGCAAGTCTACCTCAAGGATTGTTGTTAAACTGTATTTCTGTATTTCATGTTTGTGTTTATATATCTTTTATCTATCTAAAAACTTTTAATTAATTAATAAATGTGGATTAGTATAGATAATTCAAGTTCAAGACCATGAACCATGCTTGAACTTGAAAGACCATGCTTGAATCTCCACCTTTATATCAAACAAACAAACAAACAAACAAACAAATAAATATATGCAAGTTGTCACATTCGCTCTTCTCCCTTCCTTCCACCTCGTTGTGTCTGCCCTTGCCCTTCTATTAGATACACTCCATCACATAACAACCAGTGAAAGGCCTTGGGGATTTCATTTACAGTGGGAACATTGGACAATACCAGCAGAAGGGTTCAGTGTTTTTTTCCACTGCACCAAACAACAACAATACCAAAGAGAGCGAGAATCATAGAGAACTATACATATTTTAGATCTGCAATTCTGTACAACCCTGACCGGCTAATCAGATCTGGCTCAATAGACAGTATCAAAAATTTAATGACTGCATATGTGTTGAATAAAAGAATAAGAGTGCACATTCAACAGCATTTCTACGCCGTTTGGTTGATTCCTTCACATAATTCTCATCCATAAGCTAATTAGAAATGCTTTAGCAGCTGCATAGTACAGACAGTTATTCTGCATTGTATCCATTCTAGCCTAATTAAAATAATCAATGGCATATACGATCCTTTTACTGTGATTTGCAGTGAACACGTTTAATGAGCTGATGGATGTGCTCGTGGAACAAATCACTAGAGAAATCACAAAGTTTTTGCAGCTGTAAACAAAATAAGTATTATGTAGGAACATATTCACAGAATTATATTCAAATAAAAGAAAGGGCTCACAGTTATTAAAAACTGCTATGTGGGTGCATATGTAATATACGGTACTATGTACTACATGGCTGATTTACTACTGTATGTCATCATATCCAGTAATTAATATTAAGGAAAGATGCAAATAGCTAGCTACCTTTTTTACACTTGACTAGGTAGCTAGTTTATTTAAAATTTCAGTTACTAATGGAAATAACACCTACAGTATAAACTAGCTAACTAGCATATGAAAGCCTGAGTGTGGATGTTTGCTTGAACAGTTTGTGCATTTAAGGATGCTGCAGTGATTGAAATATGAATTTGCTGCATCTTACAGTTTTTAAACACTACTTTAAATGAATTTTCTGAATTCAAAAACATGGAAGTACAGTATAAAAAATGTCTATTAGACTTAATCACATGCTATATGGGGAAAGGTATTAAGTTCTTGCATTACTTCTATTAATAAGTGTATATGTAAATTATGTAATTAATACCTCCAAAAAGTGCTCCGCTTGCTGCTCTCGATCCAGTTTTCTTGATGTTGTAGTGATCAGACCTAAATGAAATGATCAACATTATCATCTAATAATACACAGTCCAACATTTTAAATAACCATGCCACTACAATAAACGTTTGGTGCCATACATTAGAATAGCCATGGAATCAGAATCAGTGGTAATTATCCGTATGTAGCTATACTGTACTGTAGGTGGGTCCAAGCAGACAGAATTTTCTTTCTGTACACCACCACAGTGGATTTGAAATGAGGCAGAGAAATGTGATCAAAGCATAGTTTTTCAGCTTTATTACAAAAGGGTTTAACAAAAATATTGCATTGAATGTTTAATAATTGCATTTTTACATAGATCCTCCAATTTTTAGGCTGAAATGTAATTGGACAAACTTACACAATTAGCAATGTAAGGATTATTTTAATACTTTTAAGCAAATCCCGAGCTGAGTTTCCTCCTTTGAGATACTGATACTGCCTTTAGTTGCAGTTTGTTTATGGCTCTGCTTTCAGAATTTTGTCTGACTTGGCCATTTAAGAACATTCCATTTCTGTGCCTTAAGAAACTCTTGGGTTCTCTTTCACTGTATGTTTTACGCCATTAACTATCTGTACTGTGGACCAAAGGACTATCAGTTTCACTACATTTGACTGTATCTGAGCAGAAAGTATAGCTCTCTACACTACAGAATTCATCCTCTTCCTTCGATGAGCAGTCACATCGTCAACACCACCCAGCCATACATGCCCATGCCCATGCCATAACACTGCCTCCACCATGTCTAACAGATGATGAGGTATTGCTTTGGAGACATCTGGCCAAATAATCTCGTTCCAGAACTGGACAGGCTTTATTTTATATGTTCACTAGCAAAATCTAAATCTGTTTTTAAGAGTTTGCATATTGAGGTAAACCCTATTTGCATTTGTGAAGGCATCTCTTGATTGTAGACTTCAACAATGATGGGGCACTGGTAGCTCAAGTGTTTAAGGCTCTGGGTTGTTGTTCTAAGGACTGGGATTCAAGCCCCAGCACTGCTATACTGCTGCTGTTGGGCCCTTAAGGCTCTCTGCTCCAGTGGTGCTGTGTTATGGCTGACCCCAACTTACAATACTTGGGATATGCAACAAAAGATTTCAGTCTCTTTTTATACGTCTTCCTCCTTAAGAGTGTTCATGACTTTGATTTTTCCATATGAAATAATTCTGTAATAATCCATTTCAGTTGTCTTCCAATGTTTTCTAGGCCATTTGGTGTTGCCATATTGTACCAAATTGTTGACTTGGTCTCTTCTAAAGTTTCTGTTAGTCATTTGATAGGTGTGCTTTGATTATTTTAAATGTAATGACACTGATACCTCACTGACACATCTTTGGACTGCATATTGAGAATACCAAATGCAAGCTTCCAAATGCAAATTCAACACTTGTATTCGGCTCCAGATATTCAACTGAGTTTGTCATGAAACTACAGCACCTGGCTGCTTAGCAGTCATTGGTCCAATACTTTTTTATCCTGTGAAAATGTAATGTTTAGGAAATATTTTTGTTAAACCACTTGAATTAAAGCTGAGAGTCTACAGTTCAATCATATGCTGATTGCGTAGTTTCAAAATGACAAAAAGTGTGTCACTGTCCAAATACTTATGGCCCAACTATAAATACAAATAATACATCACAAATTTAAAACAAGCTTGTGTATGAAGGAGGAGGGACTGGACAGCATCCCAACATCCGAGCGAAGGGGAATGTTTGCACAGCTCAGTTTTTTGAGTTCCCTGTGACCTCTATAAAATTATAAAACTACCCTCCTGAGATATTCAGACTGGAAAGATACTATAATCAAAGATTTTCCCTGACAATGGGCAGATTCAAAATAAATTAAAGACATGTCAAACATTGGCCCACATTCCTGTCGATCCTGTAGAAAGAGTAAGGAGCTGAAAAAGAAGCAGATGGCATAAAAAGCATAACTAATGTCCATGTTATAATTTTGAAACTGTGGCTACAAGAAAGAGTGCAGCGCAGCTGAACGTGTTATCTATTCCCAAATGTGTAACATGCTGATCCAGAGAGACTCCATTAAACAAATGACAACAGCTGTGAACTGGCAGCACACACATACATGCAGAGTGACTACAAAGAGAGCATTAAAGCCAGGAGGCAAATTTATAGCAACAGAAAAGACATGGGCCAGCAAAGACATAAGACAAAACTATGTGTAACTATACTAACGGGAAAAAAAGATTAACATCATCAAATGCTAGCCATAAAAAGCTGCCAGTGAAACAAGAACATAATTAAATCATTACTCAATAAACTACAACTTAAGTAATCACTGACCCAAACTAAAGCAAAAGCATAAATATAAAGGCATCTCAATTTAATTTCCTGTATGTCCAATATTATATAGTTTTAATACACGGTAGTATAATCTTATGTAGTTCTTTTATTTATTTATTAATTATAAATCGAATAGGATATGGCCTCCTCCTTATTTTTTGAATCAGACATTCTAAGAAGATGAAAAATGTAAAACTCGACAGTAAACACGTCTATCTCTTCCATAAGAAACAAGATGTTCACTGTATTTACTAGATAAGCACACACACACACATACAGCATATCACTCTATATTCTTATCATTTGGTACATTGATTTTACATTGAAACGTGCCAGTGAATGATTTTACATCCTCACGTGCCACTGAATGTGTGCCATCTGACAATGCAGGTCACAGCTACTCTGTAAAGCTCTCCCAGGAGGATGAATTACGATTTAATTATTTAATTTAGCTTTACAAATTGATCACTCATGAGTCATGGCGTATGCAGGCAGAAGTAAACACGCTCAGAGATGCAGAATAAGTTTGAGCAGGAGCAGAATATATGACATATTGCATCCTATATGTGTGGAGACAAGTGTGTGTGTGTTAGAGAAGTGGCTCGTAGATGATCTGACACAGAAGGTAATTACTAGGCAGCTAGCAAGCACATGGATCAATACCTGTTATTGCCCATCTCCGATTGTGCTGCCACTGGCCTCATTTAACTACTACACAAAGTAAAACCCATGAGTTAAAATGCAGAAGTACTTCAGAGCTGGTAAAGTCTCTCTCTCTCTCTCTCTCTCTCTCTCTCTCTCTCTCTCTCTCTCTCTCTCACACACACACACACACACACACACACACACACACACACACACACACACACACACACACACACATTATATAAACATATACAGTGGTGTGAAAAGATGTTTGCCCCTTCCAGATTTATTTTTTTTGCACGTATGTCACAATTTAATGTTTAAGATCAACAAACAAATTTAAATATTAGTCAAAGATTACACAAGTAAACACAATATGCAGTTTTTAAATGAAGGTTTTTATTATTAAGGGGAAAAAAAAAACACATGGCCCTGTGTGAAAAAGTTTTTGCCCCCAGTTAAAACATAACATAACTGTGGTTTATCACACCTGAGTTTAATTTCTCTAGCCACACCCAGGCCTGATTACTGCCACACCTGTTTGCAATCAAGAACTCACTTAAATAAGACCTGACTGACAAAGTGAAGCAGACCAAAAGATCCTCAAAAGCTAAACATCATGCTGAGGTCCAAAGAAATTCAGGAACAAATAAGAAAAAAGTAATTGAGATCTATCAGTCTGGAAAAGGTTATAAAGCCATTTCTAAAGCTTTGGGACTCCAGCGAACCACAGTGAGAGCCATTATCCACAAATGGCGAAAACATGGAACAGTGGAGAACTTTCTCAGGAGTGGCCGGCCGGCTGACCGGCTTGCCTCAGTTCAGGTCAGTGATCATGACTCCACCATTTGAAAGAGACTGGGCAAGAATGGCCATCAAGGCAGAGTACCAAGATGAAAACCACTGCTGAGCAAAAAGAACATAAAGACTTATATCTGATTTGCTAGAAAAAATCTTGATGATCCCCAAGACTTTTGGGAAAATAGTCTGTAGACTGGCAAGACAAAAGTTGAACTTTTGGGAAGGTGTGTGTCCCATTTACATCTGGCGTAAAAGTAACACTGCATTTTAGAAAAAGAGTGTCATACCAACAGTAAAATATGGGGGTGGGAATGTGCTGGTCTGGGGCTGTTTTTGCTGCTTCAGAACCTGAAAGACTTGCAGTGATAATGGAGCCATAAACTCTGCTGTCTACTAAAAAATCCTGAAGGACAATGTGCGGCCATCTGTTTGTGACCTCAAGCTGAAGCGATCTTGGGTTCTGCAGCAGGACAATGATCCAAAACACACCAGGAAGTCCACCTCTGAATGGCTGAAGAAAAACAAGACTTTGGAGTGACCTAGTCAAAGTGCTGACCTGAATCCTATTGAGATAATGTGGCATGACCTTTAAAAGGCGGTTCATGCTCGGAAAACGCTCGAATGTGGCTGAATTACAACAATTCTGCAAGATGAGTGGACCAAAATTCCTCCACAGCACTCTAACAGACTCAATGCAAACGTTTGACTGCAGTTCTTGCTGCTAAGGGTGGCCCAACCAGTTATTATGTTTAGGGGGCAAGCACTTTTTCACACAGGGCCATGTGGGTTTGGCTTTCGTTTTCCCTTAATAATAAAAACCTTCATTTAAAAACTGCATGTTGTGTTTACTTGTGTTATCTTTGACTAATATTTAATTTTGTTTGATGATCTGAAACATTAGTGTGACAAACATGCAAAAATTAACAAATCAGGAAGGGGGCAAACACATTTTCATAACACTGTTTATATACACACACAGTGTCATTGAAAGTTTGTGAACCCTTTAGAAATTTCTATCTTTCTGCATAAATATGACCCAAAACATCATCAGATTTTCACAGTCCTAAAAGCAAACCCAAACAAATTAAAGAGTAACAAATAACGTTTTAGAATGCAAAGTCAATGTCCCAACTTTAATCCAAAAAATACATTTGTGGAAAGACCTGAAGCAAGCAGTTCATGTGAGGATGTCCACTAAAATCTGTGTTGAATCTCTTCTGTACTGAAGAATGGAATTAAATTCTTCTAAGCTGTTGTGCATTATTGATTAAAAGTTACCCTAAACTTTTCTTAAAGTTATTGCTGCACAGGGAGTCTGAACACCTACTGAAAGCAAAGGGTCACATTATTTTGTAAGTCACATATATGTAATGCTGGATCATTTTTCTCAATAATTAAATGAAGAAGCATAATATTGTTGGCTCATTTGTTTGATTTGATCATGTTTTGGCTCATATTTATACAGAAATATAGGAATTTCTAAAGATTTCACAAACGTACAAGTCAACACTGTATATTGATTGTGTCAATACTGTATTATCCATTATGCTTTTTAGTGATTTGTTTGCTTTTGTGGCTGCAGTATTAGATGAATTTTTGGCTTCACTGCACAAGGCCAATATAACTAGAAGTGAAAAATGGCTAAAATTACCTCACTTTGGAACAGAATTAATCTAAGTCAATAAAATATATTTTGATCAGTATGTATTTTCCTGCTGAATAGTCATACATTTTTTAAACACAGCCCCTCTACCTATTCTAGAAAGAGACTCAAATCATTTAAGAGTACTGAGGCATGCCAGTTTATCATATATCATATATACTAAAACAGAAAGAATAACTGTGTTAATAAGGAGGGTAAATTGATATCAGCTCAGTAACTAAGTGCTAATGTTAGCAATTTTCCTATATAATTTCCCCAAATATTCCAGTTTTCCTATAATGTTGCTATCTAGCATATTACTCAACTAACTCATCTGTTAAGAGATCTTCTCTCACTCTCTCACTCATTTTCTACCACTTATCCGAACTTCTCAGGTCACGGGGAGCCTGTGCCTATGTCAGGCGTCATCGGGCATCAAGGCAGGATACACCCTGGACAGAGTGCCAACCCATCGCAGGGCAGGCACACACACACACCCACACCCATTCACTCACGCAATCACACACTACGGACAATATTCCAGAGATGCCAATCAACCTACCATGGAAACCGGAGTACCCGGAGGAAACCCCCGAGGCACGGGGAGAACATGCAAACTCCACACACACAAGGCGGAGGTGGGAATCGAACCCCGACCCTGGAGGTGTGGGGCAAACGTGCTAACCACTAAGCCCCCCAGTTAAGAGATCTTTTTGGAGATAATTTTTTATTTCACCAGTTATTAGCTAGCAAATGCAGATTCCAAACTTCAGTACTGTAGCCCCTTTGCACATATGGCTAATGTTATTGTAAATGACAAAGCTAACATGACTGAAGCAGCATAGCATAAGCTAACTAGTATCTAATAAAAGTACAATTCTGAGAGTGCTCATTACACACTTTAGTTTAGTGGGTAATGTCTTTATGGTGGTGATCCATTTATTTTGAAGGTCGAATAAAATTTTATTACCTTCCTTCATTTTTAGTTATAGCAATTATTTTACCCTGACACACATCACACATGTAATGGCTGCAAAAAATAAACTATAGTGGTTTTCAATAAAAAAAATAAAGTTTTTACAAGCATACTAGAATAAAAACCACAAAGTCTCTGACTATATCTACGCTGTTTTCTAAGTTGTATCTAAGGTCAAAAGGGTGTTAAACTTTTTCAAAGTTTGAAAATATCACATACTTTTGATGAATCACAGCAAAACAGAAAAGCAACAGCATGAACTTTACAATACAGGCACCAGTGAACACTGCATTTTGGAGAAAGGTAACAGTTTTGGAAGAAATCATGGGAGTAGATTGGTTTCATCTGATAGTATTTCATATTGAGACATTTTATTAAAACAGACAATCGTGTTCTTTTAAAGAGAAAACAGATTTGTGTTAGGAGCATAGTTATAATAATTGTAATAAAAATGGTTACAATTATTAATTTAATTTGAAAATATAATAGTAATACTTTTTATTCAAGTTCATCAATCAGTATTAAATAAACAACTAATATATGGATTTTTTCCTAATCAGGCGTCATCAGGCATCAAGGCAGTGCCAAACCATCGCAGTGCATACACACTCTCATTCACTCACGCAATCACACACTATGGACAATTTTTCCAGAGATGCCAATCAACCTACCATGCATGTCTTTGGACCGGGGGAGAAAACCGGAGTACCAGGAGGAAACCCCCGAGGCATGGGGAGAACATGCAAACTCCGCACAGACAAGGCAGAGGCGGGAATCGAACCCTGACCCTGGAGGTGGGAGGCAAACGTGCTAACCCCCTACACTGCAACACTACACTTACCTTTATCTTTCTGCATTATCAATGAACTGTCCTAAAATTTGCTCTAAGTACATTTTCAAGTTTTAATGGACAATATTTTAAAGACAGTCTGAATCTTCTCACCTGTCTTAGAATTGATGGTGAAGAAGTTTTGTGGGTTTCCAGCAGTGATGCGGTACGTGAGATGGTTGTCTAAAGAGGTGATATCAGGGTCGCTGGCCTGTACTCGCACCACTGAAACATCTTTGGGTGAATTCTCCAAGACATAAGGATGATAGATAGGCTCAGAGGTCAAAGGGGCATTATCGTTGACATCCTCTACCTGGACATACACCTCGATGGATGAAGAGAGTGGTACAGCCCCTTGGTCTGTGGCGTAGACAGTTAGCCAGTATGAGTCCTGCCTCTCACAGTCTAGAATACTAGATGTGTAGATCACTCCTATTAAGGAAAATCACAAAACATTATAAGTCTGAGCACATAACATGCAATAACACTCAATTAGCACATAAGGCATGGGCAACATAAATGTTTTCTTATTTATGATTTTATCATTATATATAAAATTATACCACTATAGTTACTGTTTCTTAAAGCCTCTTTTAAGTCAAGATTTTTTTTGAAAAAATATCCTATTTTGTAATATAAATAAGCCAGCACTCCATATCAAAATGAAATTACTTTATAATACTGGTAATACGTTTCCAAAGATCCGCAATGTTTTTTAAGCATTATAAATCTGATTTATTCATATTGAAGGAGTAGACCATTTACGATTCATCATAAGCTGTCAGAAGTCAATCTATATGAAATGATACACACTTATAGAAAGGAAATTATTTATAATAGTACTATTTGGCTTTTCCCAGGTTAGGATGAGTTCCTGTCAATGAATCTTCCTGGTATCATCCCAGTAAGATTTTAATTGCCACTGTTGCCTCTGGCTTGCTCATTAGGGATAAATGATACTTTTATGCATTTTTAATACATGTCCTGAATTTAAATATTTCTGCAAAGCTGCTTTATGTTAATGTCCAAAAAGTGATATACTGTACAAATAAAACTGAACTGAAACGCTGTAGGTGTCAAAAGAGTGCTTTGGGTTTTTCAGTTATTAGACAAGACTAGAAATTTAGTTACAATGAATGGGAACATAATACCGATGCAGTTTGATAGCTTCACATCAAGTCTTTATAATACAAATACAATTTGTCCTGTACTACAATTTTAAAATAAAGAATATCACACTAATCTGAATATGCTTAGGATGTTGACTTCAAGCATTTATTTTTAAAAACACACTAGCTTTATCAAAAGCATTCGTGTTTCCTCATTGGAGCTGTGCTGACCTTCTAATCTAATCTAATTTGTTGGAGAATCTTCTCTGGGGAAATTTACCCAACTACCCAGGCTACTGAACATAAGCTCCAGCAATGGGAAAGAAATTTGCCCAGCTTGCAGGTATTAACAGCATAGTACTTTTACTTTCTCATTCATTTCCTACAAAATGCTGTGAATAAAATCTTTAATCAGTATTTGAAAGTAAGATAATGAAAAAGGCAAAAATATGTACATAAATAAAGGATTTTTATTCATGTGCGTCTTGTTTTTGCTGTGAAGGCGCAATACTGTGCCAGAACCATAACTGCTGAATGAACAGATTTTTAACGGGTGGTGTCAAATCCACACTCACATGGTACAGTTTTTTACATTTAATGTTGAAGAAATCATCTGGACTTGAGAGCCTCTTACTGTAGGGAACAACTGCCATGGCAACACCCAGGGACTGGACGACCTTCAGCTCTTCAACATAGAACATCTAATCGTTCCTGACCAAAGTGCTACCTCTGCCATTTTGTGATCGGGATCCTCAAATACTGCAACGCTCCCAGATGTAAATATGATCACCACTGGGGCTTTGAGCTGCCGACAAAGTCACCCAGCACATGGCAGTGCAGCAATCAGACAGCTGTCCCCATCCACTAGTCCATACTATGGAACTCACTTCAGTACCACTCAGCTAGAAAGTGCTGCCTCAGGGGTTCCAACTAGCACATCCACCATGAGCAAAAAAAAGTCTACTCAGGTCACCCAGCACGCTGCTCCTAGAGTGTAATTAGGATTGAACAGGCTTCTGCAGAAGGTATTAAGCACCACAGGACATACACACATGCATACAAATGTGCATACATTTACACACTAGACTATAACAAAGAGAGACAGATGATGGATCACCTCACAATAGGATAAAGCAGCAATTCACATAACACCTTCATTTCGAAAACAAAAAATATGTATTCATTCTTTTTTTTAAAAAAATGCATTCACTCTTTAACTAGTCTGGTGACAATAAAGGTCAGAAAGTACAAACTTGAAAATACCTTAATATAACAACCTTGCCATCTTTAATCAGTTATTTCCACACATGTAAAAATTAATCTAACTGCTTATGGCCTGTTTAAAAATCTACTATTTTAAAGAACTGATTAGCTAATTATGTATTGTAAAAACTATGTTCATGTAAAGCACATTAGTTTTAAAGGACATTTACAAACGGATTTTCTGACAAACAAACAAAATGAGAAACCCAACTATATAAGAAATATAATTCCACATCTGTCCAGTGGCCAAACTTCTTTAAACATACAATTAAATGGGTGCACATGAACACATGTCTCTTTTTGCACAGATTGCTTTGCTCTTGCACAGAAACACTCAGATTTGTGCTGTACACTGCATTGTGCAAAAGTTGGTATCCTTGCTTTCTGGTAAATGTGAGGTAATGTTAGGTAACATTCTGGTTCGAATGAAGTAACCTTCAGACCTGTGACCTAAATGAATAAGATTAATAACATGATTTTGACATGAATAGGAAGCACATGATTTTTTTTCTTAATAGAAAACTTGCACTAATATCAATGTGCTGCAGTGTGCGATAAGTTTAGTTCATCGTTAATAACTGCTTGTTCAGGGTCAAAGTAGATTATATTAGGTTTCTAGGCAGGTACCATCAAGCACATATCTCTAAACGTAGAAGAAATATGTACTAGAAAATGGAGCTGAGGTTGAAAAAGTGTCAAAATCAGAAATCTCGGACAAAGTTATCTGATTTCTGGTTGTTTATGGCATTGCTAGCAATTAAACAAATACTTTGATGCAACAAATCGCTGTTTCTGTCAGTTAATGGAAACAAAAACGTTAAGAGCTGGCTGTCCTTGTAATGTAATGCCTGTTATCTAAGAATTCACATAATAGTGATCCACATAATAGTATGTTTCTCAGAGACAGGAAGAAACCTTAGATCCCAAAAGAAACCCATACATATACGGTGAGAACATGCTTATAAAATGCACAGACAGTTGCTTGGGATCGAAGTGGGGGCCCTGGAGCTGTATGGCCGCAATGTTACAAACCAGATCATAGAAGATGCCTGCTTGGTAGGTCTCATTAGAAAACTAGATCAAAAAATTGGCATACTTTTACATGTTTCACAAAAAATGAAGGAATATGAATGAACTAGATAAGCATATTGAATATGAAATATTTTTTTTAATCCTTATACAGTATGTGATATTGAACACAAGCTATGCATGTGTCACCAGAATCACATTCGATTTACATAATAAGATCTTAGGTCAACAAAATCCTTTTCCTGATTTTAAAAGTCTTGAAATAAAATAGAGTCAAAGCTATTGAACTCATTGGTCCTAAATTGCTTTTCAAGTCTAAGAAACCTTTTCGTAAATGCCACATCCTGTGAATATTAAAGACTTGTTCAGTTCTTGCACATCCCTTTAAGGCCCTTCTATTCTAAGCCTGGTCTTTGTTTTGTTTAACATATAAATGTGATCTCTACATATAATTATAATTAAACCTAAGTGACTTAAGTTCATGGTAAGAGACTTAAGCTCACGCTAAATTCTCTCTGCTCCCATGCCTTCAGGGAAACATGAAATACCTCCAAAAAATGCAACATGGTAATAAGATTATTCTGATTCTGTCAATGAAGATATGCTGTATTTATGTGTTTTTCCTTTCTAAATGAGTTTGATATAGGGAATTTTACCAGGAATAAAAAAAGGCAAGGGATCAGAGGTAAATTAAAGCTGAGTCTACTCCGTGACAGCAATCTAAATGAAAATGTGCTTTGACTTATTTCTCTGAGTTCTGGTGAGAATACCAATAGCTGCTAAAGGCAGAGACATGGAATGAGGATAAGCATTTTATAAATCCTATCCATCTTTTTAGTTCACTGTGACATTTAAACAGAGGAAGTTAATTTTACTAACTCGCTTTAACACATACAGCGCTACAATCAATCACAGCAGGTGTTAAGAGGAAAATTAAAGTGAGTATATTTTACTCTACATTTTTACAGGAACAACATACAGAATTCACTCTTTAGAAAATTATTCTGACACAAAATCTCAGCATGTCTCCTAATATGGAAGTTAATTAGATGCTAATTAGCGGATTTGTAGAGAAACACTAAAGCCAAAGCCAGTGTCATCGACCAACAAAAAAACAGTGCTGACTTTAAACATGAAATAAATCTTGAGGGTTGTTTTTAGTAGAAAATACATCCTCATCTGCAGCGCTGACATGGCTAGCCACACTCATAGCTTTAAACACTGCAAGATTAACATACTCAACCTAAATAGTTGACATGTGAATGGAGGACCACAGCTGTGTTACCCCACAGCACTCTAGCCATTTAATCAATAGTAATTAGCTGTAATTAATGATCAGACTGCTGCTCAACATGCCACATCAGTAATTGTGAATCTTTATTTTATTGGGAGGGGCTATTTTTTTTTCCTCCAGCAGAATTCTGCTGAATCAGCCTTCTACATTGTACACTCTTACTAAAAGTTATGAACTCAATCTCTGCAACCAAGTGCCTTTTAAGAATGCTTATTCAAAAAGCATGAAGGTTAATTCTTGCTTTCTAGATCAGTAGTTTGCTCTGACGGCTCACAGAGGCAATTTCATCTGATAGAGCAACAACCTTGTAATAATATGTAATTGGCAGTCTGTTGCTAGCACAAAGAAAAAACGCATTATTGTAACATGGAAAAATGTAATAATTGTATAATCATCTTTTCCCCCTATCAAGCAGGTGAAGCAGGAGAACTGATTAATAGACTGCATAGTTATGCACCTATGTAGGTTTTTATTCTATGTTAAGAACCTGCTATTGGGTAATGTCCAGAAGAACATGAATAATTAATGATACACTTTCATATAATAGAATCATTAGTGTTAATCTATCTTATTAATTACTAATGTCCTTCATGGGGCAAATGATATATAATGTGTGTGCTCTGAAAATAAAAGAGAAATGAATGTCTTTACCACAAAAGGGGTGCACAGAATGTATTTAAGTGATTAAATACATACCAGTTTCTTCATCAATGAAGAACCTGCCAAGGCCACTTCCAGATTTGATTGAGTATCTCAGTAGGCCATCCTTGCCCTTGTCGCTGTCCTTAGCAGTGATTTGAGCCACACTTGTTCCAAGGCGTGAGTTCTCCTTAACAGTGGCTTTCACTGCAAATTCAGTGAAGACAGGCTCGTTGAAGTTTTCATTAACATCAACCACCTCCACCTCAATGTAAGACAAAGAACGAAGCCGAGTGGAAAAATCACAATCCTCTGCAACCACAGAGAGATTGTAGAACTGCTGCTTTTCAAAGTCCAGTTCCTTTGCCACTTTGACAGCTCCACTCTCCATATTAACCTTGAACGTCCCATTGAAGTCATTGGTCAGGAAATAATTTACTCTGCCCCCTAGACCAAGGTCAGGATCTTGGGTTTGCAACCATGTGATGACGGTGCCTATGGGAATGTCTTCCAGTACACGACAGCTATAACTCTTGGGAATAAACATGGGTGGGCAGTCATTCAAATCCTCCAGGTAGACTTTTAGAGATGTCACTGATGATTTTTGATTCCCTCTCTCTGCCTTGTCTCTGGCTTCAATTTTCAGGGTAATATCTGACAATGACTCTCTGTCCAATTGGCCAGAAACATAGACCCAACCAGTGGCACTGTTAATAATGAAAAGTTGTGTACGGGTCAATAAAGTGTAAAAGATTTCACCGTTATGATCCAGGTCAATATCTGAAGCTACGATTTGGATCACTTCTGTGCCAATGGCTGTATTCTCTGGGAGCACTGCATTATAGCTCTCCAAAGAAAACTGAGGACTATTATCATTTACATCATCAATATTTACAGTTAACAGCCTCCAATTGTGCCTCTGAAGCAGACCCATATCATATATACTAATATTAAGGAGGTATCGGTCTGACCTTTCACGATCCAGTGGCTGATAGATATAAATCACACCAGATTCCATATCAATATTGAAACAGCTATCAGTATTTCCATCTGATATAACATGGAGAATACGAGCATTGAAGCCTGTATCTTTGTCAATGGTGTTCACTTTAATAACAGTTGATCCAACAGGCAAATCCTCACGAACTACTACATCAGAGGGAAAGGATTCAAACTGAGGTGTGTGCCGGTTGACAGAATACAGATCACTGTAACCCTCTTCAACCTTTGGCTTGTCTATTGCACTGGCTTTTTTGAGAAGCTGTTCCGCTATTTTTTGTTCAACTTTTGTATCATTACAATTAAAATTCCTGGATGAAACTTTCCCTTTCATAACTGTTATGTTGATGAAGGTGGGCTCAGAGAATAACTCGCCATCTGTGGCTGCTATTTTCAAGCTAAACTGTTCATTTTTAACATTAGTGCCAACAAGAGACTTCCTCAGGGACAATATCCCAGTGTCTGGATTCAAACTGAAGATACCCTGTTCATTTCCAGACAATACCTTATATTTTACCAAACTAAGATCATCGATGTCAATAGCAGAAAGAGTGATTATTGTATGTCCTACAGTGAACTCTTGAGCAATTACTCCTTTACATGACACACGTTCAAAGAGGGGTGGATTGTCATTGACGTTCAATATTTGTACTGTAACATTTACCTCACTCTCTCTTCTATAAGGTAAGCCCCAGTCAGAAGCCCGGACAAGGAACACGTATGTTTCCAACGATGATTCAAAATCAAGCTCTTTTGATGTAATTAGTTCCCCTGTATTCTGGTTAATTGTGAATGGCAAAGGCTGAAGGCTTTGTATACTGTATGTTATGCATCCATTATCCCCGTGATCATCATCTACTGCTGATAAGACAAGTATAACTGTATCAACTGGAGTATTCTCAGTGACAGACACTTTGTAGGATGCCTGGGTGAAAGTTGGAACATTATTATTAGCATCCTCCACAGTGATCTGTACATTGGCACTCAGACCACTCACAGCCTCTACTACCTCTAGTTCAAAACGCTGTTGTCCTAGCATGGTAAAGGGCCTTACTGTTGAGATAACACCAGTAAAACTATTAATAGTGAAATATGTGGATTCAGAAGTAAGACTTAATCTATAGGTGACATACTGTGGCTTAGGAGAAATTGCAACAGTCCGTATGATAGTTCCAAGTGGGGCCATTTCATTAACTGTTGCTCTGTAAACATCTTCTGCAAATTTAAAAAGCACAGGTTCTGGCTTTTTTACCATGAGATGTAGAATCTGAGTGTTGGAAAACCTTGGAGGTATGCCTCTGTCTTTGGCTTGAAAAGTGAGATTATATGCATAAGGAAATGTATTCCAGTCTGCTGGTTCAGATATTTTCAGCAAGTAATCATTGTCACGTGGTGCTCTCTTGAGAACAAATTGCTCCAGTGGGTCACCTTCGATTATACAAACCCACTCAATTTCCCCATTTGGACCTTCATCCAGATCCTCCACTGTGACCACAGCATACACTGGATCTTGGTCTGTTAAAGATGGGATGAGTGCAACCACATTTAATGTTGGTGAAAATTCATTAACACGTATGATGCTGATCATTACTTTTGCTGTGCTGCTCACACCATTGTTCTCATAAACCTTCATTCCACGATCAAATGCCAAAACCTCAAGCTCAAATTTTGTATTCACATCATCACTGGGTTTGGCTGTAAGGTATATAATGCCACTTGTGGGATGGACGGCAAACTCCTCCACTACTTTCTTGAAGAAATAATAGAATTCACCATTAGAGCCTATGTCAGCATCAGTGGCAGTGACCTGGGCAATGCTGGCCCCCAGCGGAGTGCTTTCAGGTACAGTGATGGTATAAGTAGTAGGTGAGAATAAAGGCCTAAGGTCATTCATGTCCATAACTTGCACACTGACTTTTGTAGATGCATTCAGACCACCATTGATTGTAGCTCTTACAATTAATGTGTAGTTGTCCTTTATCTCACGGTTCAAAATGTCAGAGCTTTCACCCTTAGTGTGTATGCGTAAAAAACAGAAGTCTCCCAGAACATATTTCTCTGCTTCAAACAACCCCTCATCATCACCTGACATGATTGAGTATTCGATGTCCCGTGAGATGGACTGTGACAGAATTATCCCCATTTTGACCTCACTCCTTAGGTAAGATCTAGCCGGGGTGTTCTCATAAATAGCAGCATTGTAGACAGACCTGGTGAACTGAAAACCTTGTAATTCAGCAGGCTGAAGCTGTGAACAACAGGTAAGCAAGCAAAGTATCAAGAGGGAAAAGGTGGAGAGATGGGCGCTCATATTTTCCCCACAAAATCTGTTTATATCCATGCCATTACCCGGTGCCCCTGTAAATAAGAAATTACTTGCTGTAAAGAATATACAGACTAATTCACAAAAGCATAGAATTTGGCTGTCTTTAAAATGAACTTGTTGACTTTTGGAAATTCTGAAGTGCTGCCAAGAGTTAATTGTAAAGAAGATGTAAAGAGTTTGATCAGGACGACAAAGTGCTCAGCAGCGAGGCAAGGACTGAATTTACAATTGTTCTAATCTGCAGTGAAATTAATCTCACAGCAGAA
This sequence comes from Tachysurus fulvidraco, assembly GCF_022655615.1. Lineage (NCBI taxonomy): Eukaryota > Metazoa > Chordata > Actinopteri > Siluriformes > Bagridae > Tachysurus > Tachysurus fulvidraco. The sequence goes on along the minus strand of NC_062537.1, from coordinate 9,160,804 downwards.
AGCACACTTAAAGGTCAAAAGGTAATATACTTTGTAAAAACTCAGAAAAGCAAAAAAAAAAAAAAACAATTCAATGGATCTCACTTTAATACACAGTATCTAAATATATATTCACCTTACACATATACACATAGACACACACATATGTGCATATATACCTGCATACATACATACATACATACATACTATATAGATAGATAGACGGACAGACGGACGGACGGACGGACGGACGGACAGACAGATAGACAGACAGACAGACAGATAGATAGATAGATAGATAGATAGATAGATAGATAGATAGATAGATAGATAGATAGATAGATACAGTAGATGTGTGAGTGAGAGAGAGAGAGAGAGAGAGAGAGAGAGAGAGAGAGAGAGAGAGAGAGATACTGTAGGTGTGTGTGTGAGAGAGATAGATAGATAGATAGATAGATAGATAGATAGATAGATAGATAGATAGATAGATAGATAGATAGATAGATAGATAGATAGATAGATGTGTGTGTGTGAGCGCGCGCGTCTGTTGTGTGTGTGTTATGTGCGCGCGCGCGGAGCGTCGCGCGAGCGCGCCGCGAGCGCGGCGCGCGCCGCGCTGCGCGGCGCCGCGCGCGCCAAGAGCAGCGACCAGCACGAGAGAGAGGTGTGTGTGTGTGTGAGAGAGAGAGAGAGAGAGAGAGAGAGAGAGAGAGAGAGAGAGAGAGAGAGAGAGAGAGATTATTCATTACATTATAATTCTCCTAATAACAATAAGCGTTTATACTGCAATGAAGCGAGATGAACTTTCTGTGTTGTCAGTAATGCTGGAGCTCGTAAACAATGAAACTTAACTCATCACTGACGGACTGAAATTTGAATAGGAAAGATATGTCTTACCTCTAGATGAGGGAGTGTAAACTAAAGAATTTACCAACTAAGAACATCACCCTTGCAGCGCAGTCAGATCCTCTTCACATGCTTCATGTCCCTTAGCGCTCACTGTTAACTGCGCGTAGTGCACGCGGCTGTCAGGCGCGCTCCCGAGTCACCAGCAGCTCTGCACGCGCAAACGCGTCTCTGCTGCTCAACTTAGTATTAATCACTTTGTAATAAACATAAACATAACTAGCGGGGAAAAAAACATGAGTATGCGATGTCATTTGTGTGCCTTACATCTGAATATAAATTGTGACGATCTTATTTTATGCAATCCTGTTGTTTCTTTGTTGAATTATAAAGATATTGCTTTCTTTTACTTTAAACTTACAACCTAAAGAAAGCTTTAAGCTCCGCCCACTTGAAAGCGTCAAGACCCGCCCACTCAAGAACATTAAGTCCCGCCCACTTAACACAATATAATAAACAAAGCTTTTTTCTCTTTGCCTATAGGTCAATTTAAGCGTCCCCAGTTAATGTTCTCTATACATCTGTCAGTCGGACTTACTTCAGAGGAACCACATATTAAACCACACAGCTTTTAAAAACAGTTTGTCTCAAAATCTGTTTTTATTTCACCTTCTTTTATTCACAATAAAAATAATTGTCGGATGAAATTTATGGATTTATGAAAATTTTTATTACATATTCATTCCTATCTTTAACAAGAAGGGAAAATGTTTATTACAATTGGATAAAATGACGTTTTCTCATCGACTTTATAAACTTCTGCTAAGGCCATGGCTTAATCTCTTATTGTTGTTGTTGTTGTTGTTTTATTTTTTAAAATCATGTTCTATGTAACTTCCACGTTATTTTTAAAAGTAAGTAATACATTAAAATCAACTGTTGCACATATAAAACACATATTATTGCTAAATTACAGTTTAATTGCACTACATGCAATGAAGTATTTTCACATTGCGTTGTTAATAATTAAATAATAATAATAATAATAATAATAATAATAATAATAATAATAATAATAATAATAATAATAATAACAGGGCGCACCGCTGTCTCTATGGAACCGGCAGGAATCAAGCGCGTCTCCCCTGGAGTTGTTAGTCGAGTCTGACACTTATCAGCCAATTAAAAAAGATGCTACACAATAGCACTATTGTGTCTGGGTAAGATTTATCGCAACAACCAATGAAAAAAATCATATTCATTAGAGAGGGTATTTTCAATGGTCGGTTTGAACAAAACCTCAACAACAAACAGCTTGTCTCCGGACGGGACATTGTCCTCAATCATGACCCTAAAAATGTCTGGGCTTGAGAGGAACTGTTTTAAATAGGAGCAACTTTACTATTGATAAAGGAGTCCAAAAAGGCATTGTATTTGGTTAAAAAAAAAGTGTTTTTTGGGGTGGTGGTTGGGGGGGGGGGGTGGAAATGTCACTTTTGCCTGTCTTCAAAACTTGAGAGCCCTGTAATAATAATAATTTAAAAAAAACCCATACACTTAATATCGTGATCGGCCCTCGATTCGTAATGCCTGGAATCGGAGTATCGACTCTCATTTGGATCGACTTCTCGCACTAGATCTTACGGTTATGGCGGAAGGAGCAAGCGGCAAGAAGCTCTTTAGAACCGACCGAATCCACATCTGGCTCAGCATCATCACTTACTTTTTACTTTAAAGCTTTATATCCATATATGTATTTACAAAATGTCTGTGCTCTGTTATAATAAGGGATGTGCCCAACGTTTTGACCCTGAAAAGAATGAAGACGGTGAGTTAGTAAGCTTGCTAAGCTAAAAGGTTAGCTTCATGCTACAACCGGGTTAAAGAAAAGTCGAGTATAAATAACAGTAATGTCGGCTTGGTTCATATGAACCGGCCATATGTAGCAGAATAAACGTGATTCTCGTTTTTGACGGTTAATTGTAGACAATTTTGTCGATCTTAAAACTCTTAAAGCCAGTCAAATTTGTAGTACGCTAGGCTAAGATGTGTTATGTGTCTAAATACCCGGTTTACTATTATATATTAATAAGCACGGTTAGCTAACGCTAATTCATTATCCACAGATGCATGTACTTATCACCCAGGTGTGCCAGTTTTCCACGATGCCCTGAAGGTAACTTAATGAGGAAGAACTTCTACTTTAAGCAGTGTTATATTTCTTTATTTATTTGGTATGTATATTTGGATTTATATGCTGCTTGTTTTTATTGTCATTAGGGTTGGTCGTGCTGTAAGAGACGCACAACTGACTTTTCTGATTTCCTTAGTATTGCTGTGAGTATAAATTTATGATCAAGTAATTCTTCATTAATAATGAATAGGAATTATTCAGGAATGTGCACTGTTTTTAAATTACTTTCAGGGATGTACAAAAGGACCCCATAACCAGGAGAAACCCCCTGAACCCATCAAACCTGAGGTCAGGACATCCGGAGAAAAGAAGGATGTTGATGACTTTAAACCAAAGTTTAATGAGTCTATCATCCAGGCACCAAAACCTGTTGAAGCAATTCAACGACCAAGGTAATAGACGTTCTAACTTTACTTTTATTTGTCCATCCTGTTAATACTTCAGATATACTTATTTGTAAAATTGTAAAACACATTGTAAAATGTGTTTTAGCAGAGGACATGCAGCAAATCTCTGCTTTTTGTTTTTGCAGTGGAGATGAACCAATATCAAGATTACCACAGAAGGTCTCTGCTTCACTTAAGCAAGCTTTAGAAAAGCTCAAGTTATCAGATAATGCACCAGAGAAAAAAGGTGAGTGAGAGGGTTTAATGTTGAATTTGTTGGGACCTGATATCTGATATCTTTAAATCTGCCTTTAAAATAAGACAATAGGTTTCCTTTGGCTGCTGGGGTTAGGACTAGGGTAGGGTAAATGCATGCATGGCATTTAATTAGCTACATTAATAATCATGTCATGGTCAAAGCTTGTCAATTTTGCAAAAAAATCACAAGGCAAGACAAGCTTGTTTCTTTCTGTTGTTCTTTATAAAGGGAATAAGTTCTATATTTATTTTACAGAGGAAGAAGGGGATGAAATTAAGATTGGAACATCTTGTAAAAATGGAGGCTGCACTAAGGTACGTTTGTGTACAAACTTTACAACTAGTAGATAACTTTGTCTCCACTGCCAGCTAATAATTACTGAATATTTGGTTTTGACCATGCTATTCATTAGACCTTCAATGGAGCAGAGAGCAATGAAGAAGTTTGCATGTATCATGCTGGAGTCCCAATCTTCCATGAGGGGTAAACAAATAACTAATCATAACTAATCAACAATAATTCTCTACTAGAATAGAATAATAATTCTGGCTAAAATTGGGGCAGGGAAACATTGTATCATCACCATTCTGGTTTTCTTGTCAGGATGAAATACTGGAGCTGCTGCAAGAGGAAAACATCTGACTTTAATACTTTTCTATCTCAGGAGGGCTGCACCAAAGGAGAACACCTATGGCGGAAAAAAGACATGGTGTGTGTTTGTGTGAATGTTTAGAATAGTATACGATGAGAATGGTTTGTAAAACATTGCATTATGGTAAAATATTTGACACCACACTTGGGTTTATATTTATGCAGTTGTTCTAGCACATTGTAGCTCATTTACAGGGAATTGGAATCCAAGACTTATAAGATCACAAGCAATTAATTTTACTCTACCAAGACAGCTAAAAAGAACACTGTTCGACTTTCAATATTATTACTGTCTTGAGTGTTGTTTTGCCTTCTTGTTTAATTTTCAGCCTTTCTTTTAAGTATGAGCATCGAAAGACTTTTCAAAAAATCAGGCCAACATTAGCAGTGTCTGCCATTTTGTCCCGAAATGTATTGAAGCTTCTAGCTGAAGATGGAAATGTTCACTAGATAGAATAAACAACACATTTCAGAATTCCAAAAATCAATGTCATAAAATTCACAAATGACATCTACAGCAACCTGGAAGTGATTTTAATTAGCAGCAGTATGTTTGGCATGATAGACATGTTCATTCCCAGTTTACTGACTGGCAGCTAAGTACAAGTTTCCACCCCCCCCCAAGAGGTCTCCCAATCATAATAAGGATAAGCTGTGTATAAATCCGGGCCAAACAAAAAGCACGCTGTTCAGTTACATTAACATTTATTTGTTTAGAAGATGGTTTAATCCAAAGTGACTAACAAATGAGGAAACGGATATACATAGATACATTAAGTAGTGATACCAAGCAAGATTTTTAATTGAGTGCTAGGGGAGTATTAGAATTGAGAGTTGAGCTAATGTAAATGTATATTATTATATTTGTGTGTGTGTGTGTGTTTGTTTATTTATTTATTTATTTATTTGAAGTGTGGACAAGTTGAGTTAGTTAAGTGTTCATGGAAAAGGTGGGTCTTTGAAGATCACACCATTATTACACCACAGAGGGACAGTCAGTTTGGTGACACGTTAAAAGCCTGTTGTCCAATGAGAGTTCATTTTTCATTGGGCTTTAATAGCTGTGTAGTAGTGCTGGGTTGCAAGCTTAAGAGAAGATTTTCATGCAAGAATTTGAATTTAGTGAACGATCAGGCTTTTTGTGTTCAGCTGAACATGCCTTTCCAGATTTAGTGCCCCTTTTCTTGTTATTATAACCTCGTTACTGTAGAATTTGGAGTGTGGATTCTGGATGTACCCATTCAGTCACAAGAGCACTGAGGTCAACTTCACTTTGTGTACAGGGACATTTTCCTGCTGAGAAATGGTCTGGTATCAGTCTCATCACTTAATGCTTCAAAAACCCCAATTTCCATGTGCTTGCCTGTCATGGTCCACTTTGTGAGATAATTGTAATGAGTTCATTATTTCATTAGTTCATTAATTCAATAAGTTTGTACTTTTTGTTAATGTTAACAGATTTTAATTGGTATTCAGTTGTCTGCTGCAAACTCTACAGTTTCTGTAATTGTGTGTGTGTGTGTGTGTGTGTGTGTGTGTGTGTGTGTGTGTGTGTGTGTGTGTGTGTGTGCGCATAAAAAATTGACAGCTGGTATTTAGAAACTGAATTTATTAGGCCAGTTTCACTATGCCTCATATCCAAAAAAAAAAAAAACCCCAGATGAAAGCATGACATTCACTTTGTGAGGTGTGCACACTTAGCTGGCAAACTAGCAATTAGAACATCTTTTGTAGACTCAGCCAGTTTGTTAAATCATCTCTTTATATTTAATGTAATCTCTGCAGGCAGAAAGCCTAGGTAGTTTTATAAGAAAAAATAAAACGTCAACTTTTTGCTTGAAGTACAGTGGCAACATATGTCACAGCATATGTTCATTTTGGCTCTTGGACCCAATTTATCTCCAGCAACAGCATTGCTTCCCCCCAGACAACCACATTTGGGTCCTGATTTGAAACATAATGCTGTTGTGTACATCTGTTTCCAGGGTAAGAAGGTTGTGCCATGCAGGTTTGATTGGCACCAAACAGGAAGCCAGGTCACCATAACAGTCTATGCCAAAAACGCCGTCCCTGAGCTTAGCTACGTGGACGCCAATAGTACCCAGGTACAAAAGCACTAAGCCATGAAACTTCTGTCTGTATTTTTATTTTGCATTTTAGAGTTTTGTCTGTGGTCGTTTCTGTTCGATTTTTGATGTTTTTACATTTTCATATCAAGTTTAGTGTTGACTTTTACAATGTTAAATGCAAAATCATTATTACTAGTAATGAGCTCAAAACTCAAATGACTTTCTAATGATAACGAGTCTTTCTGTTGCAGTTGGATATCCACATCACATTTGATGGAGATAAGGAATTTGAACAGAAGATAATTTTATGGGGTGTAAGTACTAAACTTCCTGCATCTCAGAATTCATGACGTGTAATGGTGTTAAAGACTACAATGCTCATACTGAACATACTTTCCCTTGATTATTGTGCACAGTAGTGATAAAATACTGGTATACAGTTCACTATCCAGTGTAGCATTTAATTCTGATTCCTTTCATTAGTTCTTGGAGTTGTTCCTTGCTTGTTAAGGATCTAAATGTAAATCATGAAGATTTCTGTAATACTGCTTTGTGATGGTGTATTCTTAATCTCTATGGAAATAACTGTCATTTGAATTGTGTACACATTTTGTGTTTATACATCTTGCAAATCGTTTTAAAAGGTCAGAGAAATAAAAAGAAAATTTGGTTTTTATTTAGCTCTGCCCTAAATAAGCTAGTTCACATAACAGAAGTTTATATATAGTCTACAAGGTAAAGTGATCACTGAATATTTGCATCTTTTTTAATAGTAGATTTGTCTGAAAATTATAGTCACTGTTGGAAGTAAATAAATATTTAGAAAAGCAAATTATGTACAGGACCTGGAAGGTTTTTCTGAAGAATACTGGGTAATGTATTTGTTCAGGACAAACAAAGGATTCATGAATAAACATCACAAAACTTATCAGTTCTGGATCATCCTGGTAATAACACACAGTATTAAGAATACAACATAAATAAAAATGAGATGTAATTTTTATCATCCCATTTTTTCCTCATTTATCATCCCTTCCCTTTTTCTTCTTTGTTTTTAAATTCATCATTTTGTAAAACTGTATACAAACATCATTGCTCAGGACTAAAAAGCAAGCTTTTTTTCTCCTCATAGGTTATCGACACAAACAAAAGCACACTGAACATGATGGCTGCGAAGATTGAGATTGTTTTGAAGAAAGCTGAGCCGATGTTGTGGGCACGACTGGACCTTCCACCAGTAGTCAGTCCACCCAAAGAAGAGGAGAAGAAAAGAGAGCATGATAGTGATAGTGATAGTGATGATGATGATTAGATGAATATACATTACTGTGAGAGATTTCTGATCATTTCCTATGAAATTACTGAACAAAGAATGAAATATCATGATGCATGAAAGACATTCTATGAAGACCAGTATTTCCTGTGTTCACAATTCATTGCACATGGCAGTGTAAAATGCAGTTATGCTTTTCTTTAAATTAGATCCAGAGTTTCTATTCTAATAGTATTACACTATGAACGGTTATGAGGTGTCATTTTCCACAGTAGACTGCTTGAAGCAGGGTCATTTAGTTTAATATTACAATGAAGGACATTACTATTGTCATAATTGTAAAATATCAAGTTGACACCAGATTACAATGGAAATAGCCATGGTTTTAGCAGCGCACTGCAAGTCTCCTAATTCCTTCACATTCCCATAGATTAACTTTCCATGTCTTTAAAACATCACGCCTTTAACTTGAATGTTATGTTTAGTAAACTATGGACCAAACCTAACACTGAAACTGAGCGTTATTTAAATGAGGTCAGATGAAAAATTCATTTTATATGCAAAACCTACAATATTTTACAAAGTCCAAGACCAAATCCACGGATGTCTAAAATGTAGGAGGCCCAGAAGGGTTAGCAGATGTTGGGTTTGGAGCTTTGTTGTCCAGTTGGTACTCTCAACAAAATGGCCAGTTGAGTCTCACTTTTTTGTTGATTTTGACTGATTTAAAAATGTCTTTTTATTGTCAAGGCAGCAAAATGGCCTAGGAATAGAAAAAGATACAGAAAGGAAATACATTATTTGGTCAATTACAGTGTATTAATTGTTACACGTTCTAGATTTCTTCCCCCCCATTTGTGCTTGGATGTGCTAGAATGAACCAGCTCTCCTCCATCACATGACAGTTACCAGCCAGGGAGGATAAAGGCTAACAGTGTTTCCTATGAAAAATGGGAAGCCAGACACAGCAGTGCATCACACAGTGGAAAGCACTGTATAGCCAATGCCTTTTTCATCTACCTAAAAGTATTTGGGTAGTCATTAGTACTTCATGTGTATTTGATTAATAACCAGGGGTATGGCAGTCACATCAGAGCTAACCACATCAGAGTACATGAAAACCTGAAATAAAGCTTCCCATTGCATTGTTCAGTAGTCATATTTGGTTGGACAGGAAATCTATAGTAGGTACCCCAAGTTTACTTAAATACTGTGAATAATTTGGAGGGAAAGGCAGTATGAACAAACTAGAAAGCAAAGTAAGGGTGGTCTTGTTTTACATACATCTATAATTGGTACAGAATGGTGGTGTGTACTGTTGGCCTATATGGTGCAAGGTTAATACCAAATTTGCTAAATATCTAATCTCATTTTAAAATATATTCGTGAGTTGATACCCATCACACAACCAGCAAAGATGTGGCCATCAGACACTTGCATTCTGGGGAACATAAGAACTAAATGTTGATCAAAAAGGCCTCTATTCCAGCATGACAACCATAGCCGGGTCATTATTCTGCATCGTCAAACATTGGTCAGTGATTATTCTCTCCTACTCCCATTTATGGCCGTTAGCATTTAAGTGATTGTACATGGTAATCTAGAGCTTTTTAACAACATAACATGCTATGATACAGAGAGCAGACAAAGGCTGTATTTATTACCCTTTGGGTGTAAAACCAAATGACCAAGTGTTTAAACATAAGACCGGTCTTATGACAAATCTTTGAAAAGCAACAAGTAATAAGTCAGGTATAGGAGCTCACAATCAGGTTTGGCCAACTAGGACCATCCCCAAAATACCACCAATAGCCAAAGTACTGCAAAAATATTTATTCTTACAAAACTAAGGCATAAAAAGAAATTCTCAGAAGTCAAATCTTCTCTGGACCTCAGCTGGTCCAAAAACAAAGTCCTTTTCAGTAGCCACAGTCTTCAGGCACTCATCTTCAATATCCTACATCAAAACACAAAGTGCATCAAATAAGCCATAAAACAAAAACATCTGCACAAAACTACAGCACCACAGTTTGCAGCCCACCTCATTGAAGTACTTCTCAATAAGAGCTTGGGCAGCACGATACACAGCATTGTTTTCATGATTCTGCAGGAGCTCTATGTGATCCAGCCCACCCAACTCCTCCACAAGCAAACAAAGCTTTTCAACCTCCCCAAGTTTCTCAGCAGCCTAAGAAAACCAAAGCAGTCACAGTCAAGCCTCAGACACACCAGGTTGGCAGTTATTCAGCAAAGGTACAGCCACTGAGTCACACTATACAAAAAAGCTTAAAAGTTTCAAGGATAAGGCCCAAGGTCATAGTACCCTTACCAAGAAAATGTTACTGATTGCATCCAGGATGACTAGGATAGTCTTGGAATCTTTTACGGTCAATAAATTTAGGATGCCTTCCAGAGCACCACTTTTAACAAGCTGTACAACCTGTTCCACTGTTCCTCCACTGGTGAAGTTTGTGACAGCCCAGACAGCTTCTCGTTGAGTCTTAAAGTCACCCTGAAAGCAAGAATTAAATCAAGTCACTATACCTTCAAAGAAGTTCAGTTTTTTCTAAATAGTGTTACACAAATGGTTTGAATGAAGGAATAAAATTGCAACAAGCCCTTCTGTTAAAGGAAAATAATCTACTGGATGGTGTGGCAGAGCCACCCCAAAGTGGGTGCATGTAATTCCAGTCATGTTTGGTACATCTAGTACACCATACATTTGGTGAACTGTACTTTTTAAACTTTAACTATTCAATGTGAAACAAGATCATGCACACTGTAGCAGTTACAAGAAAAAGAAAAAATCCTCCATCCTAAAGCATCAAAACTTGCAACTCTTTCCAGAAATGTTACAGAACTAAAACATTAAATAACTTTTTAATCCTTTTAAGGCTGTTTGTTGACTAATTGCCATCAATGTTCTTGTGAAAGCACATTTAAAAGGTTGTCCGAGTACTCAAATAGTAACTTTGATTACAGCCAAAACTGTACAAGCCAATAATCTACAACTGCAGAAAATAAAAACCTGTAGTAAAAGTATCTAAAATGCATTCCAGTAATTCCCTCATCATTATTATGTATGTATCCAAGTCACCACTTTACATTCCTAAGTAGATTCACAAGATGAGGGAGTAGACCACATGTTATTAGTTGCTGAATCTGTTGGCGTGGTCCAGCTGCAATGTTGGAGACAGCCCAGGCTGCTTCCTTTTGGACACTGGGTTTGGGGTGATTCATTAGTTTTGGCAAGGCACTCAGCACACCAGCCTCAATAGCCATCTGTGTCTGAGGATCTGAACCACTCACAATGTTCCCAATAGAACGAAGTGCTGGAGTCTATAATAAAAGGTCATAACAGGTGATAATTATACAAGTCATTTCATTCTAAAATTTTGCTAGAATGAATAAAAAAAAATTAAAAAGCCAGAACAAGTTTGGCTTACCACCACTACAAGCTCCTCAAAGCCCAGAAGCTCAACCAGTCGTGGAAGAACCCCAGTCTTTATTACAATATCAATGCGCTCATTTGGTCCGTCTGTAAGGTACGAGATGGCCCAGCATGCATCAGACAGAACAGATTTATCACTGTGGTGAATCAGCTGTATAATGGAGGGAAGCATCTGCTGGACTGCAGAGAAGCGGGGGAAAGGATTTTTGTTTCTGCACAGGTTTGAGAGGGTCCATGTCAGGTTGCGCAGATAGCCAACCTGTAAAAGTCAACCAGTTACATTCTTGTTCCTCCATAAAGCCTAATATTCAGCTACTATGCTTTTAAAATGCCATAACTTACAGGGGCATCTGGTGTTATCCGTGCTAGTAGTGCAGGGATTACATTGCAGTCAATAAGTGCATCACGATATACTGGGCCATCACCTGTGGGAACACATTTAGTGTCAAATCTAATTCTTGGTATTTTAAACCATAGTTGCACCTTCATTAAGCTCATGTCAAATCTCTATGCGGTCATAACAGTACTCAAACATTCCTGAATTACCTGCAATATTACCCAGGGCCCACACAGCTTGCTCACTTATGTTTAACATCGGTGAGGACAAAAGGGCTATGAAGGCAGGCACTGCACCATGTTCCACCACCTGCTGAGTGTGCCATGATGTGCCTGATGCCACATTAGTGAGTGACCAGGCAGCCTCAAATTGCAGAGTGGGGTGATCATTCCTACCCAAAAACTCTACAAAGCAGGACAGCAGACCTATGTCCACTATCTCTTTTAATGGAGGGTTCCTCTCTCGAGACAATAGCATCCTAAAATGACAATGAGCATTAAATACCAAATAAAAATGACCATAATTGATAAGCAGTCGGAGAATTCACTCTACCTGGCTGTTCGACAACCCTGCAGCTGTCGCTCTGGACAGTCGCTGTTAACATTAGCAACAATTTCCTGAATTATTGTTGAAATGACCTAATAACGGACAAATGGTAGATTCCACACTAAGAATCAACTATAAGAAGACACTAAGGATTCAGATTGCTGGAAGAATAATAAGGCTACAACCTCTTGGATGTCAGTGTTGTAGTCTGGAGACAGGGGTTCTTCGTCAGGGTAAGAAGAAATATTTCTCCTCTTCAGGATGCTTTCCACTCTTTGGGCTTTTCGAAGCTCCACACACTCTGCAACTCTGCGCTCACGCATTTTCTTCAAGGAGGGCACAAATTAGCCAAAAGATAGATGCTTTTCAACAGGCTACTTAGCTTTAATAATGGGTTAAAACATACCATGGTATCCTTGCCTCGGTTTTTGAACTTGCACATGCGCTTATCAACCAAATTTTCAGTAGGCATTGTGTGTCTTAAGTTGCCACTAGAAATGGGGGGGGGGGGGGTGTTAATCTACAGGTTATTGAAATAAATTCCTCCAAGAATCTCAAATGAAACCAAGAGTAAGAAATAGATTAGGGTTTGTAAGAAATGGCTTAAAATGCATCTCACTCACCGAGATCTTCACAAAATAAACCTTCAGGGCACAAAAAAAAAAATAACCCAACCTCCTGCTGAAATATTTAAACACTGAGTCTAACAATGATCAGGTGATCCTAATCAGCAATTCGCCCTGCTCATGTTTAGCAAGGTTTTGTACCTCTATGCAATGCATATGCTCCAGTAATACTAAATGTGTCTGCAACGTGATGAGCATTGAACCACATCATATCTCTCCAGATTTATTGTCTTTGGATGTGGTGCATTCATTCCTTTACGCACGGTTGAGGCAATGGTGTCCTATGGTCATCTTTATAGAAACTCCAGGAAATAATTGATAGATGGATAACTGATATATTGTGACACAGGTTTGAATTATTTCAGTAAGTTTATCACTGAAATATTCACTGTTTATTGAATCATCATCGTCAAGTATATCCTCAAGATTTAGAATGAAAAAAAAAAGATTTCTGCATTTTATTTTTATATGCTTAATGACATAAAACGAAGCAAACAAAATGGATTATGTCGGGTTTTCTCCATAGCTACGTTCATATATATATATACTGTATATACACACGCACACATTCTCATGGGTTATTTAGCGTATATAATATTTGGTGTAGGTGAATGAGGCTTCATGGACACTGTCGCCACCTAGCGGTCACATGCTTCACGGCATCATGGTTTGGTAAGAGTCGGTGGAGTCCTCGGAGCTGCTGAGGAGTGGCTGCTTCTCGGAACTACTTTTACCTCGCCTTGATAAAAGCTTACAAATTTTAGTCAGCACTACAGTTAAAACTGCAAAACAAACTGCGCCCAAGACCGCGGCGCCCAGGAGCCAGGGCCAGATCTCATGCGCTTTCTCCAGATAGGACACGATGTCATCTACAATCCGCTGACCTACAAATTAAACAAACAAACAAACAAACAAACAAACAAATAAATAAATGTTGTAAGATTCAGTGCTCTTTATATATGCAATAATTGTCTCAAATGTGACTATTATTTGTAACTCATAAACTAAGCCTATACATAAAAAATGTTTAGTTCCATGTTGTCATATATGTTGTCATATAAAATAATATAATATTATATTCAAAAGCATTTACTGACGCACAATACCCTGCTCAAGTGTCATGAGGATTATGAATGATAGACCTAATTGTGTGCAATGAATTCTAAAATAGATTTTAAAAGAAATCTAAATACATTATATTTTATACATTGGTACTTTAATCAGGTTTATTAAAATGGGTTTAAACTACAAGATTTTATAGACAGTTGAGAACATTAGATGAAGATATTTATTCCTTTATAAGTATAATTAGAATGAACACTGCAGTATTTGCAATTATCATTATATGAATAAATATAAAGCAAAAATATATATCACCAGGGTCTTGAAGGTAGGAGTATTCATAGCCTATTTCTTTGCTGGAAATGAAGTAGTCCCCGTTCTGATAGAGGGGTATGAAGGGTGCCATGTAGTATTCACTGTTGTGGCCAATTGGTGCATTGGCTGTGGGATAGTGAGACTTTTCTGGCTGGTGCCTTCTCAGCCACTGCTCGTAGATGCTGAGGAAACAGGACAAATTCAAACAAGCCTTCAAAGCAAATCATCAGTTAGAAAGTGTTCAATTTCACTTGATTTCTCACCTATCAACAAAGGCATGGTGTAGGAGGAAAACTGGGTCATTGGCTGAGCCCTGCACTGAAGACATGGTGCCATTCATGTAGACGTGCAGTGCTGCATGCATGCCAAGTTTGTTGCTGTTCCCAAGGCCTGTATGAGGATTTCCAAAACCTATACAGGAACAAGAGATTATTTTTATTAAACTCTGCCTGGTCAAATCATGGAATTAAATTAGTTCAATCAGGGGAATAAACTAAAACTGTGTCACCATCTTTTACATAAACAGCAGGTTCAGTAACTACAGCCATAGATGAAAATGCCACAAGTAAAAAAAACACATTTAGATTTGTGTTTCTATCTTAATGGTGCTTTATGAGTAATTGGTGTCTATTGTATTTAACCTTCTAGTGTGTTCCTGAAGCTCATGTTGGCCATGCGGTCCATTGGTTCAGTGTCATACTGGGATAGACTGAGAGTGAATTCCACTTCAGAGGATGTGGGAAGCCCATCTGCCAGATTTCGGTCATGGTTCCCAGGGTTGCGCAGTAAAGGTCCTTCCTCTGTGCCACTACACAAGATACCTCTCATACTGTATTCTGGTTCTCTGGAGCAAATCACCTATAAGGATTTAATTAAACAATAATATAATCAATAATACAATCATAGTTTAGTCATTAAGAATGCAATACAACCTGGAATAAATCCAAGTCAGATATTTATTCTGTGTTATAGTGTTGATTAATGTATGACCGATTTACTTTCTCATTACCTTCCAAGAGGAGAAAACAGAAGATGGGCTGATGAGGCTGGGGTTTAGAGGACTTTGTCCGCCCACAAGCTCATCTGTGCAAACCTCACAATCCTGTGCATCCCTCCAGTCCCAGTATGGAATGGCAAAGTCAAAATCTCCTGTTAATTTCCTAATCTCGTGTTCCCAGCGAAGCAGAAACACCCTGTGCCATGGCAAGAAGCCCGGGGCCCAGTGTCCAAAATCTACCTGCATCCACACATTATTTTCCCCTCCAAGCAGAGCGGGCCTGGAAACATAGTAATGCATCCAAACAAAGAGATCGTAGATGGAAACGTCTCTAAACATCGACCCAGATGAGTTGCTCATTTGGTTATAGATGCCCGTGATTATCACATAATCTTGGCTGATGGTATTTTTGGCTAAATTGAGATAAGAGATGAACTTCTGCCTTTCGGCCTTTGAAAGCTGGAAAATATTTTTTCTGACCGTCTCGCGTCTTTCAGTGCAAGCCGACCCGAAGTAGCCAAATGCACATTCACTGCAGTCAGAACCCATAAAGTTTCGGAGACAACGACAAGTTCGGTTAAAAAAGGTGAGAGGCCATCTCTCTCTGTCATCCAGCCCGTTAAACGGGTATTGAGGTCCATCCGGCTGCGCGGACACGGTTACGTCTTGGCAAATTCCCCGACCAGAGCGAGCTCCGCATGCAGATCCGTCTCCGGTCCAAATGGGACAGCATTGCCTCGAGGCCAGAGCTTCTCTATTAGCGCACTGCCGGGGAATCTGCTGCCATGTGGGCTTCAATAGCTGAGCGAAAAAGACTATAACAACCAGAGAGAGCATCTCATAAGTCGAAGGGGTTCTGCTTTTGGTTGTACACTGATGACTTTTGGGTTAATACTTTAAGAGTCTTTACCACCCCATCCGTTACCCACTCCCCCCCTTCAGATTCTTCAAATCACATGCCTCTTTGCCTCAGGGTCGTTAGGGAGAAAAATGATTTCCTGCATGTTAATGCTACTCGAAATCGTTTCGGAGTCAACATTTTAACATTGTACATTTTTTATATGTTAATAGATAGGAGTTCATATTATGTCCCCTGTGTACATTTATGCCAGAATTTGACGTCCTTCTCCAAAGAAGGGCATTAAAAAACTTTCTTTCTTTTTCTTTCTTTCTTTCTTTCTTTCTTTCTTTCTTTCTTTCTTTCTTTCTTTCTTTCTTTCTTTCTTTCTTTCAATTAATTACAGTAATCTTTGAGCCAGGGTGGATTTAGAAAGCATGCCAAAATGCATGAACACGGGGCGCAAGGCTATAATTGCAGGGCATTTATATATACAGACATTTATACACTCGTTCCTGTCCAGGGACAATGCAGAATAATCAGTTCGCCTACCATTTTTAAAGGTGAAACCATTGAGAACCATGGGAAACTAAAATGAACACCGAATCTGGGCTCAAGACTGACCCGGATTCCTTTAAACTTTAATGCGCAATATACAATTTAAACAGAAGATGGCGCCGTGAACAAATAGCAGAATACAGTTCGGGTTTTATGTTAGGGAGGATAAAATTACTTCTCTATGAAGCGAAAAATTGAGGCTTTGTACCGTGCCTCAGTGATGGATTTTGAGATGTGATCCAAGATCAGCTATGATATATAGTTTTAATTAAATCATGTAGATCCTGGATACATGAAATTTTATTGTCTTTGGGAGGTGCTTTGAAACATGTTTCCTGAAGTTATGTAATATAATACTCGAATCTCTGTCTAAAACATGGCCAATGTAATGTCCAATCTTGAGTTATTTGTCCTTCTGTAGAGGCGCAATAAGTTATAAGATGCTTAAAAACCTATAGTTTCTTATATGATTTCATAACAAGATGCCCAGTGTTGAATAAGCACATAAGAGGTTGAATAAATAAATAAATAAATAAAAAGCCAACCGTTAGATCTACACATATACACATTCAGACTACCGTTAATTTGGTTCAATCTGCTGGGAGAGGGAAACAAATGTCCTATAACGCCATACAGAATACCGCATTCAGACCACCTACGCTCACTCTGCGCTGTTAGTCTTCTGAAATGGACGTGTGTGTATAGGCTACACTTAAGGGATGTGCCAGTGTTTCTTAGTACCCTTGATGTATGAAAACTCTTTGACTAGCGGGCAAAAACGAATAGGTCTTTTATTCATAATGCCATGTGACACTCGGAGGTGAAACGGCACGCTTTTCGTGAACGCTTATTGCACGCAGAGATGTCCACATTTTAAGACACGAAATTAGGTGAGAAAGGTAAGATTTCCTTAAGTGGTTCAGTTAACTGTAAATTCGAAGCAGACATTTTGGGGCATTTTTTGTTGTTGTTTTTTTTATATTGCTACCGTGATATTGTTCAAGCTCACGGAACATATCTGTTTTGTGTAAATCGGAGGTGTTGGGTTTTTGCAGACTGCATATTAAAAGTCAAATAGCTTCTTTATTCTGCACATATTTTATTTTACTACTATTTACTTTGTGTGATGATTGTAATTCACATTTCAAGACATAAGACATTTCAGCACCGCGGACAGTTCCGAGACTTTAGCCCCAGGTATGTTGTAGGAGTCTTGAGTTTATAAGGTCTTGTCAAGTCAACACTAATTTGTTTGGTCAAATTAAATGCTACGAGATCACTGGTTATGAAAGTGAACCTATTATTTAACAGGTCTCTCTTGGCTCCAATACGGACACATTCAAACGCTTAACAGCCATTTGCCATAAGCTATTTTAGTTCTTAAAGAGAAAGAGGGCTCTAATTAGGTCTAATTAGTTTTAACTGACAGAATTTAGTGATTTTAGTATTGCTTTTGATGACTGTATAATAATTCCTGTTTCTGTTGTTCTGTTGTACACACCTCTGAAAAAACTGTTTTTTTTGTCATCCCTTTCCTTCAGAATTGAATAGAGGATGCATAAGAGTCTGTTTTCTCCAAAGATTTTCCTAGATCTTTCTTTTTCTGTCTGAGCTTCTTTTCTGATAACTGTTGCAGATGCCATGACGACTCCATCTGTATTTGGCACTGACTGATCTGAGCGAGAACAGGAAATGGGGATTTTACTTTTCTTTCTTATCACACTTCTTGGAGGTATCAACAGGCTCATGAGGCTAGGCACAAT
Organism: Tachysurus fulvidraco; assembly: GCF_022655615.1. Classification (NCBI taxonomy): domain Eukaryota; kingdom Metazoa; phylum Chordata; class Actinopteri; order Siluriformes; family Bagridae; genus Tachysurus; species Tachysurus fulvidraco. Next base: position 9,142,654 of record NC_062537.1, on the reverse strand, counting down.
GGTGCATGCCCAATCTAATGAGCGCCGAGTCCTGGCCCACATGCCTGGTGACATTATCATTGGGGCACTCTTCTCTGTGCACCACCAGCCACCAGCAGACAAGGTCCATGAGCGGAAATGTGGTGCAGTGCGTGAACAGTATGGAATCCAACGTGTGGAGGCTATGATGCACACACTTGATCGCATCAATGCTGACCCCAACATCCTGCCCAACATCACACTGGGCTGTGAGATTCGAGACTCATGTTGGCACTCAGCGGTGGCACTGGAACAAAGTATTGAGTTCATCCGTGATACCCTGGTCTCAACTGAGGAGGAGGAGAGCATGTCCAGGTGCTCAGCTCATGGTGGAGGAATACCCATGAAAGGGAAGAAACCCATAGTGGGGCTCATTGGGCCTGGTTCCAGCTCAGTGGCCATCCAGGTGCAAAATCTTCTTCAACTTTTCAACATACCCCAAATTGCCTACTCAGCCACCAGTATGGATCTCAGCGATAAGTCCTTGTACAAGTATTTCATGCGGGTGGTACCATCAGATGCTCAGCAGGCCAGAGCAATGGTGGACATCGTCAAAAGATACAACTGGACTTATGTGTCAGCCATACACACAGAGGGTAAGATGCCATGACATGCAATTTTTTCATATGAATGTGACTCTGGTGGAAGTTTTTGGATTAGTGTAAATTGACAATTTGGGAATTGTGGATTGTTAGTATCATTTGCATTGCTGTTTATAGATGAATACTGTATAAAAAAAAGAATTTAGCTGTAATCTAATTTAATGCATATGGCATTCAAAAGATAAAAAGCATATTAGAAATATTTGATTAGGAGGTTTTCTGTGTTTCCTATGTTGTGGTGGTGTTCGAGATCAATATCTATTTTTATTTGAGAGTTTGTTCTTTAGGATTTATCTTACTAGAATTGAGCAATGTTGATTGTTTTTTAGTTTTCTTGTGTTTTTATTTATGAAGTTTGTTATTCATTCTAAGAAAAAGAAAAGTCAGGTCTGTTTGGCAAAAAAATCCATTTTCTTAATGCAGATGTATTCTAAGACTATGCCAGCAAAAGGGGATGCTTAAATGTATTGGATATTACATATGGGTTATAATATCAAACAAACTCATGGATAATCAGTGTACTCAGAAATTGTTAATACTTTGCATTAAGAAAGTTTTCACCCAAATGATTATATCTCTTTTTGCTCTAATGTTATTATGTTATATAAATGTCTGGCTAATTGGAACAGTTGTTCTTCAAGAATTCACTCATATGGCTCAATCCATTTTGCCTTTGACAACAAACTTTCCAGCTTCTCCTATTAAAAAAAAACTATGATGTAATAAAAGGTTTTATGGTCTGATAGGACTAAAGTTAAGTCGTTTTGTCCTAAACGACTTAACTTTAGTCCTATCAGACCATAAAACCTTTTATTAAAACAGGTTCAGATTTAAAACAAATCACAGATTTTCTAACATAGATCAGAAGTGGTGTCTCTTAGATTAGATAGATTTTACTATAGTCCTTAGACAATTCTCAAATTTCTATACTCAAATTTTCAGTCCAATTTCTCTCCTAACACCTTTATTTTCAAAGCTTTTCAGATTTTCATGGTCTTCATTTCAGCAGGACTGATCAAGTATGACATTTTAGCTGTGAGACTGAGATATTTATTGTGTAAGCATACAACTGGACACAAGTGGACTTGACATTAACACAAAGATGTACCTAGTTTAACCTGTATGTAAGCCCTTGAGAATAAAAAAATGCTAGCCTCAATTTAGATTGGTGAATTCTGATCATGTTTTAGACTTTTTAAAAATGTCATTGTATTAATGTAGACACTTAAAAATGAGCAGAAAACGTCTGATTGTAATATTCTTAAATTTGGTTCTTAAATAATCAAGTCCTAGCAATGTTTTTCCAATATTTCATCATCTGAACACTATGTAATTGAAGTGAAACTCCCCCATATTATTTCTGTTTATTTGCCTATAAACACTTGATGGGCATATTGTGAAGCAGCATAACACTGTTGCTGTTACTAGGGTTAATGTGTAGGCACCCTGCTTTTGCTTTTACCTCTCTATCTGTAATGACAGAACAAATCATTCAGAAGGGCAGCTTGGATCACTTGATGAGGAGTGATCATGATTACCATTTACATATTCATTTTATTTTTTCCCAACCAGTGGGCGTTGGTTACAGTGTAATTAATTTCCCTAGTGGAACGTGGTGTGTTCAAAAGCTACTGATATTTAGATGAGAGCCTATTCACCTAAAATAGATATCATGCAAATGCAGCTTTTGTACTAAAGATGTGTACCATTTTTTAAGCAACGATTTTTCATAACACTCTCAAACAAAAACAGGTTTAATTGGTTTATTTGATTTTAGAACAATGTTTTGGGTATGTCTTTCACCATATGCACAACACAGCGGTATCACAGTAATTCAGAGGAACAGATTTTTTCAAAGCTGTACCAGACAGAGAAACAAGGAGACGATTATCTGTGACTAGGTTCATGGTTGTTTTAAAATTTGGTATAGGAATTTCAAGAGTGTGTTCTATGAATATAAAGAGCTTCTCCACGAAGCAAAATGCAAAGCGGGGAAAATAAATAGACATGATAATAAATGAATTACAAACAGTACTAATGAGACACGTGACAACACACTGCTGGAACGCCCTCTAATGTTCCGGCAGAGAATGTCCAAGCAAAGTCCTGACAGTTTTCCCCTGATTTCCTCATGATGGGGCAGTGGTGGATCAAGACGTTAAGACTCTTGATTGTCAATTGAACGATTGTGGTTTAAGCCCCAGTACCGGCAAGCTGTCACTTTTGGGCCCTTGAGCAAGGCCCTTAATTCTCTCTGCTCCAGGGGTGCTGTATCATGGCTGACACTGTGCTCTGACTCCAGCCTCCGGAGTTGATATATGTGAAGAGAGAAATTCACTATGCTATATATGTGAGATAAATATAATTCTATTCTATTGTATTCTTTTCTTCTTATTATTTTGTGTGTGTAACTCTTCAATCTTCAAACTTTTAGGGCACATCTCTGTATTTCCTTTTTAATACTAGTCTGGCCTTCTGATTCTTGCTGCTGATGAGTGGTTTGCATCTTGTGATACAAACGGTTGCTTGGAGTTTCTTCACAGCTTTCACAATGTTTCTATCAACTGCTGTTGTTTTCTTTGGCTGACATGTTTAATGTTTGGTTGTTAGTACACCAGTGTTTTTTTTTCACTTTCAGTATATCCCAAATAGTTTTATTGGCTATGTCCAGTGCTTATACAATACCTCTGATTGATTTTACATCTTTTCTCATCTTTAAAATAGGTAGTTTCTCACCCATAGACAGCTCTCCAGGTTTCATGTTGGTTTATCCTATTTAACAACAAATGCAGTTTTCAAAGATGAATCCCAGGGCTTAAAGCAAAAGTGGACATTGAGAACTATTAATTGTTTAATCAATGAATCTATCAGGACACCCCTGGGCAGCAAATAAATGTAGAATGTGTTGGTTTAAACAAAATCTGCCATGTTAAAAATTGTAAATTTCAGGAAATAGAAGCTGAAATTTTCATATTCATCTCAAATACGAATCTTGTATAGGATAAAAAAGTCCCATTGCAATTCCAATAATTTCAGAAGTGATTGCATATAAATAATATTATTTACTGACTGTGTATATTAATCTGATTATGTAGGTTTAATTATTGCCTTTTGTTTTATCCCAGTGAGCATGGTAAATGCATTTTACATCAGCACTCCTAACACTTGATACCAGAGGGTCCATATTCCTAACAGAAAGTAGGTGACCTGATTTTAAAGTAATATGGGGGAGCTTACCCCTGCCAGTGTGCCAAACAGGGGCATAGCAGAATAATGTTCATTAGTTTTTATCAGACAGAAAAATTTAATATGTTCCTGTGTAAACTGAAAAAACAATTCATGCAACATCTACACAATACGTACAGGAATCAAGTATGGCAGCACTCCTGTGCCTCTAGCATATTGTTTACATGCAGCTACTGCTCTCCAGAGAAGGCAGATTGCAAGACATTGACTTGGAATTGCTGAAGTTGAAAAATGTACCTGTATTCTGTTTACTATTTTGAACATATGGTTCTCTAGGTATGTGATTAGGATGACTTGTTAATTAGTACACACCACAAGCTATTTGGAACAATGTCCCCTACATGTGTGTAGAGACATCCATATCTAATATACTATCCCAGCCTCTTGATTGCTAGGAAACTATAATTCCTCTGATATAGTCAGTACCAGTAATGCTGACCCTTGTGTCCATTCCCAACTTATATGGATCCTAAACCTTGTCTGCACAAGCCTGTAGCATGGCTCAAATTTGCTTAATGCTGAAACCAAATCTGAACTACAGTCAAACCCATTTAATGATGAACCCATTTATGGTTAACAACCTGCCTGGGATGTTGCTCTCAGATCATAGGTAACTCAGAATTTGGGTCTAGATCTAATAAACAATCATAAATATAGCCTTTGTATGATTGGACTGTCTGATTGAAAAGCTAACTTTCTTAGATGATCAATGTTGTGGCCTTGAATGCAGACTTGATGCCCATATTGAGCTTCTGAAGAGCCCAGGCATTATACACATAAACAGAGAAGTCTGCATTATCACACTTTACATCCTTTATAAAGTTAAGCTGTAAATAGTAGGAATCTGCAGTTCCTTGATTCACCACTAAGAGTGTTATTTGAAGAAGAAGAAGAAGAAGAAGAAGAAGAAGAAGAAGAAGAAGAAGAAGAAGAAGAAGAAGCCTTTATTTTGTCATTATATACATTACAGCACAGTGAAATTCGTTTATGACATATCCCAACTTTGGAGGTTGGGGTCAGAGCACAGAGTCAGCCATGATACAGCACCCCTGGAGAACAGAGGGTTAAGGGCCTTGCTCAAGGGCCCAACAGTGCTTGAAACTCAATCCAACGAACAACAACCCAGAGCCTTAAACACTTGAGCCACCGCTGCCCACCAAATCTAAGGCAGGATGAAATAAAAAACATCAGAACTAGACTTAATTTGATGCTCAGTAAGGGTTTTGGCTGAGGAACAGCAAGGGTAAACTTGCTTGACATTAATTCAAGAAGAAACTCATTCTGGACTCATTTTTGTGTGTAAGGTCACTTAATATATAAATATAATATAAAACAAGAATTTATTAAAAAAGATAAAATATTAAATACCATGGTAGGTTTTACATAACTTTTAGAATTCTTAAAATTTGTATACAATACAGCAGATCAGGACTTCAATCTGTGACTTTAAATCTCAGTATTGTATTTTTCATTTCTTAATCTTCAGGAAACTATGGTGAGAGCGGGATGGAGGCATTCAAAGAAATGTCAGCCAAGGAGGGCATCTGTATTGCACATTCAGATAAGATCTACAGTAATGCTGGAGAGCAGAGCTTCGACCGGCTGTTGGAAAAGCTACGCAGTCACCTGCCCAAAGCACGTGTGGTGGCATGCTTCTGTGAGGGCATGACTGTGCGTGGCATTCTTAAAGCCATGAGAAGACGCCGGCTAGTAGGAGAGTTCCTTTTGGTCGGCAGGTAATTCTCTCTCAAGGGACCTATAATTCATTCATTCTGCAGTGGCATATTAGTCCCACACTGAACTGACTGCCATCATCAACATCACCGTATTCTTTTTATTTTCCTCTTGTGCATTACGTAATTTACTCATTCCATGAGTGGGAAAATTTCATTACTTGTGGCATATCCCAGTGAATAGTGTTTCAATAATTTGTACCCAGAAGCCTTCATAATAAAAAAAGAATCCAATGTGCCCTTTATAGTATCATTTAAACAACTGATCTTTCTTTTCATTTTCATTTTGTTTACATTAAACACCACATTCCTATTAATAGATTTAGCCCCATTGCATTCTTGGTTGTTTCTTTAACTATAAATTGGGACGAAATTACTTCAACTCCCACGAGGCATCAAGTTCAGATTTACATTCTTCATGCTTGTAAGTTCATACCTTTTGCTATTATTTTAATCAGTAATTAGAATTTTGATTAGTATTTTTCTAAAAGTATATTTTATAGACACTGCTGTAATGTGTACCTGCTAATAAAAACTTGCTAATGCTAATTTGCTAATAACTTCTGATATTTGTACATAAACATTATTAGACATAATGGAAGCTTTCAAAATCTGAAGTTGTTCCTAATCAAGCATTTCGACAAAAATAGCCTCTCTCTCTCTCTCTCTCTCTCTCTCTCTCTCTCTCTCTCTCTCTCTCGCTCTTAGACCCCCCCCCAAAAAACACACACACACACACACACACACACACACACACACACACACACACACACACACACACACACACACACACACACATACACACACACACTCTAACCTTTACCACAGTAATGAAAAGGAAACTTCTGAACTGTTCATATCTTTTAAATAGCAGGGTTTTTATATTTTAATATTAATTTTAATACTAATTAATATGATATTTTATTCTATTACTAAAAACTAAAATCAATTAATCCCATCCCCATTCTTTCATTATTTACTCAGAGCTTTGACTCCTAATCCCAGCACTGGGAGTAAGGGGTGAGTTAGAACAACCTCCTGTTTGGAAAAACTGAATAAACAGATCCTTAATTCTCAGATTAATAGATTTTCCCTGGAGATGTTCTGCCAGACGTGGTGTACATATTTTATCCACCCAGAGAGAAGGTTCCTCTTTTCAACTAGAGGAAGCTGTAAAATTAAACAGGTCTTGCCATTGTTTGCCACTAGTCTGCTGACATTACATTATATGTTAACAGCATGTGAATACCTTTATTGAGATTTGTTTTAGCTTCTTGCTCAAATTACATCATATAACTGTGGGAGCAGAGAAGTATATATCTTGCCTATGCCACTGAGGTCCCATGACTCTTCATTTGTCAGAAGAAGTGCTATCTCTTTCATCCCTGGCAGGCTGCTACAGCATTAAGCACCTCATCTACATAAACACATGCAGGTGTCTGTAGAAATATAACTCAACAGAACAAAGTCTAAATGCTTTCAGCACCATATCGCCAAACAAGATAGAAAAAATGAGGTACGATAAGAGAAAATTGTATTTATTATATGTTCATTAATATGTTTGTAAAATTCTGTTGTTATTTCTTTTGTCATTTAATTTAATTGTTTTTCGGTGTCTGATGTAAAACATGTTTGATATACACATTAATGCCTTTTGGTTCATGAAAAAAATGGGCCTTAAAGCTCCATTCAAATTCATCATAAGTGAGTGCTTTCAGAGAGAAGCATTGTGGCATGCAAGAAAAGCCCAAATGTTGTTTACTTTATGCAGAGAGTGAATTTTTAAAGGGTGTCTATTTCAGAAAATGGTGTCATGGATGTGATCCAGACGGCCTGGTTTGACGTAGCAAAGCTGCCATGCATGTGGAGGTGTGCGTACAACAGTCTGTGATGCAGGCTCTAGGCAAATTCCAGGCAGACAAGCACTGAGTTTTTGCCAACATTTCTACATAGCATGTTGGATTTTATAGAATAGATATTTAATTCTGGCAGTTTTTCAATACACAATGCTTTCAATTAAGTCACGAAGGGGATTGTGTTCTGGGAATGATATGAGAGAAAATGTGCAATTTTTTTCATTGTTTCATGGCAAGACTTATTGAAAATATTAAAATGAAAATAAAAATAATTTAATATTCTCAATTGTCAAGTCTAAACACATTGCTTATATATTCACTAGTAGCACCACCTCTGTATTATTTGCTGCCTCATCATACTGATGCAGGCACAATAAAACATTTTATTCAAATAAGCCAAAAGCTTTTTAGATATCTAGTTTAAATACAGTTGTGCAGATTATCTTCTAATTATTACTCACTGAAATGATGATAGTATCTTGAATTAACTAAAATAAGTGTGCAAATGGGATTTATCATGTTCAGGTCTCTTTCCCACAACAACAGTTTATGAAAATTAAAAAGGCTTAAATCCACTCTTATGGCTCTTACCATAAAACAGCCTGCAAAAAACACTTAATGCAATCGGGTGCCTTTCAGTTCATGGTGAGTAGTATAATGAGTCATCTGTCCAGCATGAATCAAGATGCTAATATTTTATTTTTTATTAACTCTTCTCCAAAGAGAGCCATTAATGTTAATGGAACAATCTCTTAACAGGACATTTTTTTAATAAAGCCCTGTGTCCTAACTAGTGTTCGTTTAATATTTTAAATCAAAATTGCTTAAATACACTTTGCTAATCCTGAAGATATTCTACAGATCAGTTCAGTTTAAAATAAATAAATAAATAAATAAATAAATAAATAAATAAATAAATAAATAAATAAATAAACAAACTCCCTGAGACAACATGTAGATTAAACTCAAAAGGGAATCCATCATCTACTAGGTGACACCAGATAGTGAAATTACATTATTGCTCTTTCTCGATTTTATGCTATAAAGAGTATAATATATTGTATCCAAAGGATCTAACAATAATGCAGAAAATGCAGATGTACAACCAACAAAAGTGGATCTGAGTTAAAATCTGATTATCTACTGTTATAAGTCTAGCGTAATTTTAATCTACAGCTTTCTCCTTCTGTCTTCAAGCTCTTCCATAAAAAAAATAATATAAAATCTTTATGTGTCTAAATGTAATAGCAGCTAAAATGGCTTGGCTCCTGTGCAGGATCTTTTTTATAACAGTAGCAGTCAGGAGTTATGAAGAAGGCTGACCCAACAGGTCAGTGTGTGGGCTATTGCAGAGCTCACTAGCACGCTGTGCTGCAATGTTTCAAGCTTGCCACTAACACTGCCTTCAATGTTTTGCTTGCATCGCTTTTGGCTCCAAGGACGAGTTATGAAAGCCTCTCCTTCCTTAGCGAGAGAACAGAAATGAAACAAAGACCTCCCACGCTCTGAGTTGTGTAACACCGGAACTGCAAAGCTTGGAAGTGTTTGAAAAGCAAAAGGCAGAATAAACAGAAAATAGTTTTGTGCGTATTTGAAAGAGTTGGAAGGCCACAGCCATACACCCTCAGCCTCACCTCTGATTTGCAAGAGAATGAGAATGAGTTAGTCTGGAACATCATCCACATCACCCACTAAAATATTTCTACAATAAATTTATATTCATTGGTGAGAGAGATGTCTTGCATCTGTATAGACATGTACAAATTATTATATATATATTTTTTTACTAATAGATACATGCATGTTGGGTGACACACTAAAACATTACTCTGATCAAATACATCACTGGCATCATTTAGAGAGCTGAACCATATTTTCACCCTATAAAGTGCTGATATATTGCCCATTTCACATTGCCCATTTCACATTTGACTGTCACAAATTTCCCCTCTCACTGGGATTACATCTCACGTTCTGTAATTTCTGTTTATGTTATCATGTGCTTTTCCTACTGTTCCTACTTGATTAGTTTGTCTATTTACGCTCCACTTCCTTTGCCTCTTTGTGAAGACCTATTGTATTTAGTATTATTAAGTTTGAGCCTTGTTCTTTAGTTTCATTATTCTGTGTTTCTGGTTAGGCCTGTTTAAGACATTGCTGCTTAGGTAAATTTATTCCAACTTTGAATCCTGTTTTCATGGTCTATGATTTCACTGCTATCACCCTCCTCGTTGCTGCTGTTCTCTGTCCATCTCTGCAGTGATGGCTGGGCCGATCGTTATGATGTGACAGATGGCTATCAGAAAGAAGCAGCTGGAGGCATCACTATCAAACTGCAGTCTGCTTATGTCACCTGGTTTGATGATTACTACCTAAACCTGCAGCCAGACACAAACCACCGCAACCCGTGGTTTATTGAATTCTGGCAACATCGCTTCCAATGCCGACTTAAGGGCCACACACAGGAGACCACAAAATACAACCGCACCTGCACCAGTGAGTGCTTAAACTTTAAATAAAATGTTTTAAACACCTTTAATTAAATGAGTAGATCTTGTATTATCTTTTTATTATCTTACTATCTAAACATTTCTATCTAATTTTCTGATTATTCAACTCTGTTAAATAAAATGTATATCTAAAACAAATCATTTGTTTATCCCATTTCACCCTATATTTCATGCGTGTTCATTTTTTATGCTTTAAAGAAGTAATTCATCAAACATTTATCTAATCAGAGAAAGAGTCTCTCCGGCTCCACTATGCCCAGGACACCAAGATGGGCTTTGTCATCAATGCTATCTACAGCATGGCTTACGGTCTACACACCATGCAGAAAGCTCTGTGTCCTGGTTATGTGGGTCTGTGTGATGCAATGAGACCCATTGATGGCCGCAAGCTTCTCGAATTCCTGATGAGGACCAATTTCACTGGTGTATCCGGAGAGGTGGTGCTTTTTGATGAGAATGGAGATTCTCCTGGGAGGTAGGAGCAAAGGTTCAAGGAAATAGGAGCAAAATTTTTCCTGAAATGTGAACAGGTCTAATTTCTTCATCTAATTTCTAAAAACTAGAAAAAAGAACCACATTTATTTGACATTTATTTCAAAAAGTATGTGAATTTTTTACCTTTGCTTTCAGAATGAGGTGTGACCCAATTGAGTAGCAATAACATAAAATAAACATTTCTGGTAACTGGTGATAATTCTGGTGATTCCTGCAATGTGTTGTAGTTAATTTGTCCTTTACTCCTTCTCCTTAATATACTGCTTCGATTCCGTAATATTTGATGGACTTTCAATGATTCTATTAGTTTGAGGTCTGGACTTTGACTTGGCCTTTCCAAAATGTTACATTTCTTCTGCTTTAATAATTTCTTTGTATACTTACAGTACTTGTGTGCATAGTGTTTTGCTGCATGAGGCTTAAGTTGCTCTTACAGTCCAGAATTTCCCTTGATAATGGCAAGACATCCTGGGCCTGGTTCAACAAAGCGATCCTAAACTATTGTACTGCCGCTCCCATGCTTCATGGATAGTTTTCTCCAAATATGATGCTTTTCAATTAAACTCAAAAGGTCTATATTGAATTCATCTGTCCACAGAAAATAATGTTAACCATTTGGTCTTCTTGGAGAGCAGTGACTTCTTGCTGGCTTCCTGCATGCATTCAGAAATACTGGCACAATTTAATGCAAGAGTGGCTTGTAGGTCATCAGAAATGACCATGGAATTCTTTGTGACTTCTTGTAATATTTTTTGCCATGCCTTTGGAAAGGTTTTCGCTACTAAGGAGTGTAACAATGGTCCTCCATTTTTATGTCAGCCTCACAGTGGGTTGGTGGTGGCACTTAGGTCTAAGGTCCATAAAAATCTCCTTCAAGGAATGACACACTACCATAATCCTATGTGGTGAAGACTAGACCTTGATATTGAAAATCCAAGTTTATGTTTTTGAAAGTTAATACTGCTATCCCCTTCTTTCACTTTTACTTCATTTATACCTTTAAATGAACTCCTAACCCTAGAGGTTCTTAACCTTTTTTTTTTTGGCAAAATATTTATTGTAGGATAATTTTCTGAATAAATAAGTGTAAAACTAATGTTTCTGCAAACATTTTAATTGGTTTCTCCTGTCAACTGTATGCAGAAATACAGAAAACAATAAATGCTTCACGAATGTGTGTGTGTGTGTGTGTGTGTGTGTGTGTGTGTGTGTGTGTGTGTGTGTGTGTGTGTGTGTGTGTGTGTGTGTGTGTGTGTGTGTGTGTTTGTTGGTCAGATATGAAATTATGAACTTCAAACAGATGAGTGAAGAAGACTACAGTTACATTCATGTTGGCAGCTGGGACAACAGGGGGCTAAAGATGGACGATGATGAGATCTGGGCCAACAGCAGTGCGATCATTCACTCGGTCTGCAGTGACCCCTGTGAAAGGGCTCAGATTAAGGTGAGAAATATTACAGAAATGTCAGGGGCTGGGCAAATACACTAAATAAAATAATTGTGTGATCTGCCAAACAGTTTTATTATATTAATATAATTGAATTAGTGTTAATTGGTAACATGACACAAATTACATTATTAAACATCGCAAAATATTGTAATTACTGCATAAAACAATGTTATTTGACACAAAGTTTATTTGGCTCTGTAATATCTAGTGGGGAGGGGGGAGGTGACTAACATGAAATACTGTAATACTTTTATAAATATATAAAATAAATATTTGTATATAAATATACATAAATATGACACAAATAGGGTGCAAATATTTAAAAAAAAAAAAACATAAATAAAATAATACTGAGCTGCTTGATATACAGATGGGGAAATGTAGTTGGACTTTTTTTTATTTCCTCTCTCTCATCTAAGGTGATCCGGAAAGGTGAGGTTAGCTGCTGCTGGACCTGTACTCCGTGTAAAGAGAACGAGTATGTATTTGACGAGTACACCTGCCGGGCCTGTGAGCTGGGATCCTGGCCAACAGATGACCTTACAGGTGAGACAACAGATATTACTGATGTAATTAACATGATATGTATAATGTACTAAACCAGAGAAAACCAACTAACTTGCAAAAGGCATACAATGCGATCACCTACTGTTGCAGGTTTCTAATAGAAAATGTATGTTATAAATCCTATACTGTATAAATGGCTCCCAGTCAGAGATCCAACATTTATGAAACATCATTTATGGAAAGATCACATATATTATGAAAGTAACATGCAAGCAATGCAGGTCATATGTCAGTAATATCATGTCACTGTATATGTCAATGTTTAAAAATATAAATAAATAATTCTATTAAATAGTTATGTTTTACTAAATAAATCCTTTATGAAATCACAATGTGAAAAAATAAACATTAATGATTTATTTGGGGGGATGTCATTTAATTATTCACATCTTAATTTTGTGACTATTCTTTATAATATGGTATGAAAATCTTGGTAGTTGGAGTGCTGGCTATATAATATTTGAATGGGTAAGACCTTACATGACAGTTTATTACTAAAATACTTGTCAGAAAAATGATAAGTTTTTGTTTTGTTTTTTTTATAAACAATATTGTGACAGTCTATGTAACATGATTACTGATACTTGTCATGTCTTCCATATGAATCCAATTTGACCTATGTACAGTCATGGGATAAAAAAGGACACTGTTTTCAATTCAAATAATTCAGTTATATTTGTATAATGCTTTTAACAATGGACATTCTCAGCAGTTTTACAGGAATGTATCATTCTCATCTAGGTAACACCAGAGACTTTGATTATATAATGTCCTTTCAACAACTTTATATAGTCAATTATGTAAACAGGAGCCTAATTCCTTTCTGGGGGCATGGTGGCTTAGTGGTTAGCACGTTTGCCTCACACCTCCAGGGTTGGGGTTTCGATTCCCACCTCCGCCTTGTGTGTGTGGAGTTTGCATGTTTCTTCCCGTGCCTCGGGGGTTTCCTCCATTGGTCCATAGACATGCATGGTAGGTTGGTTGACATCTCTGGAAAATTGCCCGTAGTGTGTGATTGTGTGAGTGAATGGGAGTGTGTGTGTGCCCTGCGATGGGTTGGCACTCCGTCCAGGGTGTATCCTGCCTTGATGCCCGATGACGCCTGAGAAGTTCGGACAAGCGGTAGAAAATGAAGGAATGAATGAATAATTCCTTTCTGAGGAAGCCATCAAATGTTGGAAACCGAAGCCCAGCACAAAAAATAATGCATTCAGAAACCAAGTGGGAAAAATAAATGAATAATTGAATCTTTCTTATTTCTGCAATCATTAAAAGGTAATTAGCAGCCAGATACTACTAACAAGATGCAAAAAAGAAGATTTGGAGTACTTATGTGTGAATCTATATCATGCCAAGAAGACGATCAGCCACTAAAACAATTGTTGCTGCTCATCAAGCTAGGGTTATAAGGCCATCTCCAAGCAATTTGAATTTCATGATTCATGAAATATCTGTTGTTTTTTTTTATTTCAGAAGAGGGTAATTATTTGTGTAGTATTTGAATAAATTTGCAGACATACAGAATATTGCCATGAGAGACTGAGCAATGCTTGATGAGACAGAAATTGCAAAGATGATTATTTCAGTTACTCTCACATGCAGTACATACAGTGGGATGATCATTTGATAGAACAAGATCTAGGTTAGGAGTAGGAGTGCTAACATAAGTTATTGACTTTCATAAAATACACAGAAGCTGGGACATTGGGATCAGCATTTTTACAGTGGTATGTTTAATACAGAATACATATTCTGTTATAACCATCCAGTATCTGGGTCACTGAGATCCAAAGCAGACCCACAGCAATTAAATGCCATAAACATTGAATCTCCTCAGAACATTCTAGAATATCAAGACACAATATATTCTCAGCATACAATAACCATTTTACTGTACAAGTAACTCTGCCCATTAAGTCTCAAAGGATCTGTCTCAAACAATGATTTAATTATTATTTTTTTCTTTTTGCATGGCACAGGAAAGCATGCTTGGGGCTTAGAGTGTGTTATCAGCTTAAACAACAACTTGTGAGATTTCACCTACATTCAAAAAGCCATTTTAAGAAGATTATATCAATTCTTTTCACCATTTGTGCCAGGCTAATATTAGTCAAAGTTATTTAACAAGTGGCACAGAAGAAGCAATTGTTCTGTTTTACTGTTTCAGTTCTTTTTTCTTTTTTTTTTCTTTTTTTGGGGGGTGGGGGTGGGGGTGGTGGGCTTTTGGAGATTAGAACAAGTGTGAAAAATGTAAATATTATAATAAAATATGGAAATAATCTGATCCAGAATATGTAGGAATAGAGAGAGAGAGAGAGAGAGAGAGAGAGAGAGAGAGAGAGAGAGAGAGAGAGAGAGAGAGAGAGAGAGGCCCCTAAAAAAACAAGCTGTACATGACAGAAAGGATAGTATATTGCATTAAAAATTCTAAAAATCACAGGATGAAATACTGTTCATCAGTGAAATGAAGACAGGTCAAACAAATTATTCTCCCATCTTGGGAAAATATACACTATACTTGCAGATTATGGCTTTAACTTGTTCTTGAGGTATCTTTTTAAAAGTTGGAAACTGAAGGTCACCACTGTGCTAGAGTAAAAACATAAATGGTCCATTCTGGGATATATCAATGGCAAACCGGCTCCTGAACATAAAAAATATTTTATTTTTTATTAAATTCCCCTTATATTTGCAATGGGAACATGTTACTTACAGACATGTGGGCAAGATAAATTGCTGGTCCTGGATCAGTCCTGGGGAACATCCAGTGGTCCCAGCAAAAAAAACACTTCCTTGAAGAGGGTCACTGAAAATCAGAAGACTACCAACAGCAGGGCTAGGACTCAACAGAAGTAAAAGTTAAAACTGACTGGATTACCCCAGTTGCTTGCAATATCAACCTCCTCTCAATTCAAAGTCTTTTGTGCATTGGGACATCTTTGGTTTTCTTATCACAGACTTTCCAGTTCCTCTTCTGGGTAATCCCAGAGTGTGAGCTCACCAAATGCTGCTGGGAGAACTGGGCCAGTGCCTCTTTTTTTTTTTTGCTAAACACTGTTGATAACAGAAATACAAAGATATTTTAACAAAAATGATAAAGCCTCACATTGAATTAGTTAACCGCTTACATTTCCAGTGTAATCTTGATCTCCTAAATCTAATTTATAGTTTTAATACCTTAAACACTCTGTTTACATTGGTGAGTCCTGATATACACAGATCAACTCACATTTGGAAAGTCACTATGGAAAAGATAAATACGAATACAAATAAAGGTAAATAAAGAGTGCTTTCTCAAGTCGACACAAAAAAACATATCCTGATTGATCATCCATATAAGAAGAAAGAACAAAACAGATTTAAAATAATTATTTGCTACTGAGTTTGCAAAAAAAGTTCATTAAGCAATATTTTATCAGTAAAAAAGTAACCAAAACAAAGCAAAACAAGAAAAAAGCTAAAAAAAAAAAAAAAGTGCAATAAGAAGAAAAAAGCACCACATTAACCAGTCATCAAAAGCGAGGATCAGAAGCAGACAACAAACACACACACACACACACACACACACACACACACACACACACACACACACACACACACACACACACACACATATATATATATATATATATAAATATATATATATATATATATATATATATATATATATATATATATATACATATGTATATAGACCCTTAGAATTAATAACTGGTTGTCCCCCCATTTCTCAATAAAGACATGAAAGATCAGAATTTATTTTTAGACACATTATGTTTGTCAATACCTTTGACTTAGATGAAAATCAGATCACATTTTATGACAAATTTATTCAGAAAACCATTAAATTCCAAAAAGGACATGCACAGTGTATTTATGGAACCATTTACAGACATATTACAATGAAATTGAATACAATTTAAAAATTTTACACCAACCTACTTTCTATAATAGCATTCTGAGTCTCAGTACATTGTCCCAGGTGGTCTGTCTTTCTAGGAGATCTTTTTCTCCTGGCCTTTGTAAAACAAAATAACGACATAATCTCTGTTTATGAGCTTCATTAAAGAAAAGCCATTATTATATTTTATGCATTCTCAGTTAATGTAAATGATCTATTTGAAACATATTATCACAAATTTATGTCAGGCAATGATGAATAAAATTTAGTTTTGTTTCTTCTTTGTTTCTTCTTCTGTTTCTTCAGAAGCATGATTTGTAAAATAAGATAAATAGCCTATGTATATTTGTAAAGCCACCAAAAGTCCATCCTTTTATATTTATATTTAAAAATTCATTGTGATTGATGGTATTAACCATGTAATTGTTAGCTATGTAGCAACTGAAAATGATTTCCTAATAATACTGTCTTATTTCTCAGGGTGTGAGCCTATACCAGTGCAGTATTTACACTGGGGAGACCCTGAACCTATTGCTGCTGTGGTCTTCGCTTGCCTTGGTCTTCTGTCTACCATCTTTGTAACACTCGTTTTCATCAGGTTCCATGACACACCAGTTGTGAAATCCTCCAGCAGAGAACTTTGCTTCATCATCCTAGCTGGCATCTGTCTGGGCTACCTTTGCACTTTCTGCCTCATCGCAAAGCCACATGTAGTTTACTGCTATCTACAGAGACTGGGCATTGGTCTTTCCCCTGCTATGAGCTACTCTGCTCTGGTCACCAAGACTAATCGTATCGCTCGCATCTTGGCTGGCAGCAAGAAAAAAATCTGTACCAAGAAGCCTCGTTTCATGAGTGCTTGCGCCCAGTTAATCATAGCTTTCATCCTCATTCTCCTGCAACTGGCAATAATAGTGGCACTCTTCATCATGGAGCCACCTCAGGTGATCTATGATTACCCATCAATTCGTGAGGTGCACCTCATCTGTAATACAACAACACTAGGGGTTGTAGCACCATTAGGCTACAATGGGCTGCTCATCCTCAGCTGCACCTTTTATGCCTTCAAGACTCGTAATGTCCCTGCTAACTTCAATGAGGCCAAATACATCGCCTTTACCATGTACACCACTTGCATTATCTGGCTGGCATTTGTGCCTATTTATTTTGGCTCCAACTACAAAATAATCACCATGTCCTTTTCAGTCAGTCTTAGTGCCACCACTGCCTTGTGCTGCATGTTTGTGCCAAAGGTCTATATCATGCTTGCCAAGCCAGAACGTAATGTGCGCAGTGCATTCACCACATCTACTGTGGTAAGGATGCACGTAGGGGATGGCAAGCCCGTCTCATCGGCTAGCCGTTCCAGCAGTTTGGCTAAGTTGTGGAAACGACGTGGATCAGGAACAGACAATGTCAGGTTTGTTATTATTCATATAATTAATCAGATTATGTTAAAATCTGTTGTTCAGATATAATTTCTTTGTAAATTTACAGTAACATATTGGCAGCAGAATTACTAGGTAACTGTTACAATTAATATTTAGAGCATTCTTAGTATAGTGTTTGTTTACAACCTATACTATACCTTTAAAAATTAGATTTTTAAAGGGCTATATTTATAACAGTATATTACTCAAAAAACACTGATGCAAATGTATGCTTATGATGATATTTTAACACATATTTGTAAATATATATCAAAAGGTTTTTTGAAAAATTATGTAAAAAAAATTGTTGATTAAAACAATAACTTCAGTTTACTTAAGGAAAAAACATATCACAAATAAGATGCTTGATTAGGAATTTGCTAAAATAAACAATTCATGTACAAAAGCAGAAACTAATAAAATTGAACATCAACAGTGGGTCACCATCATGAAAACCAAAGCAAAAAAGACGATTTTTACAATATGGTCAAAGTAGTGTTGCTGTAGCTATATAATAAGGTCCAGGTGTTTTACTGTTAAAAAAATACATATTGTAGGTATATGCTTTACAGTTTACAATATTTGTTTTATTTGTATCTTCCGGTTTAAATACCAGCTTCATACATTATTTTTCTGCATCCAAAACAAAACAGCATACATTTGTAGGTATCTTCGTATATTGAAGATCTACAGTATAATAACAGTCACAGACCCGAAGACACCTAATTTAGAATTCTGCCTGTTTACCAAATTTACATCAGTAAAGGTCATGCTTACTAATGCAAATCTTATAAGTTGGCCAATAGCCTGCAACCCACAGAGATCAGCAAGATCATCAGATATGAGCTTCAAATGCAGCAAATTTTAGTTCCTTGTTGTTTTGGGACCATTTTGCTTTCAGCCTTGTCTTCACTAGTTTAGTCAGATGAGCAATTTATGTAAATCTTGACCAAATTGATCATTTTGTCATCTGGCTCATGGCTCAACTGTCTATTTACATTTAGCAGACCCAGATCCATCTTTTCTATCTTGAGGGCTTACCCGTCTTTTGACTATCTTAGTTTATTCTATATTAAATATTGTTAAGTTTTTTTAATATAGTGCTTCTCTTCATCTGAAAATCCAATGAAAACTGATAATTACATATAGAGTTGTAATATAAGATCTCTGTTTTATCCTGCTTCAGATTTGTCTGGTCTCTCCCACTTACTCCTGAGACCAGTTTTAGTCCTTATCCATAGCTCTATATTATGCATAGATTTTTATTATGCCTCTAAGCAATGCCTCGCAGAATGGCTTTCCATGTTATGGGCTGCACATTCAGTCAGTCTGGGGATAACATCCACAATGGGCTAGTCTCTATTTGGACAAGGAAGCCCCTTGTACCTTACATTTGTAACAAAGAGGGAGTTTAAGTATTGGATAACCACTATTTGAGCTTAGTAGTGCAA
Source organism: Tachysurus fulvidraco (assembly GCF_022655615.1). Taxonomy (NCBI): domain Eukaryota; kingdom Metazoa; phylum Chordata; class Actinopteri; order Siluriformes; family Bagridae; genus Tachysurus; species Tachysurus fulvidraco. The sequence continues at coordinate 9,123,395 of NC_062537.1, read as the reverse complement.
TAATGCAGTTGATTGCAAGGCAGTCACTTGATTTGCACAATCGAATAAAATAACTCAATATAAGGAATGCCAAATTGTTGTGCAATGTGAAAAAATCAGCTGCAGGCGAATATATTAAAGGGTATCATTAATCATGCACAGGTATTCACACATTTATGAAACTACCTACTTCTTCTTCATGAGTCCACCCCTCCATTCACAAGAGGCACTTGACCATGCCCTTGTACCATACAGTGTTTTATGAGAAGGTGGAAATAGACTTTGACTTCAGTTACGCGAAACAGTCCTGTGGTTGCAATGGATAACATGGATTCCTTATTTCCATGAATTAAGGGAGTCCTTACAAATCTGTTCATTGGGGTTTTATATAGACTAGGCCCTGATTTCTAGTAGTCACTGGCCAATAGTCATCAAAGCACCTATTACCAACCCTGCCCTTCATGGATTTGTTCTGGGGATCTAATTAATAAAGGGGTGTGTTTTAAAATCCACATAGGCACTTAATAGGGTCCTAATAATGATAATGAGATTGTCCTCTTATCTGTAAGGCTTGCACAAGGCATATGTCTGTGGCTGTTATTGCTGTTTAAACATGGAGCTGAGATCTGGCATGTTGTTTTCAGGATTCTTAAACCTGTACCAGTGCATCTTTGGAAACAGGCTCAAAGAGTGACATATTTACAGGGCATGCATAAACTAGGTTGCCAAAGAGTTGCCCATGTCCTGGTCTTGGTATCCCAATCCTCATCATGAGGTTTTGATCAGTTTCTGCCCAGAGAGATCAACTAATGTAGATTTGAGTGAATGTTTCAATGCTAGCAACCAATTAGCTTAATTTGTGTTGTGCATGATGCAGCTTTGTTATGAGTGCTTCTGCATTCAGTGATTAAGTAGCAGGCAACTGGATATAGTAATTTATCTGGTAAGACCACTTGAGAGGCAAAGACAGACAGCAGCAATAGACACGTTGCCCAACTGTATGTCTTTATGCCTGTATTGATTATAATTCAGATTTCTTAGCAGACTAGACCAAGGACAGTGCAGGGCAAGGCAAGGCAAAGCCAGTAGGATGTGTGGAATATGTGGAATATTTAAATTAAGTAGTACAGTTGCTTCTTTTCTTTGTGTGGAGTACATTGACATGGACTAATATCTATATAGCTTTATCTGTTAAGACCTTTTTATTTTTTTGCAGTTCAAATGGCAAAACAGTTACTTGGGCACAAAATGAGAGAGGCTACCGGCCAAATCTGTGGAAGAGGATCTCCATTCACATCAAAAGAAAAGAGGAGGTAAATCAGACCGCTATCATCAAACCTTTCTCCAAGGGATGTGATGCACCATTAGACACTGGGATAAAAGTGTCCTATGACCGGCCACAGAGTGGTCAGCGCTACCCTGTGACTTACCGTCCACGCACACCCTCTCCCCTGCCCACTGTGTGCCAGCGTGGTTCAATGCAGCACTGCTGTGAAGATGAAGAGGATGTTAGAGAACAGCCTTTGCCAGTGGCAGCACTACCTACATACCTTACAGAGCGTCTACAACAAGGCGGGCCATTGCAGACATCTATTATGGACCAGATCAGCAGCGTGGTGAACCGTTTTACTGCAAACATCAGCGAGCTCAACAGCATGATGCTGCCAGCTGGCTCTTCTTCAGGCAGTACAATAAATGCCACTGGCCCCTGCTCACCATCCTTTAAATTGATTCCACGAGAGATGCAGCGCTCAACTACAGTGACCACCTATGCAGAGGTGGTGGCTGCAGCTAATGCTACCCCTCGCTCAGCGGTAGGCATAACCGGAGGGATAGTCACAGGTGGAAGCAGCAGAGCATCTCCTGCTAGCCTCTCTAATAGCACCTATGACTCCTTATATGCAGTCAGGACCACAGAGTTTGATGAGCTGGCTGCTCTCTCGCCTCCATCCCCATTCAGGGACTCCTCAGTGGACTCAGCTAGTGACTCTCCCACCTGTCCAGACTCAGAGCTGGTTCCGTGTGAGCGCAATTCCCCAAAGTATGACCGACTGATGCTGCGCAACTATAGCCAGAGCTCCTCCTCAC